>NC_043766.1:8496163-8862413 GCF_902148845.1 Salarias fasciatus | reverse complement strand
CATCCTGTCAATTTAACCTTGTGTCAACATCACACTCACTCACCCCGGGTGTCTCCACTCATTTTTCCCTCCTTCTACCCCCTTTCAATTGTTTACCTATCCTCTATCCTGACATGCGCATTCCTCTCCTGTCAAACGTGATCAGGATTAGCAGGCGGTGGAACTTGACTGTCAGCTTGAGCAGGAAATGGGAGATAAAGCTGGAGAGGACTCCATCTCCCTCACTAGCTGTCAGATCTGATCAGATGTCCACTGGCACTTTCACACCCCATATTGAATGAATCTTTATTAGGTGGGCAGACGGCAACGGCTGGGGGAAGCAGGTGTTGTGTTTTTCAGATTTACTGTACACCCACTAGATAAGAAACTGATCCAGGATTTGTTCAAAAAATCATTTTACTCCTACTCAGTGTACTAGAAAGCAAGGTTTTGTATAAGTATCTGAAATTGTAATTGCAGTGAGAGAGGTTGCTGCAGTTAAGCTATAAGAATGGAGTTGTTGTGACAGTCACATCTGTCGGGTGTACATAGTGTTGTTTCTCAGATGTAAATTACAAGGCAGCCACAGCAGTGTTTCTGTCAACACCGCCTGGTGTTTTTAATCCACAGGAGGGTTTGCTTTATGAGTGGTGCAGAACCATACGTATTTGTGTCAGGGAAAACATGACGTGATTTTTTTTTTTTTTTTTTAACTACTCCATTTATGTGTGGGATGTTGTTCATTCGTGAAGAAGCCATTTAAGTGAAAGCAAGAAAATTTCAGCTCATTCATGTGTCTGTCTCCCACTTGTTTTTCCCAGATAAAATGTGACCAGTACTGGCCCAGCCGTGGCACAGAAACATACGGTATGACTCAAGTGACCCTGCTGGACACCATAGAATTGGCCACTTTCTGTGTTCGCACTTTCTCCTTACACAAGGTAAGTAAATTGTTTCCCTTTATGTTTATTTTTTTTTCCTCCTTCACCGAGATTTACCTTTGCCTTGTTCTTGTGTTTGTGTCAGTTATACAACAAATTTAAGCAAGGACATAGAAAAAATTCTTACATCTGTTATGGTGTTGTAGACGTCATTATTTGTTATTCATCATTCACCCTGTAACCAGAGGACCAGTTAGATACAGCTACAGGATTTACTCAAACAAAAGTAATCACATAAATTGTACACTTTCCATAAACAGAACAAACAAAAGGTATATACACATAACCCCTCATCTCCATTATCCTTCTAGTCCACCCTTTTTACCTTGTTCAGCTGTCTCTCCTCAATGTATCATCTGTTTATGTGCATCTGCCAAATTGGAGCACTTAGGTAAAGTGAGTTGAAGAGAAACTCAATATACATAATTGGCAGACTGCTCTCATGCTTCTGTAGCCCCCAACACACACACACACACACACACACACACACACAGGCACAAATTCAAAGATTAAAGCACACCAGCAGGTAGGCAGTGTCAAAACACAAATGAGCATATTGTCAAGAGGAAGATATTCTACATGCAAGCTCCCATGCATGCTTATTTTTGTATTAACAAAAGTTACACACCTTACATGCAAAAATAACTTGTCACCCTTAGATATGACTGACACAGGCACACAAGAAAGCGTGCGTACACACACGTGTGCGCGCGCACACACACACACACACACACACACACACACACACACACACACACTTAAATTAATTCAAACAGAGAAATGAGAAACTGAACTCACCAGTACATGTGGGACCTCTCTTCATTCAGCCTTCAGGAAAATATCAGGAGATTGCAAAAGATTGTGGAGAGTGGAGAGGTTAGACATTTATCAGATTTTTCTCTTAACTAGACTGTACAATGCTGGTTTGCTTTTTAGATTTAGCAGAAAAAAAGGAATGCGAAAGCAAAGCAAACTAGTAACACCTATGATGCTTTAAAGCCAGCTGGTTGATATTCGGGACCATTCATATTTCGCTGGTCCTTCATCAAACCCACTGATGCTGTTCTCCCTCTATCTGTCCTCTCTCTCCTTCTTTATAACTGGATCCATTGCTGTGATTTCTTACTGAGCTGTTTTCAGTTTGCTGGGTGAGGAATAAGGTAGCAGAGGCTGTTAGTAGATGAACGATCATCTACACAACAGTGTATCTAAAAAGCAATGGTTCCTATCTACACACGTGTGTTTGTGTCCTTCAGAGAAGCAAAAGTGTGTCTAGTGTTTCTGTTTTGTCTTTTTTTTTCACAACAAATAATTATTATTTAAAGCATTTCAGCAGCCAAGCACCAGTCGTAACCAATGTGCCGTGGCTTTAAAAGAGAGAGAGAGAGAAAAGAAAACAGGGAATGTCCAAAAAAGAAAAGGGAAAATAAGAACTAGGTCAGTTTGCTTTTAATTACCACACTCATTTATTCATTTATTCAGCAAGGAAAAAAATCCCTCTGTCAGGAAAGCAGAAACACTGCACTGAAATGCAAACAGCACCTCCATTAGAGGGTCTACAGAGAGGAAAGAGAGGAGGACAAAAAGATGCAAGGCTCTCTCTCTCTCTCTCTCTTTCTCTCTCTCTCTCTATTGCTTCTTCAAAGTGCAGGAAAAATGCAGGAAGATTTGAGTTTAAAACACAGACTAACAGACAGATATGGTGTAATGTGAGTGTTTGCTGCATGCATATGTAGATGTCTCAAGTGCTCTCAGTAGAAACATTATTAAGATGAGGATATAAGCTTGACATTGAGCGTGCTTTACTGCCGCTGAGTCTGACTGATCAGCAGGCTCTGTTTTAACGTATTGCCAAAAGGCAAAGTATAACCTGAGAAGCAACACTGCACCAAAGATCTATTTCAGATCATAAATCTAGTCCTTTCAGAAGTACCTGTCTAAACCATTTTTACTTCAGAGAGCACTGTCACAATGGTCAGTGTCAAATCTTTTTCTTTTTCTTTTCACAGTGAGTATATTATGTCTCCATTTAAGATAGATTAGGACTGAGTGGGGTTTTTTTCTACTCTACAATTATAAAACTTGCATTGGGGTCTGACAATTCTAGTACATGGTAATTGAATTTTTTTTTTAAATTGACAGTTTTTAGTTCATGAAATCAGAAAAGTCTCAACGAAAACGGTCTTAGAATGTTTTCAACTGTAAAATCAATTGAAACATTAACTATGCAATACTTCAGGTTAACTCAGCTCTAAACTGGATATCGTTTTCTGAAAACTTTCATTTCAGCATTATATTTAATCCAAATGTGTTTCTCCATTTTCCCTGCAGAATGGCTCAAGTGAGAAGCGGGAGGTTCGTCAGTTCCAGTTCACTGCTTGGCCTGACCACGGAGTACCAGAGTACCCGACCCCTTTCCTGGCCTTCCTTCGTAGGGTGAAGACTTGCAACCCACCTGATGCTGGCCCCATTATTGCTCACTGCAGGTCAGATTGATTCTTCTGTATTTTTATTAAGCCTTTTATCTATCCAGGTAAGTCTTGTTGAGATTTCACAAAAGCTTTTCAATGAACCAAGGCAGCATGGCACAATCTTTTAAGAAAGAAACAAACCAATGAAGAAGCAACCACCTTAAACTTCAGCATTGTTTGTTGCACGATTGTGATGTCATATTGGTGTATATTTGACAATGTGTGTGTGTGTGTGTGTGTGTGTGTGTGTGTGTGTGTGTGTGTGTGTGAGTGTGTGTGTGTGTGTGTGCTCTGTTATTAAAACTTACTATAACTATAATCATTGTTGCGTAAAAGTTAAGTAAAATATTTTTTTTAAGAAAATACAGCGGTTGGTCGAACTCACTGTTACAGTTTTTTTCCAACCCATCACATGGAACGACACATGGGTTCCTGTTTCTTTTATTCCGCCATTATATTGCATTAATATGTATCCATGAACAAACAGAATGAAAAAGGAGCTCCCCGTGTGTATTTTTTATTATACATTACATAACACATGCACTCTTTCTGATGCGACCTCTGTCTTTTCTTTTCACCATTGGTCACATCATCCTCCTCTATATGGCATCCTTTTTTCTCCGCT
This sequence comes from Salarias fasciatus, assembly GCF_902148845.1. Lineage (NCBI taxonomy): Eukaryota > Metazoa > Chordata > Actinopteri > Blenniiformes > Blenniidae > Salarias > Salarias fasciatus. The sequence goes on along the minus strand of NC_043766.1, from coordinate 8,858,397 downwards.
GTCATTTTCTACACCTTTTTCTTCTTCTTTCTGTCAAAAGCCTCACAGTAATCCCTTCCCATCTTTTCTGCCTCTCCCTTTTCACTCCTTAGCTCCTCTCCTTTTTACAAGAGATATTTCTCAAATGGCTTATTCAAATTGAAACCTTCCTTTTTGTCAAGATAAGAAGACTTCAGTGAGTCCAAAGCACTACACAATAAAAGTGAAATTTGACAGCGTGCTTCAATGAGCCTCCATCACTGTCCATGTGTTTTTGTATTTGTCATTTTGCATTGTTTCTGTATTCACATGCTGTATCTTTTTTTTTTCTCAAGTTTAATTTCCCACTCAAATATTCAAACCATGTCTCCCTCAAAAAAAAAAAACAAAAAACAAAAAACAAAAACAAAAACAACCCCCAAAAAAGGGGGAAAAAAATGTGTGGATATCTTGTGAATGATGACTCAAGATGTCTGGAAAAAATAAGTTGTTTTTTAAATAACACTGTAGAAATTGACCTGTATACAATTTGCAGTCCTTAAACTCTTTCCTTTTTATTTCTCTTTTTTTTTTCCTCCCTCAGTGCGGGTGTTGGTCGGACAGGCTGCTTCATTGTCATCGATGCCATGCTTGAGCGTATCAAGCACGAGAAGACAGTTGATATTTACGGTCATGTGACGCTGATGCGCTCACAGAGGAACTACATGGTGCAGACGGAGGACCAGTACAGCTTCATTCATGATGCTCTGCTGGAGGCGGTCGCCTGCGGAAACACTGAGGTGGCAGCCCGGAGCCTGTATTCCTACATCCAGAAGCTGGCCCAGGTTGAAAGTGGCGAGCATGTCACTGGGATGGAGCTTGAGTTTAAGGTACAAGAAATGTCAGGTCAATAACCTCATGGTCATTTTTAAGAACCCACATTTTTTAGGGGGTTTGTTTTACACTGTGTTTATGCTCTGTCTCTTTTTATCAGTATTGAAAGCTGAAGACTGCATATTAGCAGCTGCTGCAGATGAACTTTAACTACTGCTGTAATCTGTCATGAAAATTATGGCACAAACTGCTTGTTTTTTGTCTCAGTCTTTTAGTTTCCAGGTAAAAGGGCTAGGTTTACCATGCAGCTTTGTTTGTTCTCAGTTGGGCCAGAGCAGTCAAATGATAGCATAATAGCACAAATGAAAAACACATTTTTCTCTGTTTTAGTGCAAAGAAGTATAAAAATATCCTTTTTTTTTCTGCACTTAATTTTTCCACAACATGGCTTGGCTTTGTTCTTTAGATTCTCTTCCAACTTGTCCAAAATTGTCTTCACTGTTGCATTAAAATATTAATTGACTCATTAGTGGTCATCAGGAAGCTTTGGGACCTGAAACTGAATAGCAGACATCAACAGTTCTCATATTTGAGACACTGGAGATACAACAGTGAACAGTAGCTTTATATGTGTTGATGAAGTAGCACTGACAATCAAGCCATACCATAAATCTGCAAAATCTATTCAGAAAACTGATAGAATCTCGCCTTGCTTAGTCTTTAAAACTTTTGGATAATTCATAATAGACATAATTTTTTTTGTTTCGTTTCATTTTTTTTACATTTTTACATTTTCAAAATGTAATTGTACTTTTTGCACCTAAACAAAGGACAATCTTTGGAGTCTACAGTATTTACAGGCTATTCTGCTGTCATTTTACTGAATTGCTCCACTGCTTGATTTCATTTCCTCTCACCAAAAATTGAGACACCAATTTGGAATAGCACTGACATTTTCAGAAACCGCAGTGAATGTGTTGCAAAGTCATCAGACTAGTAAATGCAGGCTGGACTGAATCTTTCTGCCGGCCATTTTGGCTTTTGGGGCTTATGTTTAACATTCCTAATTTAAATGTTAAGGTTCCATTAAGTTCTTCTCATTTCTTCTCATAAAGGTATAATGAACATCTATCCATCCACCCATCCATCTTCTATCCTATGTTATCTTTTGTTCTGTCACTTTATTTTAACCCAGTGTAAGCTTTTGTAAATGAGCCTTGCAGTAACCTCTCTTTTCTTACTACTTTCTATGCAAATCTATGTTCCCCTTCTAACATATTTGTTCGTCATCTTTTTTTTTTCTTTTTTTTTTCTTTTTTTTTTTTGCTGTGTGCCAAAATATTAGTTGGTATATATGTTTTGTGTTGTTCACATTTTGGTGTTTAAGAAAAAAAAGTGGTTATGAGCCAGCTGCTTGCTAGCAACTGTAAAATTAGATTAAGAAAAAGAGGAGGATATAGAATGGATGGTTATATCGCAGACTGAGAAAACAACATTTAAGCTGAGAGTAGATGCAGTTTGCAGTGAATCCTTGCTCAGTATGTCAGGTAAATGTGAATGTGGCATCAGACAAAAGGTAGGTGGGGAGTCTCTTTCAGTGTGTTGCTCATAAAGACATAATGGCAAGACTGAATGAGCATGGTGTAAGCTTACAGAGTTCAGCGTTTGACGTAAGGGTGTTTTGCTTAAAGATGTAATACCATTCAGCCAAAGGGAAATAGGAATAAATTAAGCCTGCCTCATTTACATGGTAGCTATTTGGCAGTTGAAAGATGCTGTCCAGGTAATGGGATCCCAGATGGACTAGAAAGCAAATCTCCCTTCCTTTATTGAGCCTCACTTCAATATTTTAATTACATAGATACACACTGTGGATTATTGTATGCTTTTTTCAGAGCTAGGAAATGGAAATCTTGAAGACTTCAAGAACTGAGGGCCAGAGCTTCTTTTGTTTCATTTGAGGATTTAAAATAATATGCTCAAGCAAAGAAATTGGGTTTAATCTAGGAGGCACATTGGAGGATTTCTGGCTGAAGGCAGTGTGGATTTGAGTTTTAAGTTCAAGGCAGAAAGAGCTTATGCTTTCATTACTAAATTCATGACAAAGCAGTCTGCGAGGATAGACACAGTGTAAACTTACATAGATCTCAAGCAGAAATCTTTAACAATCATCAGCATATAAACTCACCTCTTCTTCCTTACTCCAGTCAGTTTCTGCTGACCTTGAATTGCACACAGTCTCACTCTCAAATCATCCGTCATCTTCCCATTGTCATTCATCAACACAGCCCCCCTGCCAAGAAACAATAATAGTGCCGGTGTGTTCCGACCTTTTTTTTTTTCTTAACTCACTGGCGCTCAACTGTGATGGAATCTTCATCGCCATCTGTAACAGGGATAATGCTGAGTTGGCGTCAAGAGCCGTACTGGGATTAATAACGTCCACGCTACCGTCAGGATGGAGGAGGGAGGTTTGTGTGCATGAATAAGGATGGGTGAGCTAAGTAATTAATACTTGATGATGACAAATGGAAGTGGATGGCAGGGCAAGTGAGGGGAGGGACTTTTGGCTAATGAATAAAGGGATGACTGTATGCTAACTTGGCACGAAGGAAACGATTGGACAGAATACTACATAACAGGGAAAGGTGGGAGGGCATTGTAAACTCCCAGGTGGGACACAGCATTGTACAGATTTAAGCTGTGTCTGGTGGGACTTACAGGAGTTGAATACAGGAGGGATAGCAGAGAAAAATCTGGAAAATATCAAACACCTTATTACATGTGAGCTTGTTTCCTGAACAGTCATGTTCAGATATATATTATCATTTTTAGAAAGCATTCAGCATCAACCAGTTCATGAAATACAACATGAACACAGGAAAGTGTTTCAGTGTTTCTCCATTGTCCCATTGATCTGTTTTCAAGATACTGATCACAGTTCTCATCCTATTTTTATTGGATTGAAAAATTATTTGAATTGATTGGATATAAAGATGGTACCAATCAAAAAGAAAGACCCTGAAGCCTCTTCATAAACAGTCCAAACATGGTCAATAAATTACAGAACACAGAAACCAAAAATCATGATGTAGTTTGGAATAGATGTAAACATTTTTGGTGTTGAATGATTGCGTTAGAATGAGAATTTGTGTTTTTGTGCTAATATTTTATATTTCTGGGTAGGTTGGTTGGTTTGTTTGTTTGTTGGGTTTTGTTTTGGGGGGGGGGGGGGGGGGGGTGTCATTATTATTATTGACAACATTGGTACAAAGTGGTGTGTGGGGGAAAAGTTGGAAATTAAAAAAAAAAAAAAGCTCACATCAATCAAGGTCCAAAGAGTCTCAACAGGGCAATGTAGATGGGACAATTTGTGTGACCAGCATAGAGATTGAGCAAGCCGATGAGGCCACTTGGAAGAGTGGTCTGGGAATAGCATGAGTACACAGGACTACTCAGGTGGGCAGATTGAAAACAGGGCGTGCAAGCAAGGTGGCTCTAGGGGCCGCCCAGAAACGGTGGAAGCAAATCGGGTTGCTTGGATGATGGCCTCGGAATTGACAACATTGGTACAATTGAAACCAATGTGGAAAGTTCACATTGACAATATCTGATTTGGTATGGAGCAAGTCTGGAGAGGAAAAAAGTCCATACCAAATGAAGTCCAAAGATTCTCAGTGGGCCAAAGCAGATTGGGCCACATGGGAGGATGGCTCACGGAGAGGGCGATCGGAGAGGGTCACTTGTGGAGGTGGCTCAGGAACAGGGCGATGTGATGAGTCCTCTCGGATGGGCGACCTGGGAACAGTGCAAACAGACAGGGCTGCTCAGGTGAGCAGACTGGAAACAGGGCGAGTGAATGAAGCTGCTCGAGGGGGCAGCCAAGGAGCAATGCAAGCAAGCAGGGCCACGTGGAATGGCAGACTGGGCAATCATGACAATGCCTCTCCGGGGGCTAAGCACGGGGGTGAAAGTGACCAAGCCCCTCCGGGGGCCAAGAACGAGGTTGAATGCAAGAAAGACCCTTAGGGGGCAGAGAAGGTATGGTGAAGGTGACGAAGCCCCTCCGGGGGCCACACGGAGGGCCAAAGAGGATAAAACCCCTCCGGGGGTCAAGCAGCGGGTTGAAGGCAACAAAGCTCCTCAGGGAGCCGAGCAGGATTGCAGTGGTGACGAACCCCGTTTGGGGGCCCATTCGCAGCCTTTCGGATGAGCTTTTGAGCAGGAAGAGAAGAGTCCTCTGGGAACCTAGTCCCATATAGTTTGTTACACCCTCTGTTCCAGGTTCACAGTTTATTGCAGTTCTTCACTGAAGGGACACAAACACAAGCTTTACCTCCTGGTGCTCGTCAACAGACTAAGTCATGCTACCTAACTCTAGGCCTTAAGGGCCGATGTCCTGCATGCTTTAAATGTCTCCCTGCTTCAGCACACCTCAATCTGATGTTTATTACATCACCAAGCTTCTAAAACAAAAAGCCCAATAACAACTCCTTACTGCATTCAGGTGTGCAGCAACTGGGAGAGACCTAAAGCATGCAAAACGTCGGCTCTCAAATTGATTAGCCCTGGACTAATATCTGCTTTGTCCATTTTGTTGTTTTGTTCTGGTTCTGATATGTGGAAAAAGAATGCAATGTACAGAACCAAGGACATTTTTGAGTAAAGTTGTTAAATACAACAATTAGAGAATTTATTGGAGAATTGAACATTTGGAACAAAAAATAGTGCTTAAACATTTCCACAATGGAGAACTAAAAATGCAAAGTGGTACAAGAGGCAAGCATACACAGGCCAGGATAATAGGCTGGTGTTAATGGTCAGATAATCGGACATCAGGAACAAGGATCAACCCACAAATTTTAGGGCAGCACTTATATGCACACGCACGGAGTTAAGCAATAACAAGGCAGAACATGAACCAAAGCACCAGGGCCATAACAGTTACTGTGGTATGGATTTCAGATGTTGATGTGAAAAGTTCACATTGAGCTAGCACGTTGAACAAAGCCCAAGTAATCTCATTAGTCCTTGGAAAGGCATCCTTGGAAACTGTGCAGATGGAGCCGCTTAGGATGTTGACCCTAACAATGATGATGAAGCCCCTCTTGGGGCTTAAAAGGTGGGCGAATGTGACAAACCGCCTCTGGGGATGGGGCGATCAGGGCAGCTCAAGGTGTGCAGCCTGGGAACAGTGTGAGCAAACAAGACAGCTCGGATGGGCGACCCAGAAAAAAGGGCGTACAAACATGACAGCTCGTGCATGAGGCCAAGAAGCAAGGCATGCAGAAACGGCCACATGGAAGAGCAGCCCAAGGAACAGGGCGAGCGGACGGGACCATATAAGAGAGCGGCTGGGAGTGCCTACCCTGAACAGGGCATGGTCAATAGGGCCACTTGGGAAGGTGGCTCAGAAATAGGGCGATCGGACGGGACCATACAAGAAAGCGTCTGGGAGAGCCTACCCTGAACAGGGCATGGTCAATAGGGCCACTTGGGAAGGTGCCTCAGGAACAGGGCGAGCAGATGTAGCCACTCGGGACAGTGGCTCAAATTGTGACAAGGTCTCTGCGGATGATGAGCACCAAGGGCCTGTCTGAGGGCAGAGCACACTGGGCTGCTCGGGGGAGCAGTCCAGAATCAGGGTGAGCAGACAGAACAGCTAAGGAGTGTGACCCTGGAAACATGTTTTGATAACAGGATCATTTGGAGGGGTCGACTTTGAAAGAGGGCAAGTGGAATGGGCCACTTGGGAGGGTGGCCCAATAAAAACGTGAGCGGGCAATGAGTATGAACTCCCTGCAGGGTGATGAAAAGGGAGTAAAGGCAACAAAAGCCCTCCATGGGCCAAGGAAGCAGGGCTGTTTGGTGGGACAGCTCAGGAAGATGGTGAGCAGGGGCCATGGCAAGTTGATGCGGACTCGAGACAGTGACTTGGGCAATCATAATGAAGCCCCTTGGGGGGCTGGGAGCACGGCAAAGGCAACAAAGCCCCTCCAAAAGCAAAGAAAATGGCCTTTGGGTGGCATCTCAGGAACAGTGAGCAAACAGGGCAGATCTGGAGGGCAACACGGGAGCAGAGCAAATGGTCAAGGTCAAATGGAACGACAGGTCCATGTCCTGTTCAGTTAGGGCAGGTCAAGTGGGTGGCCTACAATCAGGGTAAGCTGATGTGGCCACTCGGCATGCCCAGGAACAGGGGGAGTAAACAGAGTCGCCCAAAAGGGTGATAACACTAAAGCTCATTTGAGGACTGAAGGCGACAAAGTTCCTCCAGGGACTGAGAGTCGAATAAAGGGATCAAAACCCCCACAGGGAGCCAACAAGGATACAGAGGGCAACCTCCAGGGGTTTGAACAGTGTCCTAAATTCAAAATGAGCTTTAACTTTACTATGTTGTTAGAACTGCAGTATTGGCTCAATAGTAGGTTACAAATATGTTGCATCTGTACATGAATATTTGCGCATAATTTCAGAGTTTGTATTTCTAAATCAAATTCTGCATCCCGCGGAGAAAAAAAAAATGTGAACGTGTAGAAAATTGCATTTACAGATGCAAAACATTTATGACCTAATATTGAACCCATACTTTAAGGCTAATGCACTCTGAAGACAGCTTACATCAGAAAATGGATGTATCATTGCATCATGTTTAACAAAGTGTTTGTGGTAGAAGAAAACAAGTTCACTGTGATACTGCTGTGTTTTTGTTCTCGAGACAACTGCTTCTGCAAACCACACTTCCCAGTATACATAATGTGACGATACCTATTTTGGTTTGATGTGCCCAAATTTTGTAATACATCATCCCAGTGACCGGATGAGTTATGCTATAAATGGGATGAGGCTGGCAGTCATGACTAGTGGTACATGAGGCACATCTCTGCATTGTTGAATGACAGGTTGCCAGGTTTGGCTTAGTTCCCTGCTCTCTCTTTGGTGTTTGTTGGTGTAACGGAGGGCCTCTTTAGCCATGCCAGGCCACCTCAAGCCTTTCCAGGTGCCTTTGTGAAACACAGATCAAAGGAGAACAGTACCAAGGGAGGAGGGAAAAAAACACTGGACAAGCTCCAAGTGGTCACAGACACAGATGTACTTGTGCTGCAGGGGAGAGTTGGAGAGAAACACAGTAGAATACTCTGATGGGAAGCGGAAATGAAAAGTTACTCTCCAATTTAAGTTGAACAATTTGACTTTTTATATTTGGACACCCACTGAATGAAAAATTAATCTGCATTCCTGCCTATTTTTTGATGAGGGTCAGCAGCACCTATTGCCTCTTTCACCTCCTCAGGTTCTTGTGCAGGTTTTTTAAGACCATTTTTTTCTGTCTGAGAGAAATCCTAAACAATCTAAGGAAGGTGGCTTCTATTTGCCAGCTAACAAGCTGGCGCACCCACCCAAACACACAGACATCCTTTGTTGAGACGTTGAAGCCAAAAAGAGGTGATCATAGGACTTGGTGACCCGCAAACTCCCACTCAGGTCCTTGTGGTGATGATGAGGTAGCAGTGCACCATTTCATTTTGATCATTATGCTCTGTGTTGTGTGCCTGTGTCCGTTTGTCTGTATGTCTGAAAATCCCTGTGTGAGTCTGTGTTTCATGCACACATACCACACTGCGTTTATCAAAGGCGCTAGTGACCCACTTTTGGACGAGTTTTCTTTTTCATACAGACTTGATCCAGAGGCTTGTTAGTCTGAGCATGAGGCATATTTTTCACTGCATCCGACCCTGCAGGACCTCACAAGTTGAAAATGGGGATGAAATTTTTGAATTTCTTCCCAATAAATGCGTTTTTATGATAAACAATGTCCCTTTGAAGCTTTGTCTTTTTTGTTAAAATGTTGATGAAACGTTCTTACTGGATTTTCTTTATTACTTTGCTACTAACGGGCCCCACTTTCCAGCCATCTCACACCTGTCTTCCCTTCCATCCCCTTTTATTATCATATCCTGTCCTCTTTCCAGCATATTTCATCTCACACACCTCTCTCCTTTTGAAACTCCCTTAGCTTTTCTCACTTCATCTAACATTACTTTCCATTTTCTTTTAATCTTATCTCTTCAATTGCATATAATTCAATCCATGCATTATGATGAACATTTTTTTTCTCTCTCTCTCTATGCTGTCCATTCATTGGTGTATTAATCTGATCCTTCAATTCTTCTTTATCAGCGCTTGGCCAACTCCAAAGCTCATACATCACGTTTCATCAGTGCCAACCTTCCCTGCAACAAGTTCAAGAACCGACTGGTCAACATCATGCCGTACGAGACCACACGTGTCTGCTTGCAGCCAATTAGAGGCCTGGAAGGGTCTGATTACATCAATGCCAGCTTCATTGATGGGTACAGGTAGGTTTCGCCTGACAAAGCAGGAAGAATGCTAGTATGAAGTGTGCAAATGTGTGTAACTACAATTTTTTATTTATTTTTTTTTCTTCTTATAATCACAGATAATCATCTGGGCTGTTTTGACTATAACCAAAACAATATTAGGCGTTTGGCTACAATGTTATGACTGATCAGTATACTAATGTAGCAGCCAGGTTAATAATTAAAGAACTCACTTATTTCATCCCATATCATTTACTCTTTGCAATCCACAAGTGTGCACCACTCAGTGATAGCAATGGTCCGATATTTTACAATAATGCATTACAGATCACCAATAAATATGTGCTGTGAAGACTTTTAGCCATGCTTTTCATGAGTGATATTTAAACAAAATCATTATCCAAGCCAAACATGACTGATTCTATTGCAGGCAACAGAAGGCCTACATTGCCACACAAGGACCTCTGGCAGAGACAACAGAAGACTTCTGGAGAATGCTCTGGGAGAACAACTCAACTATTGTTGTCATGTTGACCAAACTTAGAGAAATGGGCCGGGTAAGACTTTAATTCACATTACTTTGAAATGTTTGTTGTTGGAGACTAAAATTATGCAAAAAATGAATAACTAAATAAATCAATAATAATAATAATATCTTTGAAATAAATTATTTGTCCTTTTTGCTAAATAGGAAAAGTGTCACCAGTACTGGCCAGCAGAGCGTTCTGCCAGATATCAATACTTTGTGGTGGATCCCATGGCAGAGTACAACATGCCCCAGTACATCCTGCGAGAGTTCAAGGTCACAGATGCCAGGGTAAGCAATACTGTCAAGTCTTTGATGGGATGGGTTGGATATGAATTATGAAAGCACAAGATATTATTTTGGAGGTGGGGAAAAAAAATACCAAAATAACATTAGTTCATTATCCATCTGTGCATCACATCCCTATATGCTTTATGTTAGGATTTACAGTGATCACTTTTTATTGCAACATTATGATACATTCATCCGACCTGTATTTTAAGTGTCTTGGTGATGTGTTTTTGACTGTTTTGTTGTTGTTGCTCTTGTTGTTGATGCGCTTGTAAAATTTTCAAACATTTCAAACATCCATATTAATAGGCTGTTAACAGTTTTAACTTCAAAATAATGTTTTATATGAGGCTGCCAGAAACAGTTTCTTGGAATCAAGAGTGTCCTTCTTTGTTGGATTTGAACAAAAGCTGTCCACAAATACTGTACATTAATCATATATTTTGTTAAAAAATCTAAAAAAAAGGTTTAAATAGTGATAAGATGGATTTTCACTAAAGCCCACAATGACCTCATTAATGAGAGTTCATGACCAGACTAACTTTTCTTTCCCTGAACTGCTCAAAGCCCACATTGCTAAAGTTAGTCTCTTTACCTCAAGATTCCTTTTTGGTCCAATTAAGTTTGACGGTTTTGAAGCTGCAACAGCAGAAATCCAGCAGGAGGAATGAAAATGCTCCCTCTGTCTTTACCGAAGTGGTTGCTGTATCCCATGGTTTCCGCAGTGGTATGGCAGCTAGTTAGCAGCCATGTAATTGGTATTTTCAAAAAAATTTAATGCACATATGCTGAGACACAAACAGACATACCATCCACTGAGGAAAGAAATCTGAATGAAATTCCGCTTCAGCTTTTACATTATTTCCTAACAAGTACAAAACAATGTGCAAAGCACAACATGGACACAGGTTCATGAGTTCAGCTCTGACCATGCACCTTAATGCATGCTGATTTGCTTTTCTCACCACAAATATAGGCATATGCTTGCCTTGTCTACGTTTGTATGTTAAAATTGTTAAAACAAAAGGACAAATAAAAATCCACAGACATATTTTGACACGTGTGTACTAATATGTCTGCATGTAATCAGTCCATTGCACATGGCGGTTAGTGCTGGTTTCTTTCAGAAGACTCTCAACAGGGATCCATCAAAGAGCGCACAATGGTAGCAAACAGACAGCCAAGGCTTATCATTGCAGTTAAGAAAATAAAGCGGAGCCATGGAGAGTGATATGATCTGTTGTGGGTTCGTGTGTAGTGTATTTGTGTGTACGTCTGTAGGCTTGAGGCCTCTGCTAGTGATTGTATATGCATCTCAGTGTGTTGGTAAACTAAATTCCACCCCACATTCTAGATAATCAGTGTACATTTTCTTTTTTTTTTTTTTTTGTTTGAGTGGAAGTGTGTAGTTGAGTGTGTTCACGTGTATGTCGCATGCCTCTGTGCAGTAATAGCATAGACTCCACGCCTCAACACTCACATCTTGTGAGCCAGTCACGTATTTAATCACACAATTTGACACGCCGCGTGGGCCCTCAGGTTGTGTGTTAAATTTTCCTCTTTTTTTTTTCTCCTCTCTTTCTTTGGCGTGCTTGGTTTATTGTGTTGTTGTCTTTGCCCCTCTTTCATTTTTAATCCCCCTGCTGAGGCTAAATGTTTTTGAGATGGAAAACAAAGGCAAGGAAAGAAAGAAAACATGCAATGCGTCATAAAACAGGGAAAGAGACACGAGATGTTTCACAAAGAGAATAGGTATATGGAGCTTAACTTATTAAAACCCAGATCGCTGTATTTGTCAAGTACAATAAATGTACATGATTACATCTTGGCTGCCATGTCGAAGCATTTCCACAGCTATCACATCACATCACACATTGGCACATGAGACAACGGGCGCAAGGATTCAATAGACAGATTATGTATATCCTTTGACATAAACTATCTGTATGCACTGTACATTCCGCATACAGTCACCATCTGCATTTAGCCTGCAAGCAGAAGAGGGGAATGGTTAGCTGAAGGGAAAATCTGAATAAATGAACATGTAGGGCAGCTACCAGCAATAATTTCAGACCCTCAGGTAGTGGGTAAAGTGATTTTTCTCATTTAGGACATAAAACTTTCATATTTATTGTTATTGTTGTACTATTAATGTCTTTCCTCACACATGTGTCAATTTAAATTTAATTTCTGTCCTAATACATTGCTTGCATATAAGACATTTTTACATTTCAAAGTGATTTGCAAGCTTATTGCTAAAGACAAAAATAACTCCAGTTTTCTCCAAATGCCAAGCGAGTATTGAACCAATTGTACCATTTGCAGTGTGAACAAACGGAAAGAGAAAGTGTGAGAATGACACGTCATGTCTAAGCTGAAGTCTGTTGTGCAGGGAAGTGAGAAACAACTGGAGAAATGAACACCTGGCTGTCTTAATTACTGGTGGCATCAAGCGGAGCCTGTCTCTGCAAAAATGCTTGTCTCTGCTGACTTTCTTGAGAAACTTACTCTCTCCAAGACAATTTGAAGAGAACTTTCTTTTGCAAGGACACAAGTATTGACTGTGCGTTCTCAGACTGGATAATCAGCTCTCTCAAAATAAAGCATATCATTCCCCCTGTCCTAGTGCAATGCCACAAAAATGTATTTGAATGTGTTTGTTTGCATAGGAAGCATTCACAGTTGTCTCACCCATCAAAACAAGATTATATAAATCAATATGAGATTAAGTTGTTGAGATTGACATTTTTTTTCTCACGTGCATGTCAGTGTGCCAGGGTTTGCGGTTCCAATTTTCACCTCCTGCTCCGTTAGTCCTTTACCATTTCTTCTTACCTCACTCGTTCTGCTCATCCATCAGGATGGTTTATTGATCGGATTGCAGGATTATCCTATTCAACATGGTGTCTGGGAGAAGACGCTTGTCATGGCAGATACATTATTGATTAGCTTTAACTGGGACCTACTTGTGAGACACACGCGCGCACACATACACACACACACACACATGCACACTAACACAACCGGAGAAACATTGGGCTTGGGGGTAAAGACACAAGGGGAGAGAGAAGGGGACGCTGTGTCCTTGTACACTGTGTATGTCATTGAATCTGCAGATTTTGCCTTTTAGAGAGGGATCGATATTAAATTAGTAATAGATTCAAAAGAGGTGATGCACACAGACGTAAAGTTCCTCACTGGTCTGTTAGATACATCCTTTGTTCGTGTATCCTCTGCTTTCACACCTCATTAAGATGCTTATGGACTTGCTTTCCATTGTTTTTGCAGGATGGCCAGTCCAGAACTGTAAGGCAGTTCCAGTTTACTGACTGGCCTGAGCAAGGCGTGCCCAAATCAGGGGAAGGATTTATCGACTTCATAGGCCAGGTGCATAAAACAAAGGAGCAGTTTGGACAGGATGGACCAATCTCTGTTCATTGCAGGTAAGAGCACCGAATGTCATGTTGTCTCTAGTTCTGTATTTTCTTAGTGGGTCATTTTATCAACAGCAATGTACCATCAGAAATCTGCAGTTGCTGAAACATTTTCTAAAAAAGTTTTTTCTTTTTTTTGTTCATTTCATATGATCAAAAGGTAAGGTTACAGTACACAAAGAAATCCCCACTTGCTGTTAGAATAACATAACAATGTGTTGAGAAGATTTACCCAATTTTGATACACCGTTGCTCTCACCTGAAAATTATGTTGTCCAGCTTTTAGCGACCAAAAATCAGGATAGTGTCACCTCACATACTCCAGAGAGCTCCCACTCAGTATCTAATGATATGTTGACAGACAAAGGTCTTTTCGACCTTATGTGTGTCCTACTTTTTTTTAATGTGATAACTAAATACTGCATACCTTAATATTTTCATTTTTTATGATAAAAGGTCAAAGTCACTGTGACTGCACTCCTGTCAGTTTTTGGGGGGCATCCTACATCTCAGAAAAGCAATTTATAAAACTGACATATTTCATAACCTTGCAAAAACAAGAATTCATTAATGCTCAGCACTGCCTCACTACTTGGTCACGGTATATGACCACGCAATGATAGTCCCTTTCTCTTTTCATCTTTAATCCGTGATGACACAAAACATGACATGCTTTTAAGAAATAAAATACTTAAAAAAAATAACATTAAAAAAATCCTTTATTTTCCTCTGGGTTTACCCGACAAGACTGCAGTAATATGTTTTTCGCCAAGTGAAGCAAAGACTTGCCTCGCTTCTTAAAAGATATAGGCTTCAAGAATAGAGAGACGATAAAATCACTTAAGGTGGTTATTGTTTTGCAGCACAGTTTCTCCTGAGGTGCAGGTCTAATAGCACCTTCAGATATGATCACTCCTCTTTTTTTGTTGCAGTACACTAGCTCTGCACCTCCACAGGCCCTTCTCCTCCATAATTGATAAGGCTCAGATGTGGCTTGGCATTTGCAAGAAGGAGACACATGAAATGATACAGCCATTCTTTTTGGTTTTTATGATTGTGTCGTGATACATTTTTATCAGTTCAGATATAACTTCCAAGGTTACTTTCATCATTACCTTGGCATCATGGGTGCTCATAGAAAGTCATATTTAAGAGTGGTCACCACCAAGACCTCTTATCGGTCATATTTATCATGTGCTGGAATCATCTGAGTTGTGACTTTCTGTAGCATGTTGATGGGCTCTGGTTTATGTATGCTGTCCTAGACAAACAAGGGTGGGGGGGGGGGGGGCAAAGTTTCATCAAAATGCCCATTTCCTTCAGTGTGGTTTTTAATTTGCATCCTGAAAAGCCTCCAGAGATACGTCTGTTCCTTTGGAATGGATAGCTTTAACAACATGGATAATTTCCTTGCCGTCTCATGACAATATATTACCTTCGGACAGCGGGACGTGCCTTTTTTGCGCTCAGGCGCCATGACATCATGGAGAAGACGATCACCTCCCCAGTATTAAAAACCAATGATGTCACCAGCCACCAAATGGCCTTCTGGGAGTTGTAATATCTGTCAGGGAAGCTCCAATAAGACTGACTTATTCCGCCCTCCCATGAAGTCATTATTAGAGAGAGAAAATGCTGCCTCAAAGTGAAAGTGTGGTTCTTGCACGACTAGAGTAATGGGCGAAAGAGCCCTCAGACTATTAATGCAAACTGCAAGGGTCACATGACCACTCAAATCATTAGAGTCTTGTGCAGTTAATCGGGTTACAGGTAGGTGTCAGGAGGCAGATATCTCATTTGGAAAGACATTTCTCTTGAGTAGATGTTGATTGCTTGCTTTATCTGTCAGTACTTTAGACACCTCCTCCCCATCCCTCCTTTTCCATCCTTCCTCCATCAGGCTTTGTCTCCTTCAAGGGAGAAGCTTATGCCTCCCATTCCTCTTACTATTTTGTCTTCTGGCGCCACCCTTCCTTGTCTGTCATCTGCCCGTCTATTTTTTTTTTAATCCTCTCTCTCTCGTTGCCTGTCTACCCATCCACCCATTCTCCAGGACCTCTTTTCTTTCACTCCAACCCTCTTTTCTTTTCTTCTCCCTCCTCTTCTTTTTTTCAGCCTCTATCTAATAGACCCACATGCTTTTTGTCATTAATTGCCTGATTACTTCCTGTGAATGGGGACACCAAATCCTCTCAGTCTGCAGTGGCTTCCCGAGCCTTCAGATTTAGAGAGTCAGTATCTTTCTGAACAGAGAGGGAGAGAGAGAGAGAGAGAGAGAGAGAGAGAGAGAGAGAGAGAGAGAGAGAGAGAGAGAGAGAGAGAGAGAGAGAGAGAGAGGAGTGAGTTTAAGAGCCTATGTGTCAGGCTGTGACTGACTCCCAGGAAGAGATTTTGGGTGGGTTTCAGTACGGCATTGGGGTAATTATTATTTAAGGTGGTTAGATGGCCGTGCTTGATATCATTCTTTTAATCAAATAATGCAAGTTATATTTTTGTCCTGAGTTTACCTTTGTCCTCTACCAGACACACACACACACACACACACACACACACACACACACACACACACACACACACACACACACGCACACACTTGTCAGGATACTTGCATGCCACTTCCAAGCCAAATGTGTCTGCAAGCAACCATCACTTCTCATTCAAGAAAATAGCATCAGAGGCTGGAAGAAGCCCAAATAAATCTGTTGTCATATCAATTATTGTTCCATTGGTGAAGTGGAAGTCATTTCACAGCAAAGCAGCTTAGAGAGCCAACTCTCAAGTATTTCAGGATCTGAGTTAAGACTCAGCCTGTATTTCTGGAGAGCAGCAGCATGCTGAGTTTTTTGACACATGGGAGGAGGGTCTTAATGACAGAAAATGTTTGCTGGGTTGTTTGTGTGTATGTTATTTGGAGTGTGCCCGTGTCCTTGAGGCTCATTTTGCGTTGGACAAAAAAAAATGGACATGCATGTAAATGCTTTCACAAGGTTCTCACATAAAAATTGCTTTTGTGCTAGGCTTGTGTTACCCTGCAGGATTTCTGACTGTCGGGGTTCCAAGTTCACAGTGTGCAACTTTGTTGCAAGTAATATTTAAAAAAGATGTAGGAGCTTGTTCCAGGTTGACACGTCTCATATCAGTTACTTTAAAGGTGTTTTTTGCACTCATGTTATAAAATAAGTGCACAATAAGACACAAGGTAAAATACACATTGTCTCAGTGTCATTATTAATGCGATTGGTATCTGTGTGTTTGTAGTGCTGGTGTGGGCCGGACTGGAGTCTTCATCACCCTCAGCATCGTCCTGGAGAGAATGCGCTATGAAGGCGTGGTTGATATCTTCCAGACAGTGAAGATGCTGCGGACACAGAGGCCAGCCATGGTGCAAACTGAAGTAAGTTATTATACACACACACACAATTCCCAAGAGACATTTAGAATACATTATACATTTGTCATTGAGTGTACTGTATCTATAAAGTAGATTTTTCCAGATCATTCATAAATTTGCCTCATCAGATGTTTTCATGCTCCCATTAAATTTTCCAGTTGTTTTGGGGTGTATGGTCTGATTGTTGATTCGTTTCTTGATATATATATATATATATATATATATATATATATATATATATATATATATATATATATATATATTTTTTTTTTTTTTTTTAAATATATTATATTATATATATATATATATATATATATATATTTTTTTTTTTTTTTTCAATGATTCACTAATTATGTTTTTACTACAAATGTTTTGCAAAGAAATTGTCATCTTTTGCCTTGCTGTAATACAATGTCAAATGTTTGAGGACTTATTCTGCACTCAAGGATATTTACAGATTTGGCATCACTTCTAAGTGTTCAATCGAAGGTCAATAGAAAACCCACATACACACGCACACACTCTTGCAGAATATATTAAACAGACATATTATAACTGCAACCATCTGGTAAATTTCATTTTCCTTCACTAATACAGGTATATTTGTGCCTTTTTCTTTTTCTTTTTTTGCAGGATGAGTACCAATTCTGCTACCACGCTGCTCTGGAGTACTTAGGAAGCTTTGATCACTATGCAACGTAAAAAGCCATCCCTTCACCCCTAAAATCCTGTTGCCCCCCTTCCCCCCGACCTCAACAGTCTCCTGAGCCATAGAAACTTTATAATTGGAAATGATGACAGCAGCTGATCACATCAACACTGCTAATTCAGACACAACAGGATCCTATAGATTTTTAGTAGATAACACCCAAAGCAACCAGTTAAGGATAATTCCAATTCGACTTTCGAGATGAATCACAAAGAAGAAAATTGCCCATCATTTACAGAAAAGAAAATCCTCAGCAGGGGAGGAACCAGAAGCTGCGGCTCAAGCTGTGGGGCGGATATCGATCAAATTGTCAGACTGCTTACCTTACCTCAAGTGTTTCGATGTGGAGGATATTGTAAACATTCGTGGACATTTTTCTCTTCTCAAAAATATCTTTGTGACACAACAGTAACAAGACACAGATAATGAAAGAAAAGGAAAGCAGAGATAAATGAAAAGCAGGCGGATGTAGCCAAGACTGGGTGACTTTTATGTATTTGTAAAGACTGGGTGTAAAAGGGGTTCAAATATTTCTATAAGAGGGGTGTCCTGAGAAATGATCAACCTCTGGATGCCCCCGTAAAGACAAGTGGTCATTCAGCTAAAACAAGACAAAAAAATGATTACACAGGAAGACTGATATTTGGAGTAAACATTGAGTTTTACCACTAATGAAATGCAAAACCTACGTGAGAAAAAAAAGCAAAAATACACAGCTTTAGGATACACATCGAAAAACAGCCTGCTTTTAGCGGTAAAAGTTGAAAGACGATTAGAGGCACTCAAGTGGAAAACGGTAAAACATTAAAAGATCTTGTTATTCTGGTAATCTTACCAAATTGCAGATTTTTAGAATATCAGTATCCTAAAATCCAGATAGCCAGAGTGACAAGTACCACAGTGTATTTACGCAGAAAAGTTCCCCAGAAGGCTCACGTCACAGTCCCCAGATGTATTGGGGGACGGGGGGACCTCGCAGGAGCATCCAGCCAAGTCGTTTCCCGATGGCCGAAGTGAGAGAAATGGCAGCCGTGTCCCAGGATTTTTTTACAATCACTCCTCTCTTTGGAACCATTGCATCATGGGGCAGCGGCATCAACATCCACCATTTTGAACACAAGATGAAATTTGGTGGACGAGAAGCTTTGGGACAAAAGGAACAACCAAACAAGGAAGGCCACTACCTTGGGGCTTTCTTTGTGTACAGTGACCAATGCTCATCGTCATCGTGTAGAAGTTTTTCGTCTTATGAGGAGTTACCTTTTTTTCCTTTTTTAAAATTTTTTGTCAAAAACCAAACATGCTGCTTATCTTGTGTATGCTGTTCATGTGACTCTGGAGGTAGAGGAAACTAATGAATAAAAGATGCCAGCTCTGCTAACTCCTCGCGCCCTGGTGGGCATGACTGAAAGTGCATCCATATGAAGACATCGTTCGCCGCTTCTTTTTTTCCCCTGCCTCCTCTATAATCATCTATATCATTGTATAAGACACTCAAGAGTGGCAAAGGCCTGTTGCAATTACAAATCTGTACATTTACGTGGTTGAAAACTGGCCTATAGCTCCACTGTATGTGTGTTTGGTAACAGGTGGATAAACAAAGTAGACGCTTTGGTATTCTCCCAATGTTTTATAGATGATGTCTCTGTGGGTGACACAGCCAGACCAAGCAGCCATGTTGGATCTCGATGCCATGATGTGTTAACAAAATTCTTCGGTACAAGTATCTTGCACAGCCCTAAGATTATATAGAATAAACTTGAAGCAGATACCCCCAAAACAACTGCAAGTTCACATACTAATGTAAATGTGTCTGATTTAACAAGAAAAAAAAAAAAAAGAAAGAAAAAAAAACATCATGGTTTCAAAATCACCACGCTTTCATTTTGAGATCAGCGCTTTGGTACGAGCGTACGGATTCTGCAAACGTTTCCGGTGGATGTGCACAAAAACCAGAGCAATGGACAGAACTGTGTGTAATCTCTTCTTATTTCCAAAAAAGCCTTATTGTTACTGTAACATTATATGGAGAAAAAAAAAAAAAACAAAACATTAATGTTGTATTATGACATTTTATTTTACATGACATAGTTGACTTTTTATTTTCTGTTTGGTTTAGTTTTTTAACAGAGATGTTGTATTGCATTTTTTAAAAGTTAGCAGGAAAAGAGAAATGCTTATCTGTTCATATTATGTTAAAAGACATTCTATTTTTTCACTGTAGAAATGTTAAGTACAACATGTCTGTGTGTATGTGCAAATATATATGTATGTATACATATATATGCACACTGACACATGCATATATATTTAAATGCAGATTATGAATATATGTCCAAACACTTAGTATGAATTCAATATTTCTTTTTTTATCATTATTTCTTATCATTTCTTTTACCTTCATGAAAATGGAATGGATTTTCACTTTTTGTTACTGTCTGACATATATATATATATATATATATATATATATATATATATATATATATATATATATATATATATATATATATATATATATATATCAATCTTAGTTCTTAAAGAAGGCAGAGGAGATGCCATCCTCTGCCTCCTACCAATGTTGTTGATCCTCTCTACCTGTAAGTGGAGCCTTTGCGATGAGGAATGAAGAGATACCATTTTTTTTAAACCTTGATGAGATTCTTTATCAGCATTGATGTATACACATTGGTATTCTTTTCATCAAGGAAACTTGTTGATGAACTTATCAGCAAAATATCAATTAAAAATGTCATGATTGACTCTTTTTGTCATCCATAGCAGACCAACTTGACGTACTGTACCCTGTTTGATCATGTACAGACTATGGCCCTCACTGTTGTGTTTCTTAAAGCCATTTTTTCTTTTCTTTTTTTAATTATTATAATTATTATGATTATTATTTTGTTATTTTTAGACCTAATGTGGCCATTCATTTTGTTAGATATCCTCCATGATCTAGAGTATACTTGTAAATAAACAAATATGTAGATTATATGTATTTGTATCATTTGACCCTCAAGACCTCATACTTTAAGTGGGGACCGAAACACACAAATCGAGGTTCTGCTCATATCTAAATTCTTGATGTTTGTGAAGCCTGTTTTCTGAAACCTTCTTTCTCCAGCTCTGCTTCCCGGTCTTTAATTACCACTCGTCCTTTTTCTGCCTTTAATTTCCCCTGCTACCCGTTAAAAGAGGGAAATATGCCAGCTTCTGTTCTCACACCTATAAGCCTCAACAAGGGTACAAAATCATTTGCTGGTTTAAATGTAGCTGAAGTTAGGAAGGTTTGTCCTCTGACAACTGTCTGAATTGCCTATCAATCAATTTAAGACCCTGTTATTCTTATAAGAGGACTTTGAAGACTGATTGTGTTAAAACAATTAAACCTCCAGATAACACAAAGATAAAACTGAATTCTAATGGTGTCTTAGCTTAGTGCTCCTGCTTTTCTCACCTGAGAAGGTATAGGAGCTTCAGAGTTCTCACAAACCCCCAGAAGATTTCAGCTGTCCAAATCACTAAAATGCCAAGGTGTTAATCCATAAATCCATTATTAACTGATGGACAAATACAGCCAGGCTAAAGGCCATACATGCTTCATTTGCAACATGACATGTTGGTTTATTTGATTTATTGCCTCCCCGGTGCATCTTAAGCCTTGTATAGAATCACATCTCTGTGTTTATGTTTAACCATGTTTCATTACGGGATGCAGAGAGAAATCAGGACTCAATGAAACATAGCAATGCGATGCAACCAAGGAATGACCAGGACAACCAAAAACTCGCTGCAAATCCACATTTTCAGCTTGTCATTTCTGAACAATGGAAACCTTGAGATGTTTCATAATGGACAAAAATCCTGAAATCATGGACTGTGGAAATCAGAAAAGACTGGTACGTTGGGCCCATGCCAAAACTGAAACCATGGAAGTCTTTTGAAGCTTGTGCAATGTGTTACTCTTTTGACTTCATGTAAAAAAATGCTAGACTTTTGAAAACAGCCACCAAAATTTATTGGAATATGTCGCTGAATATTTGGGAGAGGGATGAGGGGGACTAACAAAAGAACAACACTAACAAAAAAATGACATAAAAAGTAGAAGATATACAGTACATATGGACAAAACAAAAAAGAACCCAAACTCAGCATAATAGATTTTCCTTTATATGAGAGCCAAGTGCTATCACTTTCAAACTGTTACTTCGAACTGAAACAATAATTGGTTTAAAGCCACTGTGTATGTAGATATGTTGACTTTGTATTAAAGAAATGTTGTCTGAAAATAGTTTTGTATGTGATTTTTTCTTTTTTTTTTTTTTTTAGTTTGTTTTTTGGGTTGATAGGATTTGTGATGTCGTGATTGTTCCAGAAATCATGGCTCTGATTATATGCCAATTTATAACTGCATCTGTTAATATGCAAATTTATGTTGAGGCTTCTCAAGCATCGGTTACATCAGCTTTGCTTTCCTTACACATTCATTAGACTGAAACCTGCACTGAAAAGTCTGTACAGCGGAACAAGTGATAAAGCACACAGATGGTGCTCTTCCTTTGTTGATAGATGGCTTGATTAGCGTCCTCCTATATTTATCCACCGGCTTCTTCACAAACACATCCCGATGTGTCCTTAAGCCCCTTTTCAGGCTTGATAAATGCCACACAGGCAGGCTGATATTGGTGCAGAGGTAAACCCTCACCTGGTGGTATTTGCTCTCATCTGTCAAGTGGGGCTCTTCAGAAATCTGCTTGTGAAGTGTCTGTAAATGAAAGAAATGTGTTGGTTCCAAATGCAACTATTTGCTTTACACTGGCCCTGCAATGGCTGTGAATCACAACATGCAAATTATAGTGTGATTATTTTCGATTACACAGTGTTTCAGTGAAATATTTGCTGCAGTTACTATCCTAGGATACACTTAGTCAATACGTAGGAGGCCAAAATTTCCTTTTTGATGACAAAATTCTCAACTAATTGTGGACAATATCTCACTGTGAAGTGAGTGCTCATCATCACGGCACTGTAGCATCTAAGCTGGAAAAAAAAAAACCTTCCCATGTCTTTGGATAGTGTAATGAACAGGCCGTTCGTTACTGGTAACTTGACATTGTGCCTTTGCACTGAGCACTTTTTCTCACTCTGAAAGCACTTTAAAATGCTCACAGCACTTTTAAAGAAGCTAATTTGCACATGAAATAATTTGGACAACGATTGTCATTTGAAATTATTTATTTATTGAAATACTGTTTGCGTGTGTGTCCACTCGGGGTGTGTCACATGCGGTGATGGCGGGGGGCCTGCAAGACAAATATGACTAATCAAATTGGGGTATGTGCAACATGTGTGCCTGTTTTTAATTGGCTTTCGTTTTAGTTGTTGGTGTGCATGCAGTGAATGTGAGAAGGTGTTGGTGTGTGAGTGTGGTGAAGTGTGTGATTTTTACACACCTTCTGCTGTTGTGTCCAGGAGTGGTGTCCAGTCGAAAGAAGGTTTCGGGCTTCACCAAGAGTGGGAATCAGTGGGGGGTGGTTCCACAGGTTTTCAATATGGTTTAGGATTTCATTTATTTATTTGGGTGATTAGTTCAGTTTATTCTTAAGTCTGGGTTTTGCTTTTCTTTAGATTATTATAATGACTTTTGTAGTGGAGGATTTTAACATAGTTTTAGTGAGCTGTTTTACACCACTGGAGTTTTTATGGTTTTACCCACTTAAGGTGAATGTCTTTAAGGGCCTGAAGACATTCGTTGTAGCCAGTAGTAGTTGTAGTTGAGGGTAGTTGGTAGCTGGGTTCTGCACTGCTGCTGTTGAAGCCATGCTCCTTCAAAATCCTCCCATGCACTTTTTGGCACTTTTTGCACTTTCTGTTTTTTTTTTTTTTTTTGTTTTTTTTTGCACAAGAAAATAAAAAGAAGTGGACCACTCAACCTTGACTCATCCCCTCTTGGTGCTCACTGTTTACTGCCGCTCGCGCTGTGCTGCTTACAGATAGTATTTTGGTTCCCGAGTTATAGCTGTGTCAAAATAACCAGCTCTTGAAGTGAACTAGCCCATACAGTAAATACCATTATTTATTTATTATTTTAAAATATAAATTTGTTTACCACTACAGGTTGAAGCAAGATATAGAAATACTAAATTAGTATCAGGTGCTCATCACACATCTGGATGTGGACACAGAATTCCTGAAAGAAAGCTTTTCAGGCAATCTGGACTGAAGAAATGGTTAACAAAGGCACCAAGGCAGTGGGAAGGACAAAGGGATTCAACTAGAAAAATGTAATCTTCATCTTCATCTTTCATTTATTCCCTTCAGGAGTTGTCACAGTGGATTATCTGCCTCCATCTCACCCTATACCCTGTATTCTCTGCTGCTACACCAGTCATCTCCATAGTTTTCCTCTGAGGTCTTCGTCTTCTACTCCTGCGAGCAGAGCCATCTATCCCTAACATTCTTTGTTCAATGTATCTCCTATCTTCCCTCAGCACATGTCCAAACCATCTCAGCCTGGCTTCTCCTGCTTTATTGCTGAACTGCTCAACCTTAGCTGTCCCTCTGAACTGTTTTTAATCCTGTTGATCCTGCTCACTCCCAATGAAAATCTCACCATCGTCATCTCTGCCATCTCCAGCCTCCTGTCTTTTTGGCAGTGCCACGGTCTCTAAACCATACTTCATAGCCAGTCTCACTGCTGTCTGGTAAGCCTTCCCTTTGACTCTTGCTTTTATCCCTCGGTCGCACTTCAGACCTGACACTCGTCTCTACTGAATCCACCCTGCCAGCACTCTTTTCTCTTCCTGCCTGGATGGTTGGCTTCACTCTTGAACTTAATCAATTTCACTACATTTTCTCCTTGTATATTCACATTTACACCTGCTTTCCTCCCACTCACACCCTTGTAATGGGTCTTCTGCCCACTGACCTTCATTTCTCTTCTCTACAGTGGAGATCTCCACCCCTCCAGGTTGCTTTCCACCTGCATCTACTGTTACCACAGATTACAATAACATCTCCAATATCATGGTCCAGAGGACCCCCTGCCTGAACTCATTTATCATCCTATTTCTCACCAATGCAAACAAGAAGGGGCTCAGAGCCGACCACTGATATAACCCTAACCCTACCGTGAACCTATATACAAAAACAAATGAATGAGACTGATCTGGTGAGTGTTTCCATTTCAAGCGTTTCCTCACCTGATACGAAATGGAATTTCTCAAAAGCTCTTGGGATAGGAGGGTCTGCCACGTTTTTTGGCTACTGCAGCTCTTAGAACTGCATATGTTTTTCCATGTACAGCTTGGTGTTGGGCACAGAGGTACACACTTGCATGCTAGCAGTTCCAAGGCCACATCTGCTAAGCGTAGGCAGCATCTCTGGTAAATGGCCAGTTTTATTGTCATCTGTCAATTAAAACTCAGTAGGACGTGGAACCATGCATCAGCTTTCACCAGCTCTTTCATAAGCTGCCTTTTTCAAGCTGCTGTCATAGAAAATATGTCTTCAATGCAATCAATAGCTTTTGTCTGCACAGGTCTTATTTCTCCTTCCGCTATGAAATGTGGATATTAATATTATTGTGGGCACAATTGCTGTCTCTACTAATGGTTAGGTAAGACGTAGCTATCTGCAAACTGTATAGAAAGTTCGGCCTTGCTTAGAGGTCGGAGCTCTCAATACAAGCATGAGTGCCCCAACATCCTCCACCCCACCTCCTTTGTGCTGAGAGCTTCTGTTTGATGTTTTTTTTTTTCTTTTTTTTTTTTACAGTCACTAAAAATTATATATATTGTTATCCCGACAGACAGGCAACTAGAAGTGATTACCCAAACAATCGCTGTTTCAGCGGGTGAAGTGTGATATTTTTCATTTTGTACGTTAGAAATATCTGTTTTATATTATTGAACATATCAAACATTTCACAGTTTGTTTTCATAAAGGGTTGGTTATTGTGACACAGCTGCTATTCAGGGACCAAAATAACATGTATGGACATGTCCAGAAATTTGACACAAGACACCATAAAAGGAGAAGGGATGATATCAATAAGTAATAATTTAACTGACTGTATATTTTGTCGAGTGTGCAGTGAGGTAGTGGCTATCATTCCCCTCACAGTAAGAAGGCATGTTTGATATCATGCTGGATGTCTTTGAGTGGAATTTACATTTTCCCTGTGCATGTGTATTGTTTTGTTTTGTTTTAATTTTTTTTTTTTTGTTTGTTTGATTTTTGCTTTTCCCAGTCCTGCCAGTTTCCTCCCACAATCCAAAAGCATGCATGTTGAGTGCACCGGTGACGCAAAATTGCCTGTGGGTGTGTCTCCGCTGTGGCACTGCACTGAACTGGCGTCCAATCAAGGGTGTACCCTGCCCTTCGGCCAACTTCACTTGAACTATATGGAGCTCCCGCACAGTTGTCTTGGATAAAACAGGCATAAAAGATAGATAGGATGGAGATACATATATATATGTCGTGAGATACATACATATATGTGTGTGTGTGTGTGTGTGTGTGTGTGTGTGTGTGTGTGTGTGTGCAAAGCATTAATTTAGAATAGGACAAAGTCCATGGAAAATACAGTGAAGCCAAATGCTGAGCACATCATCTATTTTTATAAAGGTTAGTTGCTATGCTACACCATTATTGCAATGTACTTAAAAGAATGAAGATAGATTAAAAACTGCATTAATCTCACCTTTGTGGTTGCAAAACAACATCACATTTTAATGCAGAGCTACAGTAAGATGCAGCTCGATACCTATGAAATATAGCATAAAATGAAAGTTTATTATATAAGATACATTTTCTGATCACAATTTACTAATCGTGCAGCTTCATAGATGAGTCTTTGGGTAAACAGGAGGATCTGGGAAAAGTCCTAAAACAATCTGTTTTTACACCTCACAACTCAATTCTGGTGTTTACATACACTTGCAGATCAAAATAAAACTGTGCTTACAATCACAGCAACTTGTGACAAAAACTACAAATGGACTGTTCCATATTTTAAGGGGAATATAGTGTATGCAGGGATGACACCCTGTTTCAACAATGATGGTACTAATTGTCTGTACAGAGAGCTGTTTCAGTCCGTTCTTTTCTAATAGTGGCGAGCCAGCAGACCAAGTGTGAGGGTAGGCGAGGAAGTGAATTAGGGCGGCGATTATGCAGTGATTCAGACAGCAGCTCATTAGGACCCAGCTAAGCAAGCAATCAACGAATCGATGTGACAGTGGACCCAAAAGCCACAGAAATTTGTAATAAATGGCAAAGCGATAAATTGGATTATCCACAGCCCCGTGGCCAAGCTCTTTCTGTTGCAAATGACAAATCAATCCAATCATGCCACAAAAAAAGCCAAAGAACCAGAAAAAGGGCCTCGTCTTGCACCGGCTGTGGAGGTTATCTGTCTGAGAGTTGTCTTGTTAAGGCTGTACTTTTCCAGGGGTCATTTCTGTATGATATTCAGGCCTCTAAAATATTCATGACAGACCATTAGGTGTTTATGGCTGCCTTTTATAAGAAGAGATTTACCGACACTTGGACTCCGGCCAGAATAGTAAAGGTGTTGGAGGGCTACCACACCACATTCACCAAGGAGAAAGCGACTCTGCTCTGAGATATTGATGATGTAAATGAGAAGCCGAGGAGCAATAATAAATAAAACGCAGAGGCAGCAGCTGGATCTCTTCTTAGCTCAGTTACATCACTTGCACTAGTATTCCAAGCACATGTGATGGATCTGCTCTATCAACCTGTCAAATCATTATCACTGAATGTTACTGTCATGACTGGAATGCGGGATGAAAACACAATGAAATGACATTGATGGACGAAGATTAGCAGACACAGAGAATAAACTTTAAAACTGTTCCAACACATAAGCATACTGCTGGTAGAAATTCAGCGAAAAGAGAGCACTTCAAATAATCCTCCACCACACCCCACTACCCCACCACCCCCTTCAGAAAAGACAGAAAAACACAGCTCTTTTGATGAAACACTTTGCTGCCATCTGCAGGACACCATGAGGTATTTCATCATACCGCACTTAAAAGCTATTTCCCTGCAATTAAATCAGAGATTAGCACAGATTGAAATGCATTGTCTTCTCCAGAGGCTCCCAATGTCTCCATGCTAATTGGACCATTATGAGATATTCTTGGTGATGCAGTGAAGCGCTTTAGTTGTGATGCATCTGCATTTGAAATCTGAGCATTTACACAAATACTAGGCCGAACAAAATTTAATTCTTCCACCTGAATCACTGAAAACCTAAACGTTAATATTTTTGAGTGTACCTGGAAAATCTGACACACATAATACACCCTCCTGCTGTGAACTGTGTATTGTAGCTTCTGCCAGCAGGAAACGGTGGCATTTCAAACCTGTGCCGTAACATGATTCCTGTGTTTATGGCCTCATGCTGGCATGTCCTATAATCTGTTTTATGTATCCTGATTCCTTTATGCCTCTCTGTGTGTAGCCAGAGCTTCACCAATAACTGATCACTGCTATTAAAGCAGATTCCTGTAGGAGGGGGAACAGGCTACTCTCACAATTCATCCTCCACCTTTTTCTCATCCCTCCCTTTCTTTTACATCCTCTCCCCCACGCCTGGCGTCAGTATGACAGACGGAGGCTTTTAAGTTTGTTATTTTTCATCCAATACAATTAAAACATGGGGCCTTTTTTCTTTTACTTTCTTTTTTTTTTTTTTTGAATATGTATTAAATAAACACAAATTTCCAGAACAAGCAGAATGATAAATGACACTGTACTGTTTTAATTTGTGAGTGAAATTATGATAATTTCACATCTTTTTCCCTTCTTTTTTCAGAGCTGAACTTTCCCTCTCATGCTGAAAATAAAAAGTAAACAGCCTTGTCCATGGCGCTGAAACAACAGCTTAATCCTCCAACTTTACCCAGGGTACATACACGTGCTTGTTTGTTTGTTTGTTTGTTTGCTTGCTTGCTTGTTGTTTGTGGAGGGATTCCTTTAAATGAATATATGATGCTCAAGCAGTATGGACACTTTAAAATGGTGCTATTCTTTTAAAACAGCTGTGATCAATGAAAGCATTGCTAATAGTAGAAAGTAACGCAAAAACTGTGTGAAAGATTTGCAGGTATGTGACGTTCAGTTCTAAAGGGACATACATGCACATTTATTATCATAAAGGGATGGAGGCAAAACCACATTTTCCTGTCCTTGTGGGTTCACAAATGATCTTGTTTTTTGTTGTAATCTTCATTGAATCATCACTCCTTGTAAACTAAGATTCCACACATGTGGCCGGAGTTAAACACCCTTCTACTAATCTGCATTTGTGGCTGCAGAGTGTTTTTTTTACATGAAACCAGAGCCGAGATTAATCCAAAACACTTTCCCCATAGCTATTTGGTGTAATTACTCTGTCATGCATGTGGCCTAATTCAGATTATTTATAATTTCAAACGGTTCTTCTTCAAAAATCTTGTCAAAAGTAAAATATCATCATGTTGTAAAAAGCTGAAAGTTCTGGAAATACATCTGGGTTTAAAAACAAAACAAAAAAAATTTTGTATAAATATAACAGACATATTTCATCTGTAATTGTTGCTGTACTGAGTATTCTTAGAACCAGCTGTTCATGCTGTTTCTCGAGGGGGTATGTATGTTAGTCTCAGTGGATTAGAAGGAAGCCTTATATCTCTTGTTGAGGTTTTTCCATATAGATGCCCATACAAGGAGAAGGAATGTCTCTGATACAAGTTACTGCTACATAATTACATGGCTTTGACTTAGAAACAGTTTACAGTTTACAAACTATAAGTACAGCTCAAACAAGCATGGATTTTTTTTTTTTTTTATAATATCAAGGGGGACATCATTTGACTGTAGCTTCAAAGATTTGTTTGATCTTTGGTTTTAAAATGTTGGTTGAAAAGCTCAGTTCATTGCAAAATGTGCTCAGGAGTGTGTGTATAATGGTTGTGCAATGGGAAAAAGAGCATGAAAATCATGGCTGAGAATTCAAGCCAATGCTATCTGCTCTGTGGGGTTCCCAAGTGGATTTTACTGTAATGATCAAGGATATGTGAAACCATCTGCCCCACACCCATTAGGGCTTTCTTGTACATATGTCCATGTGTACACAATTAAATCAGATTCCAGTAGAGTAGAAAGCTGGGAAATTGAGTTTAGGCAGATAAATGATGAAAAGTCATTAACATTTTTCTTCAATAAACACAATCGGTGTCTTTAGAAGGGGCTGAGTTCAACTTTCCGCTCTAGCAATCCCAGAAAATTAAATTTTCATTTGGTTCAGTAAATCATCCTACCCTGAGCATCAAAAAGAAAGATGAAGTACAAGTTAGAGCAAGGGTGTTTACTAACTTCAGCACTCTTAAGTCTGCCTCGTTGAAAAAAATAAATAAATAAGTGTGGGAGTGGGATATACAGCCTGTGTCTCTTGTGTCTTTTGAGGGTTTTACGGGGATTCCGTGTGTGATGTTGGTAATACTATTAACACAAGTCAATCGATAGATGTTTGTGAAGTCAATGGAGAGCCGATGCCAAAACAGTAATGGTAGTGGGTGTATTTATAATTGCATGCTGGTGTGAACATGTCACAATATAATTACGTCTTCTGAATGCTTTTCAGTGAGCTTTATGCCACCTACTGAATTCTTCTGCGTGCTTAACTCAGTTACAGGTGAAAATGGGTGCCTGATGCCCATATTAGCAGCAATAGATCTTTAACAGTTACTGATGCGCGTAACTAGGGTGTCGTCACAAAAATATAAGAGTAAAATATAAGCAGGCGGAGTTTTAATTCCGTTGAAATTCATTTATATAGCTGATTATTATGTAAATTATAAGAAAAGCTAATATGGAAATAAGACCGCGGACCTATGAATACATTGTTTAGATGTGTCTAAATTATTTTATGGCGTGGAGCATGATTTTACTGGTT
Organism: Salarias fasciatus; assembly: GCF_902148845.1. Taxonomy (NCBI): domain Eukaryota; kingdom Metazoa; phylum Chordata; class Actinopteri; order Blenniiformes; family Blenniidae; genus Salarias; species Salarias fasciatus. The sequence goes on along the minus strand of NC_043766.1, from coordinate 8,827,939 downwards.
GAAGCAGATGAACAGTGAACTTTCTGTGCTTGTCAGAGAAGCATATACTGTATGACGACCATGAACACAGTCACAGATGTTAGGGTTTGTGCCACTGCGTAGCATCAGCGTCTGTGTTTATGCCATACTTACCTTGCAGGTCCTACACAGAAACAGGCACCAACATTCATTTTCCAAACATGTCCATGCCCTTCCGTTGACCTCCTTAGTTGGGTTAGTGGTTAATGCAATACTGAACCATGAAAAGCTCTTACTGCCACGGGATTGAGAACAGCAGTGATCATGAGGCCCTCATATTCAGCATCTGTTTGGCTGCACAGATTCATGTATAGGAAATATGGTGAAGTGGGCAGACTTTTCACCTTACAATGTGAAAACTTTAGCTGCAGAACAATTTGAGTTTGAACTGTCTGGAATCCGTTCGGATCCTTTGTGACCTTAGCTTGGAGAAAGCAGGTTAAACAGATGTTAAGGATGGATTCCTAAATTTTTACAAAGGCAATTCCCCCTCCTTGTCTATAGTGCGTGTCTTAAGTTAACATACCTTATGAGACCAGGTAAGGCAATCTTTAGAACTCAAAATCTTCCTGTAAATCTGCTTTGAACGGTGTTCGTTTTCTTAACTGCAGCCTCCAATAAATGTGCGAAATGTGTTATGGATTGCAAATGCTATTTAATTTGCATCCCAAGCAAAGGTGAGAAAACCAGTTACTTTACAATTATTCTCTCTCTGGGCAATAAAAATGAATTCTCACGACAAGGACGGATGCTTGTCATTGAACAACAAAGCCCTGTCATTGTCGGACTGTTGTCATTCAGCTCATATTTCCTTCTGGCGGCTCTGAGTTCTCTGGGTTGTGCTTGTCTATTTGATTCTGTTTGGTTATTTGTACATGCTCATATGCTCTGCTTATTATTAGGTAGGCGTACTAAGGGTGCAATGAGATGGCAAAACCACAAGTGCAGCATGTTTTATGTCAACAACCTCCCTCAAAAAATAAAGTGGCTGGTTTCCTCTGGTGCATGATCATGTGGGCCTCTGTGACACACTCACCTCCACTAATCATGGCTTACATGTTAATGTTACACTATAAGAGTGCAGGATTATGTTAAGAACGAGGGAGCATAATTAACTGCTCTCCGGTGGGCCCACAAAGTTATTTTTAAATGACAGTAGCAGCTTTGCGATATAAAAAGATCCAGTTAAGTAGCTGAGAAGTTGAGCTGTTGGATTAACGTGAGTGCAATAATGACTGAAAAGAATTTTGAACTTAATTGTTTTTGTCTGGGAGTTCTTCTGCTTCAGGATATAAAACAAAATTAACCACAGTGGGGAATTATAAATGGAGGCTTTGTCACAAATGGCTCATGTGATAAATAGCTATTTGGATTTTATTCTCTAAATGTTAGATTCGTATGTACTTTTGGACTGCAACTCACTAAAATAATATCAGTTTTGGGGACAAAAAAACATCAATGAATCAATGACTGACTAACTACCTCTGATGAATAATTTTAATCAGCAATACAGCCAAAGTTTCTAATTATTATTGCAAAGTTTTCCAGTTTACTGAGGCAGGGCTTGATCACCATGTTTACGTGTGAGTCACGCCTCTCACCTTGAGTAATTGGCCACTTCTGTTCCAACACGCCTGCAGAGAAGAATGGGAATGAAATGAGAGGCAACCTTCTTTTTCAGCTGTTTTTCAAGCTGCATTCATGTCTGCAAGGATACCAAAAGAAATCACTCGGAGCTCTCTCCGGCATTGCTCTTGGACTGTATTTTTGATTGTATTGTCACATTGCTTCAAGCTTTCAAGAACAGGACAAAATAGTTTTGTCCTGTCTGCGTGACATTCATGGAGACATTTGCCACAGGTATGCTCTTCTGGCTGGGTTCATGTAAGGTTCAGTTTGTAGTTTTCCTGGGCGCCTTTTGTTCTCTAGAATACTCCTTACTTGAGTGAAAATAAACAGCATGCCTATGGCGCCTGTTCTCAGACTTTGGCATGTCAGCTAAAAGGGAAAATTGACAACATGCAATGACTATTTGTGTGCTCCGTCTTTTCCTGTGCCCTTCTCTTTCGCTTTATCTATTAACCATACATGAAAAATAATGAACCACACACACACACACACACACACACACACACACACACACACACACACACACACACACACACACACACACACGCACACACACACACACACATGTTTGTACAGCTATATGTTGTGAGGACATTCATTGACATAATGCATTTCCTAGCCCCTTACCCTAACCCTAACCATCAAAAATTAATGCCTAACCCTAACCTATGCCCTAAACCTAATTGTAACCTTAAACCAAAAATCAAGTCTTAACCCTCAAAAAGGCCAAAAAAGGTCTGTCGAATAGTGAGGACTGGCAAAAATGTCCTCACATTCCAAAAATTGTCCTCACTTGTAAGGTTAAAAACCCATTGTCCTCAGAAAAGGACCTCACAACATATAGCTGTACACATACACACACACACACACACACACACACACACACACACACACACACACACACACACACACACACACACACACACACACACAGAATCTTTGCTTGAGGGTAGCAGGGTCCCAGTTAACAAACCTCCTTCATCGACGGAAACCAATGGATGGTTATCACCTATGAGACAACCGAGCCAAGGGAAGAAGATTATACTGTTGCTGATTTTTTATTCGTTGCTCATTAAAATCAAGAATGGAAGGTAATTACTAGTAACAATGACATATGGAGAGATGCTGGAATTTGAAAGCCTCAAACAACAAATGAGTTCTGCCTGGTTGCATGAACATGGCCGTCGGGGTTGTTCTGTTTTTGCTGTGAAGAGATGAGAGTTTCAGCAAAAATAAGTACATAGGTACAATGTTGTGTGAAGACCAAAGACACATTTTCTTACTTTAATGATGGTAGATCGATCAGTGTCACAGACTGGTTGTGTCAACATCCATTCAGGTGTCATCAATAGTGTAGTCTTTGATTTGTTGATAATGATTATTCAGAGTTGAAAGTGATCCATCATCTAAATGCAGGGGTAAAATTTGTGGCGGGAGCTGATAGCTGAGAATATTTTTCTGCCTGTTGTTTTGTCAGAATGCTGTGGCTGAAGGCTCAGTGGAGATAGCAAACAATAATGGCTTTAAGACAACATATTTCTTGGTTTCTGTTTTAAGAAAAATAAGAAGAAAAAAGGGATTCCTAAATTTGGATCGTGAATATTCCCACAACAAATACATTTGCAGAATGGTAATGAATAAACCATAAATGTCTGTAGTGATACAGCTTTGAATTAGTGGGATTTGCTGATGTCGCTGCTGCTTTGTCAGATTATAAATCATTGTGAATCAGATATATTAGATTAGATTCCTGTGGACAAATATCAGACTCCCATATGATAAAATGATTGAATGCATGCATATAGGCTCCAAGTCTGTGTGGAGCTGATGGATATTCCATTACGCTGATGAGAAGAGGGAACATAAAATGCCATTAAAATATTAAATACGGTATGCACTTTGTGAAGATACACACACAATAAACAGAATGGGTTTGTGTCATGTAAAATGAATGTATAGTAGAGCTGTGATATGTGAATGTAAGAGAGTGTGTTAATGTGTCTCAGAGACAGAGAGAGAGACAGACAGAGAGAGGGAGAGAGAGAGAGAGACAGAGAGAGTGAGAGAGAGAGAGAGAGAGAGAGAGAGAGAGAGAGAGAGAGAGAGAGAGAGAGAGAGAGTGGATACATGGTGAGAGAGGTAATTTGTGAATGTCTGAGAAATAGGAGAATTACACTGGGAAGACTGTGCTGGATGCAGTTTGTCCTACTATGGGTCGGCCAGATAGAGCATAATATTAAGGGAATCACTCAGAACCCTTTTAAGGTGTTATCCAGAGTGGGACATAATATAATCTAGTAGGATGCATCAGCTCGCAGAGTCAGAGGCTGACAATAAGTAGGGAAGCTGCAGAGAAAACAAGGAGAGCAAAGCCACTAATTCACATCGGATGCAGTGACATGGCCTGATGCATGGAAAATAAATGATAACGTAACTCTGAATTGAACACTTATATTATGACTGGATAATGTATCCAAAAATCATCTTGTATTGTAAAAAGAAAGACAGTGATGACAATCCACTGGGTTTCATTTTAAAAGCCAGATATTTATTTAAAGGTTCCTCTGGGGAGTTTCCACTTGCTGTAGTGTAAACATTTCTCAAAAAAGAATTGTTTATGCAGGGCAACTCAAAAAAAATATGGCTGTGGATGTATACATTTTTACAGTAAAGAGTTTGGTATTTATGCTGAAAGAATAAAAAAAATGCAAGACAAAGAGGGAATCATGCAGCAAATACATAAAGACGCCTGGGAAACAAAGCTGACGCTTTGCACAGTGAGGAAATGTGCTGAGTTAGAGGCTGATAAATGAAATTTCATGAAAGAACAGGCGTTGTGTTCACAGCAAGCATTTAATATTCCTTCCACCAGTAAATGCTCTCCAGTTTCCACTTCTTTGCCTCTCTCCTTTGTCTAGCATGGATTCTTATTACGTAGCCTACTCAGTTTGTGAAAATGTTCCCATTTCTCTCTCCAAAGGTATAGGCAATTACACAGATGTAGCATCACCAAGCAACTTATTTCACTTGACAGTAAAAAGTACCATCAGAAAGGTGACACACTTGTTGAAGTTTGTGCTGTTCCCCAGATCCCTATGCTCCAGTTTTTTTTTTTACTTCAGTGAGTTTAGTCAGCTATTTGCGGCTGGATTTGAGAAAGTCTGTGTCCAGCATTCCAGCTTTCGTGTGAACAATTCAATAAAATGTAATTTTGGAGTTAAGAGTGGAAAGTTTTAAATCCGACAAAGGGATTTATCTGGGCACTGTTTCAACAAAGGTTTTCTCCCAGTCATGAGTTATAGCTCTGCGTCTGTGCAGAGTCTGTGTGAGTTTAATCAGATACTGTGTTTGAATAGACCTTTAAGCAGAATGTGCCAAAGAGCGCTCTCAGATGAAATTTAACTTTGACTAAAATTAAACTGCATTCTTTCTAAGACAGAATAACTGTAGATATGATTTCCCTTTTGCTCATGACTTCATCTCCTCTTGAATATATAATCTTGTTTTATTTTGATCTGCATAGATAAACAAAGCGAAAACAGATGTCCATCTTTGTTTGTGTCACACTTTGAGAAGGCTCGTAAGCCTTGGTTTGTGTGGCTTTGATGGTGGCTGAGAACCGAGGGGCAAGAGCCTAGTAATTCACTGGAGGCACCCACAGTACAACTTGGTCACCCCTCAATATTTAAATTACTGAGGAGTCATCATAAATGATTCAGTTGTTCTACGAGCATTGTTCACTTATTATCTTTAAAGAGAGTGCATGCATCTTGAATGAAGTGAATGGTTTTGTTTCACTGTCCATCAGGAAAGACTTTTACAAACAATATGAGTTTTTGTGAGCATTAACATAATTCATTTGGGGTTTTTAAATGGTTTAGGTTGAGGTTCAGACACAGCCTGGGAAATAGGCTAAATAATGCATGGACAGGAGAGAAATCTCTGTTCAAGATTGATCCAAGGACAGCTGTATTAACAGTAGCGCTGAGAGCACAAGCTCATCGCAGGGCGAGTTTACAGTGAGCCACTTTGCAGTCTTCATATTTCTTACAAGGACTTCTGCTTAAGTGTCTTTTCTTTTTTGCATGGTTCCTTTTAACAGAAAAATGCCAGCAATTCCAATCTTTTGAAGAGTTCTGTTTTCCTCCCATAAACTATGATACCAACATCGGTATTTCAAAGTGTGTCTACTCTGGATCAAGGCGTTTTAGGCTTTGGGGGAAGGGGAAAGGTCACAATGTAAGATACAGCATTTAGAGTTAGCAATCTTTGTGTGTACATCGTCCCTGAGTTATTATTCACAAAAACATCAGCAAAACATTATGCCTGCTAGTGAGCAAAATGAGCTTGAAATAGCATCCAGTACATTAGATCCACGTGTAAGATAACGTGGGAAAAATTGTGTTTGGTCTGCTGGTAGTTTCAATATTTTGTGTCTGATCTCGGCTTTGGTCTGCATTGCATTTGTTCTCTTCCCAGAGGCTTCACTAGTGTACCCACCGCACAAAGCCCGAAGGATTACTTAGCTGGAATAAATTGTAGTTATTCAGACGGGCAACACTTCATTCTGTATCTCAGACCCTTTCATCTGCACATGGGGAATAGATGAAGGAATGTCAAGCTAGTCTGTAGATTGGAAAAGTTAATGCATCCCTTGTGTTGTGCTCCAAACTTCAGAGTATATGTTGTACATTGTTGTTACCTCTTGTCCTGTTTTTGTTAGACTTTTGTATTTTAGAGTTTACATTTAACCCATTACAGCTGAAGGAAGCTTTGTGTGCTTTCCCTTTGAGCGCTTTTAGCTGATACCAATCATGTCAGGACTCCTGTCTGATGAAATGCAGAGTGATATAATGAAATACCTAGTAAAGCTCTGAAGATAAACAATTTGTGTATCCAGTCTTAACAATATGAGTGAATACGATGAGAACTCAAGCTAAATATAAAGAAACAACATTAGAATTACACCATTAAGATATGAAATAACTATGCTGCATGTAAAGAGGGAACAAAGAACATAATGTTTTTCATCTGATACTAATCTGGGATGAATTACCATCAATAAAAACATCATGAAGTGATTTCCTACTGTAAAGCCACAACTTTTGGCAATATTGTAGTAGCAACTGCCCGCTCTTTAGAAAATGATAGTGCGGTTACAGTTAATTAAGTTTAAGTGGGTTCATCATCACATTTTAATTTTGTTATAGGTGGTTTCAGTTAAAAGCTGCTGTTGTGCCCTGAGATGCCTATTAGCTTTTAACCAACATTAGGCTGCCTCCACTGTGCTGGTAATGTTTTTATAGCCTCTCAAGGAGCTGTCCACTGTTGCTTACATGTCAGTAGTTTATCTGCAGTTTCATAGCTGCTTCTTGTTTTTGTTATCAGTTCATAAGTCCATTGCTCTCAGGAACAGATGTTATGCAGAGATCTGCCTGGCTGCTGAAAATTGTATCTGCCTTGAGGGAACGCATCCAGTGAAATGTCAGACTTTATAATGACTGATTAACTCTGGCAAAAAAAAAAAAAAAAAAGTGCACCATTATTTGACTTCCAAATGACTGATGCAAGTTAAAAAGCAAATCAGTCATTGGAATGGCCCACACAGTGTGTCTCACAGCAATACAGCTATTAACGTAATGTTAAAAAATGCTAAATATTATTATTATTATTATTATTATTATTATTATTATTATTATTATTATTATTATTATTATTATTATCATAGAACTTGCTAACTCGAATTACTATTAACACATGTGCATATTGTACCAAAGTGATGGTCAATGTTTGAAACCAGAAGCAGGCGTTCTGCTTAACACTCTGTTTTTCTGTGCGTACCTAAGATTTTAAGAGTTGATTGCAAGCCATTTTGCAGTTTACCTCAGCTAATGATTTTTACTGATTTTTGCTCAGCTTTCATCATTGTTCTACTTCCTGTATTTTGCTACTATCTGGCTGATCTAGACTGTTCTAGATGAACAATCTTTAGTAAGGGAGACATTCTGTGTAATGCAAATCTAAGCTGTGTTTGATATTTTCTCAATAACACTATTAAATCATTAATGTCAGTCAGTGGAGAAACATTTTTTTGTTCCAAGTAATTTGCACTTTAAACAGGGAATTTCTAAATACTTGAGTTTGTTTGGTGACTGTGTCCAGATGTTGTTCATCAAGAAAATAATGTGCCTGAAGCTGTCCTCTTTTTTTTATGGGCTTGATCACATTAAGCAAACAACATGCAAGTCATGTGAACAGAGTTATTGGTAAGAATATTTAAAACCTCGGGAATTTCCCATCATGCTTGTCTTTCCCTGTCAGCAGTCTTTATGCTAATGTCATAAACATTTACAGTATGTCTTTTCACAACTTTTGATGCCGTTTCTTCTTGTTGGAAATAATATGTGTATTATTGTTTTTTGACACCTGTTTGCCACCACATTGGAGAGCATCCTCCTCAGTAACAGATGTAACATCTAAGCTTAAAAAGTGAATCAGACTGACCAATGCAGTATTTACATATATTCTATAAAGTATCAACCGAAGTGCCAACAGCAGAACAATGTATCTATGTGGACATTGTCATTACACGGCAAAAAAAAAGGAGGAGGTATGCTCTTCTGTAGCTTTAAAACCTTTGTCTGTGCAAACCGTTATTTTCCCAGTCAGAGGCAGCTCATAGCAAGTTGAGTCAGGTCAATTAGAATGTCACATTTCTTCCCTTCCCTGTATTAGAAGTTCATTAGGGTCAGTCGGTACTTGATGATCATTTCACAGACTTTGTCCCTGAAAACAACAGTTAAGTCTTATTTGCAAGGGATTGCAATTACCAGTGTAATTTGTAAATTAGCCCCGAGGTTTGTGTTTCTTCAATGCATTCACATAAGCAAACTGTCTATTTTACTCAAATTTACTGACATTACAGCCAGATATGAGCCCAGATGGACCCATTATTTGTCAAAGATGAAGTTTAGCAGAAATTCTGGTCAAAATGTTATATTCCAAAATATTATTCTTTTATTATACAGAATTATTGGATCTTTAGACCCATTACAGCAAAATCCCTTAAAATACTTTTGATTTTCTCCATTTTGCCATGAATGACGTGTTCTGCTGCCATGGCACACAGACGGAGCTGAGCTAAGTTTATTTCTGTGTTTCTTTGTGCTTTTGCACATTTTTGGTTCTTAGTTATGAGGCACATTAATGGAAAAAAAAAATCAGTCCTGTCCCTTGGAAGACACTCAGGTGAATTCTTGTAGACACAACCCTGAGACGAGCCTTCTCAGCCTGATAAACAAACTGTGAGGGGTCGAATATGCCATCTATAAGGAAGACCGCCATATCTTTTAGGACCTTTTCAAAACATTTTCATGACCAGAGATTAAGGTGCAGCTGGTCTAAAGTCAGAGTCGATAGTCAATGTTTTCCAGATTGTGGATATCTGGCCACAGTCAGCACACATCTGAAGTGATTTATAGATGATTAAATTGTATAGACTCGGGCCTCCGAGCCACCGGGGGCTTCAAATCCATGTGTGTCAATGTGTCACTATGTTAGTAATAATAAAGAAAGATGTGATCAGATTCAAAGGAACTCAGCAGGAACTTATTCAGGATCTGGGAGCAGCAGTATGGTACTTCAGTCCAGCAAAATAATAGGGCTGTCAGCATTAACACATTAATCGCTATTCAATTAATTAAAGTTATGTCTTACTTTTTGTTGTGTTGCATTTTAATCCTTTGTTGTAGTCTTTTTTCCCCTTGTCCTGACCGTAGTCAGACTGTGGCTTTAGATTTTGAAGCAGTTTGCTGCAGGAAACTTATCGTGGTGATGAAAGAAAGAGTGCTACTGGACTTCTGAACAGCTTGTTAAACTTAAAAAAATGTAAGTGATGTAGCAAAGTTGGTGGTGGTGTTTATGTGTCAGTCTGTGTTGTTGAAGTTGAGGGACCCTGCTGCTGCTGCTGCTGCTGCTGCTGCTGCTGCTGCTCAGCCATGTCCTGCTCAAAAGGATGAGAATGTGTTCATACTTCAGTATAGATGAAATGTTGCACTCTATATTGCACCAGAATAAGAAGGAATGTAAATGGAAAGAGAACTATCAGGAAATGGCAAGATGTTACCTCTGTAGGCCTTTCTTGATCCCACTCTGTAAAGCAGCCGACATAGTTTCCCTGTATTCTCCAACCTACATGAGTTATGTGTTTTAGTATACTTTAACTACCATTTGGTAAAATCTTTGGAGTGTTGCCTACTTAAAAGGTCTGTTGTGGCGTGAGAAAGCTCCAGCAGGCAGATCTTTTCTTTTTTTTTTTTTTTCTTTTTTTTTTAATGAACTGGCTTAAAAAAGATGTATAGGTCTAGACATAGTACATTTTATAGAGGCACTTGTGTCTTGGGGCATGGCCTCAGAGGAAGAGCTCCCTCCAGGAATTCCTTCCACCATTCCTTCCTCAAAGTAACTCAAATCTGCTGTTCTTGAATTGAAAACTCAGGCTTTCCAATGTCAGAGTAGATCAACACAGAGTTCAGGGTTCAGCTGAGTTTGTTGACCCTGCTTGGTGAACCAGACCCCTGACCTCCCCACCATTTTAGTTAGTTCCAAGCCGTATGACTGAGTCGATTCAGCTTGGTTTAAGACTTTTTTTTCTCTTTTATTGGCTACATCATAAAAAGAGTGAACCAGATTCTGACATGAATCGTTCGTTTTCAATAACCTGCTCAACACTACTCATAACTAATTCAAAGGAGTGGGCTTAGCTGACAGTATTTGGTTGGCATGCACATCTGCACTCCATACGGCTCGTACAGATGCCCTCAAGACTTTTCCATTATGTAAACGAGTCCAAATATAGTCTCAAATCCAATGATATTCCCCTTAAACAAAGTGATTAAAAAACTGTGGGTTGCACAATGAGCGGGTCTGGTAGGCTCAGTCTCAGTCTCCTGCTTAACTGTTTCAGTCTAGTGATACAGTTCAGCATGTACACAACTCGTTATGCTAAAAAGCAAACACAGTGAGATGATCGCCAAACATTCAAAGCAACTGCTTTCTCCTTTCACACTGATTTCACTCCTGTGTGATGGCTTAACTTTTCTTACATTCATTGTCCTGCATCAAATGCTGCGTGGTGTGTTGCCAGAGTCCTTCCCCTTTGTCTTCTGGGGAGGGGGGAGTAGCGTGAGAGGAAGTATGACGGAAGGAGGGGAGATAAGTGTGTGCTGCTTGAGGAGAGGACACAGCTGGGGGAAGCGAGAGGAGTTGATCCAGAAAGTGACTGCTGACAGCCCGCTTTGTAATGTAGGAAGGTTTTTTTTATTTTATTTTTTATTTCTACTAGATGGGATTTGCTGGTACATCTTTCCCTCATTTTTTTGCTCTTGCCGTTTGTGTTGTCATCATTAATCTCACAGAGATGTCTCGGACTGAGAAGTGAAAACTTTCCGACTCAGAGTGAGCGTGGTCCTGCCTGAAATCCCTTCGTTGATGGTAAGACTAGTCTTAACTGCCCATTAAAAATTTTATGCCATTTTCTTGGGAGTTATTTTATTAATGGAATTTTCCAAGGACTTTTGCTAGAAAAAAGGATGAAGATTAGCTTTGAATAGAAGAGTTTCTGAGTCCTGTGTAATGAATACTTCTCTCAGTCACATTTTTCAATGATATCTTTGTAAACATTCTTGCATCAGTTTACATTTCTTCATCATGAGTTGACTAATTTCATTTTCTAGGAACAGTTTATCTATGCCAGTCGTAAATGATAACTTCACGAACAACTCTATTCTACACACACTATCAAAATGCACTGCAAAAGAAATTTTGTACCATTTTGAAAAGCAATCTGTCAGACCCGCACAGAAAAGTGTTTTGTGGGAAGAAGCTGATTCCAGCAGTGGTTAGAAATGTTGGCATCTCTCTTTCCATGTCAGTGGCAGATGGTCAGGGTTCAGGCTGACACTCACACAGAAAGAGAAAATGTCTGAATGAAGTTTCCCTGGAATCTTTGTTGAACCTCTTTTTTTTTTTTTTTTTTTTTTTTTTTTTACCACAAATTGAAGATTTCACCAGTGACTTCATACACTTGTCTGTTAGAAAACAGTTTCACAAACATTTCATCAGGTCTTAAACTGGGTCAGGAACATCCCACCACTCCTATACTGCCCTTTCTGCCAGTTTGTTTTGACATATTTGATATATTTTTGGGTGTTTGAAATAAGTCATTGAGGATTTCCACCTTGTTAACTTAAATTTCAGAACTAACTTACTACAAGTCAGCTAATTATCCTTGAACTGCTGGATCAACTTAGGGTAAATGTCACAAGAACATTTTTATGTAGGCTATTATTATAGGTTTATAATAGGTTTAAAATAAATAAAACATCCACAATCTCTAAATAGCAGAGCATGAGGGACAATGTCTTTTCACATTTTTTTCAACTGTAATCATAGCAATAAAACAAGCTTGAAATGTTTCATTTCATATCTTGTTTGTGAAGAAATGTCCAACTAAACAATTAACTTTCCAGTCTATTTTTTCTTTCTTGTTTTCATCAGTTGAGTTGGTATAATGTAAAAAACTGTAAGTATCCACATCATACATCTGATTTTGCCACAGTATACGAAGATGCCTGCCACTCCAAAGTAATCAGCAGAATTAAGCCACAAACTAAACAACATGCAGAAGTGGAGAGCATACTGGAAAGTTTATCTTAAGCATAACTTATATTGCTCTAACTGACTCAATTACAACAACAAAAAAAAATGCAGTTGGTTTCCAAAAATTGATATACTAAAGTTACAAACTGTTGTGTCGTCTATATAAATATATATTCTCATTTGGGCAGGTTTGAAGCATCTCAGATCACTTGAATCATGTCAACTGCACTTGATCATATCTTAGAAGAATCTTCCCCATCTATCCAAAGGGCTTCATCAGTTCATGCTCTTTCCACCTTGACAAGGCTGGACATAGACATAATAATATCTCCCAGTTTAACAAAAGAAATTGCTGAATCAAACTACTTTTTGCATGAGTGCATATTACATAACAAAGCCAACGGTTCTGAAAATGAACTTTTTTTTTTTTTCTGAAGGAACTTACAACATTTGTTACTTTTTCCAGAACTGAATATTGTGGAGCTCTTTCAGTATAGCATAGCATAAGAGATTTAATTCACCTGTATGAAAGATCTAAGTCTGAAGCATAAATCCAGTAAAGTGTAAAAGGACAATAAATGTAGCAAACCAGTGTGTATTAAAGCAATATTTTTTTTCTCAGCTGAAAAAAAAAGATTAATCAAACTGTGGATGTTCAAAGTGTCAAACTATGCTATTTAAAGTAATGAAGTTTGATGTATGGTGTTAAGTGCACCTAAGTAGGAAAAACATTATTTGAAAAACTCATACAAGTGCCAGAAGGAACTACCTAATTACAAAAAGATGAATATATTTAATTTGAGCATTGAAAATGTGTCACCGTGACAAAATATGTTTTAACTAGCGGAGGGAAAAAAATATGAAAAAATGTATTGTTATTGCATTAGAAAGATGCCAATGGCTTCAAGCCACTGGTTGTTTTCAGTACTGAATAATTTCATGTTTATTTTTGTAAGAATCAATTATTAAATATGAAATGGTGATTTTTTTTTTCCCACTTATGTATGTATATCTGTTTCCAATTATAAAAAATAGAACGCATGCTATATATTAAAATGGGTGCATTCAGACAGTGAGTCATCAGGAAGAACCCTGTGTTGTGAGCCATTAGAGGGCTCATAAAGACACCGCAGTAAAGTAACATTAAAGCATCTTAAAGCAAGCCATGTTTATCTGAACGTCTGCATTTACAATACAACTTAATGGATTCTTTTAATGTCAAAATGTTTTTTTTTTTCTCTTGTCAGTCTCATTTGTTAGAATTTACATGAGATTTAATTATCATTTCAATATTAATAGTCAAGAAAATGTATTGGAAGTAAACCTTTACAGTTGAGGCTAAGGTGATGAAACACTCCACCCTCTTGTTTTTTTTCTTTTTTGATTTGTTTTCTTTTCTTTTCTTCTTAACTGAGATGCCACAGAAGTAATACAGGTTAACAAATGTCACTTGTGCTAGCGAGCTCGTGATTTTCCCTTTTCCATGATTTTGCAATCAATGCATCAGAATTGGATATTTAAGTTGGAATAAAACAAAGGAAAAAAGAAAGGGAAAAGAAAGAAAATAAAACAGTGGCCCTAACCTACCCAAAATATTTATGTATTCTCAGTTAGTGATCATAATGCTGAGTGAATAGATGTGGAGAATCGAATCCTCTAAAGATTGATGCCTCCTGCATTTAAAAACATTTGCCTTTTTACACACGTTCAACATTTATGGTTTTTCAGGTTAAATTCAAATCTCATGATTCTGTTTTGCACAATTAGTTAAAATCAAAAACCATTTTAGTGCCTTCCCAGTGAAACAATATTCATTGTGAATTATTGATTCTAGATTACAAGCACTTTTGGCTAATGGTGCATTTGAAGGGTTTTCACAGTAATAGCTGAGCTGGCGCCAATCCCCCTCTGCCTCACCCACAGCAGACTCCCTAAGGACTGGAAAAACACAATAGTTATGAAATTATCTTTTACCTATTGTTTTTATCAATTATTTAAAGACGTGCCTTTTCACAAAAAGAAAACTATCATAGAAACCACAGAGAAATATATCACACAAAGCTACTTCAATTTCAGCTGCTATTTGGGTGTAGCATGCGTGTTACCTCTTGCTTTCTTTCACTGAATGGCAAGATAATTGATGGATTTAACTAGGCTTTATGAGCTTGTGGGAAGGCATCTCAAACAAGGCCAGTGCTGAGGCTTTTTCAGAAGTCAACCACTCATAAACTGTGGTCACTGACCTTTAATCTTTGTTTGCAGAACTACTGCTTAAGAGCTGGTCAAATTTGAGGTAATATAAAGATGTTGGAGACATAGACACGAATTCCCACTTCTTGAGAGTTTGTTGTTTCTCACTTTTTACGCATAAATTAAAGGGTGGCACAGGCTAAAAACAGACACCTGCTTGCTGTTTTTGTGGTGCAATATAACAGCCAAGTGCTTTGTTTTCCCCTGCAAACCACCACTGTGTGATCAAAAATGTAAAAATGATGTGATGTTCCCACACACAATTATATCGCCACACTTCAGCGTGTAGAGGTCAAGAGGTTACAGGTTTTTCCCCTTTTATTTTCATAAGGAAAAAAACAAACTAAGAAATTGCTTGCTTCTCTAAGCCACACTGCTGGATGGATTGTGCAGTCCAGTGTTCTTAGCGTTATTTTTCATGTGTGCACAATAAAAAAAACAAAAAACAAAATATAAGACATGATGAAAATATTGGCATGGACATCAAAATAATATAAATATTATTTCTGAGTGTTTAATGGAGTAATATCTGAACAGTTCATAATAAGTGGCAGATGAAATTTGCTGCATTTGAAGCACATTGCAATTCAATCCATCCATCTTCTTTCTTGCTTCGTCTGCATGGTGTCGCAGTGGCAGCATAAAGAGCAAGGTGTCCTGTGCACCTTCCTGTAGCTGTTCTGGAGAAAACCCAAGCTGCTCCCAGACCAAACTAGAGTTTCTACAGCGCCTCTTTTGGCGGTGGGGCACGGTACAGGTCGGATTGTCATGCGTTTCCACAGAGTACAGTTAGTGGATAACACCCAAGGACCCATGCTCAACTCAGACCACTTCTCGGTACTCCTCCCATCACTCATGAATAACATCCCAAGACAGTTAAACTGCTCTACCTGGAGAATGCCCCCCCCCCCCCCCCCCCCCCCCCCCCCCTTCCTAGAGAGGGCATGCCATGCTTCTCCATTAGACAACCACAGACCTAGATTTTGATTATCTGCTTCCCACCCACGTTCACCTCGTGATGCTTGTAGGACAACCTCATCCACAAAAACCAGAGATGCAACACTCCGACCCCCCCCCCCCCCCCCACACACACACACACACATCCTGCTCCTGTACTCAACCTATCCATGAAAATGTACAACTTTGACAAAGTGCAGCATCCATGTTAAACAAGTCTGACTTAATACTGAATATACAGACTTAGCTTTCACACCAGAAGTACCAAGACCAGATTGTCTGCAGCAGCAGTTCCATTATTCTATGTTCCCAAAGCATCTCCCACAAGACATCATGGTTGAGGACATGGTTGTAGGCTTTCTTTAACACTACAGAACAAATGAAGACTGCATTATCAAACTCCCATGTCACCACTCAGTGACAAGGTAGAGAGTCGGTCTGTGTTTCCACCAAGAGAGAATCCACACTGATCAATCTGTATCTGAGGTTCATCTATCAGTGGGAGTTTGTTTTTTAGTACCTCTGCATACATTTTCTGAGACAACCTGAGAAACTTGATACTTGATAATTGACACACACCTTTTTGAAAATTTAAACCACCACCCCAGTTTGACATTTCGAAGGCACTGTACCTTGGACGGTGACCCATGTCAACAAGGACAACAGCACAATGTCCATGGACTTGAGTAACACCATGCATATCTCACCCATTCCTGGGGCCTTGACCCCAAGGAATCTTTTGACTCCTCCAGTTCCAGCCTGTTCTGAGACCTTGCCTTAGTGGAGGGGCTTGCATGGTCTGGTGATCTTCAAAGCTACGCTGTCCAGACAACATGCTCCAACCAAGGCAGAAAGGTCTGGGGTGAAGGTTTGGACAAGCATGTCCAAATCTCATTCATGAAGACAGAACACAATCAATCATGTTCCCTGCCTAGACGAGGGTCGCCGGGACCCACCCCTGGAGCCAGGCCCAGGTTGGTGTTCGTTGGCAAGAAACCTTGTGACCGGGTAGCCCGTGTGTCCTGGTCAGACGCAACCAAAACCAGCAAGGGCTGCCTAAGCCCACAGCCTGCAGGGCCCAACGCTGGGGAGCAGTACATTATTAATGCAGTGTAAGAGAGCAGGGAACCACATGGCATCGCTGGCTTCTGCAATAGAAACTCTCACATTGCTTTAATAAATCAAAAAGGCATATTTGTTCATGTCTTCAGCTAATTTTTTGTTGCTTTTGTTTTTAACTAACTTCACGTTGATTAAAATACCATTTTATCCTTGCTGTTGTATTTCCGAGCATTCTAATTCCATTAAGAATACTTTATTAGTTACTGGTGTCCACAGGATATGCCAAAAATATTTAATTTATTTTCAAAAGAAATATATAATATATAATATATATATAATATATTTTCTTTACGTATTTGAATTCACCTCAGTGTGTTAGGCTTCCCTGTAAGCTAGACACACTTTGAATAGCACAGGACATATTGGGAACAGAAAGTCTGGGACATTATAAAAAAAACTGATTATGACGCCATGTGTTTATTTCCTGTTTGTGTGTCTGTCACTGCCATTCTCGTAACTGAACAGGAAACTGTATTTCCTGCCAGAAAATGCCAGCTCTCCTCTCTATTTCAGTCGCTGTGTCACTCACCCCTTCTCTGTTGCTTGCTGTCAGTGTCTGCGTGTGTTTTGTGTGGGTGTTTTGCTCTGTCTGAGCTGTTGGTTTGACTTTTTGTGCTTTTTCTTATCATCCTGAAAAATCTTCTCACTTTATTCCAAGAGCAAAATATAGATTCTAAATGGGCATTTCTGTTTTATCTGACCTGGTGTTTTGTTTGTTTGTCTGTTAATTTTTTTTATATCTGGCACAAGTTATTCTGATTGGTAATAAAATGGTTTCACCCAACGAGATCGGTGAATAATGTAGTAGCGCCAATCCTGTCTTTGTTTTGTGTGTTATGGAACAGTTGAAAAATCTGCAAACATTTTTTTAGCACTCAAAAATACTTATTCACAACCCTTTTAGCAGTAAAATGTCACTGAAAACAGCAAAGATAGATAGATAGATAGATAGATAGATAGATAGATAGATAGATAGATAGATAGAGTCAAGGATCAAGCCAATATGCTACATATTCAGCTTTATATGCGTGAAGGTACCATTCAACCTGTAGTATGTCAACAAAAATAGATGCGTTTGTATAATGCTTCACAACTTCGACTTGCCTTTCACACAGTCAGACTCTACAGCAGATGAGCCCCTTCTACAGCTCATCTCATTTGTATTGTGAGATTCAATGCATTTCATTCTGTGATCTCTGCCTTGCTGTAAGTTAAACCTTGAGTTATACAAAAACTCACGAAATGTACCTTCTCTCTTTGTTTTTGAGGTCAAGGGATAAAATGAAATCATCTTTATGGTCTTTCCATCTCTGAGCTGTCTGAATTAAACAACTCCACATCGGCTGGCCACCATGAATTCCTCGGACCTGCCGGGCGCCAACGTCACACCAGTGTGTTACTCCATCAAAAGCCCACCATTCAAGTATCACCCTACTGTCGCCTCAATCTACTACTCATCCATCTTCAGCACTTTGGGTCTCAGCTCCAATCTCATCGCCTTTATTGTGTTGCTCAAATCCTTCCGACGGACACACAATCGCTCACGGTCATCTTTTCTAATCTTTCTGGGCGGTTTAGTAGTTACTGACTTCATGGGTCTTCTGGTCACGGGCTTGATTGTGGTCTCCTACTATGTAACACATTTTAATTGGCGTGAATTGGACCCAAACTGCCACTTTTGCAACTTCATGGGAATGTCAATGGTTTTCTATGGACTGTGCCCTCTGCTGCTTGGTGCTGCCATGGCCACAGAGCGCTTTATTGGCATCAACCTTCCATTTGCACGCTCCGCCAGCGCACCCAAGAGAAGGACGGTCTCCATGGTGTTGATGGTGTGGATGACAGCGGGTTGCATTGCACTGCTGCCCCTGACTGGCATCGGCAGCTACCACATTCAGATACCTGGCTCTTGGTGTTTTTTCAACATCAGCTCAGAGGGCAATGACCTGGCCTTCTCCCTGCTTTTTTCTCTGGTCGGATTGATTTGCATCACTGCGTCCTTTTTGCTGAACACAGTGAGTGTGGTGACCCTGATCAAGGTGTGCTGTGGGCAGGACAGCGCCCAGCGCCGCAGAGATCATGAAGTGGAGATGATGGTACAGCTCATCCTTATCATGACCATCGCATCTGTCTGCTGGTGCCCCCTCCTGGTGAGTTTACTTTTTTTTGTGCCTTGATCTTCTACCAACATAATGTGCAGGGTTCCAGAATTGTAGATAATTAAGACTCAAATTACTCCTTCGGAGAGTTGGCCAAACTGAAATACCAACTGATATTTCAAAACTGTAATCAGATCAAGTTCTGCATGAAGGATCACTGGATAAACAGATTCTATCTTTGAAAGTCCAGAGCACTAGCATCTAGTCAGCCTAACCCAATACGAGTCTAAAAGAAAAGAATGAAGTCTTGGCTAACATACGTAGCTCCACAATATCGTCTGAAAATCTGAATTTTAGGTGATTTTTCTCTGTATAGATTAAATCAGCATAAATGATGACACTGTCTCACAAAGCAAATTTAGTCACTGAAGCAATTTTCTTCTAAATGCTGACGCATCAAAAATATCCTCATACTGTGTCTTACCTATACCTCAATTGTAATTTTCAGCAGAGATCAATTTATGAGACTTGCCAATCTGTTTCTGAAGACCCACTAAGTGAACTCACAGAGTTGCCAAATTAATTGAGCACTTTGGTCTTGTTAAGCTGCAACTGGCCACCATAGGAACATTTCTGGCCCTATTTCAATGAATGTGTGTGGGCCTCTGCAACCAGAGTCTGCTGCCTATCACAGTGTGTGCTGTTTGGTGATAAGGCCAATAGAGGAATTCCATTTTTTCCTGTTCTAGAAAGAAGGAGCATCTCAGCTTGCTCATCCCTTCAGTTTTTGCTTGATCTCTACATTCTTTTTTAACACTGTTCGCAGTTTGTTTTTTGTTTATTTGTTTAGACCCATACAGTTTGTTTAGTATGTAATGCTATGTGAAACATTTTTGGCAGCTTGCATCTGAATTTTCAAATTCAGCACAGTCAGTCATTAGGAATTTACAGAAAATTGAAAGTGTCACTATTTTTGCATAGTGGAATGACTTATAGTAGCCACCACAACAAAGAAATACCTGCACAGCCATGGCAGACGCCCAGCCTTAGCTTATCTTAACTTAGCGATCCAAACCTTGCTGTTATCAGCAGTGTTCTTCAAATGCTGAAAGCTTAATGAGGCATTGAAAGGTCCTTAGCTACTGTTATTTGCTTTCTTTTGAGACGCTTCATTTATTCTAAGCTATACAGGTCTCTAACAAGTTGACTAAAAGTCTTTCTGGTTTTGCCCTGGATGAAAGAGTCCCTAAATGTGCTCTACTTAAAGTGACACGTTTCACCTCTTGTTCCTCATGCATTTCCTTCACTGGAAAATTATACAGTTGCTTTTGTAATCAGTAAAAACTGTATGGGACATGACAACACACACATAGCTGAACAACTACAAGCCATAATGGTCCTCACCTAATGGCATGCACTCACAATTTATACAATTTTTGTTATTGTTAATGATTATTTTCAGTGATACAAAGTTGAGTTTGACAAAATGTTTTTTTTTGTGGTTGTAACTGCCTCGATTTGTTGTCCCATTTGGCCTTTCACAATTGAGTTCATGAAGTGTCAAGCTACAACAGTAACTGGATGTTAAACGCATGGTAGGATCAATCATGACTGCTGAAGCAACATAATTATTTTTGTACTTATCTTTATTTTCACAGACAAAAAAAGTATTTTCTCTGAGCCAAAAACAGTTTCTTCCTCTACCCCTTTGTAATCTCTAGGAATGTGGTCATGAAATATGGGTCTTTTGAGCGCAAAAAAGCAGTTTAAGACCCTTACATGTAGTTGATTCAAGATGTTTTAAAATGTTTGTATGAAGATATGGCCATCAGTTAACTTTGGCATCTTTTGCAAGAACCAGAAATGAATCATTGAAACACATTAAACCAATCACTAGATAACATACTTTTCTGAGGTTCTATCTAACTATAGTTGTGTAAAACCCTGCACAGATATATATTCTGATGAGCGTGGTGACTGCTGCTCCTGTGAGCGTTGAAAAGATTTTGTTCGGCATACGAATGGCCACCTGCAATCAGATATTTGACCCCTGGATATACATCGTGTTTCAAGTGTCCTGGCTGAGGCGAGTAAAAAGTAATGTAAAAATCTGAGTATTGTAAACTCACTTATCGTCACTGTGCACCCATCATACTTTGGGCTTGGCCACCAACATCAGCATGGCCTTAACATCTGCTAATGAAACTCATGGACAGACTCATTTGCATTTTACAGTTTAATCTGTGCCTTACAGCTTCCAAACCATTACCCATAAGTTCACGGCTCCATTGCTAGCCAGTTAAACATTTCGCTGAAATTGTTTTAGTCATTGCTGTTTATTGCCTCTCCACCTTCCCTCCATTTGCTCAAACTAACACAGATGGTTTACCCTCAGATTCATGATACCTTACTGATTTTTATATTGCAGCCTTGGCTAATTACTCAAACATTTCTTTAGAGCTGGGCTGCATAACTTTTCGGTAATGAGTGAAACATCAAGGTAATTGTTCAGGCGGAGTAATTACAATGCTCCGGAAAGTGCAGTGAAGCTACAGCACATCACGCTGCAGTCAGTCCTACCTGGTAATGTGAGCTCTAAACGGCTTTTCACCCAGTAGGCAACTGTGTGAATCTCTCTTCGTTCCTTATTTAGAAGTTGATTTTATCCACTAAATTTACTGTCACTCTGCAAAACTCTTACTTTATGCAGTTACTGGAGCACAGCTACTGAGAAAAAGTTTGTACCACAAAAGCTGTGGTTCGTACCTCCTCATCTTGCATGCAGCAGCTCTTAACACTATGGTACAGTTTGTCTAACAGTTTTTTTTTTGTTGTTGTTGTTTTTTACCTTTCTTGCACTGCTTCGATATAAACCACAGGAGTACCCAACTGTGACACCAGCTGAATTTTGAATACAAACTTAGAAGAAACACTAAGCTAATTTGTCATTTGTATGGAAGATAGTTAGCATGTTTTGCCCCTGTGGGAGTCTGTTGAGGTAAGGTAAAGCTAATGAGGCTTTGCCTCACAAAAAAGTGCTTCAGATGTATTAAAGTCAAGGGGGTGAAGGTCCAACTGAATGTGTAATATTAACCTTTTTTTTTAATTCCTTATTTCTGTTCTCTTTTTCCTCCCTCCTGTGATCCCCCTGCCTTTCTCCCCTTCTCTTTATCTCTTTACCAGGTCTTTATTGCTCAAACTGTGCTGTCCGGAGGTCCCTTACAGATCAAATACCTTGTACTTTGGATACGTTTCGCCACCTGGAACCAGATCCTCGACCCCTGGGTTTACATCCTGTTTCGTAGGGCCGTTTTCAAAAGAATCTTCCCTAGTTTTGACTGGTCCAGAGGGTCGATCATGTCTTTGTACCCGTCTTTCAGAGAAACTGTCCGCAGGTATACACGACCTTCACTTCTAAGTAATGAGGGTTCAAACCAAACAGCGGAGATGACAAAATCCAGTGTGACCTCCCCACCTACCGCAAAGCCACCCCCATCTTCTACATGATTAGATGGATTTGAAATGATGCAGCAGCAGACTGGGTAGCATTACAGGAATATATATATATATATATATATATATATATATTTTTTTTTTTTTAACACATCTTCCTGTAGAGATAGCAGAATTGCACCAATAATCTGAAAGCATTGAATCTTGACACTCATTGCATGTCCTTAGACATGTTTTCTCAGACTGATGACACCATTTCTGTTTTTGCATCCCTTGATCAGGTTGAACAGTCAAACCTTCAATATATCAGTGAAAAGACAGATTATTCACAGTAGTAGCACTGAAGTCAGGCACTTTGATGATATCAATGTGCAATGTTGTTTTGTTTTGTTTCATATTCTTTCGTTAAGTTATAATTCAGTATTTGATTTAGGTATCATCAGCACCATATGGTAGATACCGTCTGTCTGTCTGTCTGTCTCTCTCTCTCTCTCTCTCTCTCTCTCTCTCTCTCTCTCTCTCTCTCTCTCTCTCTCTCTCTCTCTCTCTCTCACACACACACGCACACACACACACACACACACACACACACACACACACACACACACACACGAGATGCTCTTGGGTTGACATCTGATTTTGCAGCGGTCCAGTCTCGGGTTTCAACGTGTTTTGGGGGCCTACAGTAAGACTAACGCTAGATTTCTCACAAGGCTATATTATTTTACGGATTGTTATATCTATAGATAACCTGTTCCTTTTTGTGATAGAGGACAAGCTTTCAGTCTGTTTCCAGTTTTTCAGGAAATCACATTCCAAACTTTAAAATCATGCTCCTCTGTCATAAATAGACATGTTTTCCAGATGAAAATTCAGCAATGCATAAAGTGGATGCCACTTACATGGTTGTGATGAAAAACATTTATTTTAAAAATGAATTTCTAGCTTAATAACTAAGAGTATTTTCTTTTCCTGAAGCAATGTATCAACTCTATGTATCACACACCACCCTGAGATGAGTACTTATTGAGTAGAAGTGATGCAAGAAAGTGTATTTGTTTGATTTTTGATTTTCCTTTTTCAGAAGTCTTTCACATGATTGCCTTACCTTTGTAAAATTGCCACTTTAATCATTTGAGCAGAGGAAAAATCAGAAAATCTCAGAGCAGCTTATTAATTTGTGTGAATTGAATTTAATTAGTAAATCAAATTATCACATTTTAATACCAGCATGAATTGGGATGCAAAAAGGTTTTTGACAAGCTATTATTCTGAGTCATTTTCATATGAAAAGATGTGCAATTATACATTGAACTTAACACGTGTGTATTTGTTTGCACGTGCCAGTGGATATGTACTTCCATTTATGTTAGGAATATTGTTGCAGGTTTGTCTCGTGTAAATGGTTATCAAGCAGTTTGGTAATTTGATCAGTTATATGACAAGCTAAACTGATTTAGCTTCCATAATTTTGTGCACTACATGATTGCTTAGATATGCAGTAATCAATCTAATCCTGCACATGAACATTGTGTTATCGCTGCTGTCAGTCTGTCGCTCAGCTACTAAAAGGCCAAGCTCATTAAAGATAATGGCAAATATGCATTTCATTTGAATTCTTTTGAAATATTTAATATAATGAAGTGTAAATGTGGAATGTGTGTGGCATCATGTGGCAATTGACTGTAGATGTAAATAAACCATCATCATTATTTTATTTATTTATTTTTTTAATGTGATTTTGTTCAAAATACACACACACACACACACACACATGGGGCTGGTATCATTTAATTTACTTACATTTTAAACATTTTAAACATGACTGTGCCATACATTTTCAGGTCTTCATTGAATGGTGCAATCACTTGCAAAGTATAAGCAAAACATCTGTCTCAACAAGAAATGTCTCATCATGATGAGTACTGATTTTGTTGTCATAAGTTATAGAAAACCGAAGCGTGAGATCCATTTTTACTTTTTTACATGTTTGAAAAGCAGTCAAAGAAACTCACATCTTGTTCATGTTTTTTGCTAAACCACAAAGCCTATACAATGAATAGCAATGAGCAGTCTGATGCTTCCTTCTCTTTACAGCCATTAACGAGTAAAGTCCAGACAAAAGTGAACAGTGACACAGAGTGAAGATGATGGAATACAAAGGCTGCAGTAAAAATCAATGTGGAATATGTACACTTTCTCTTTGAAACATGACAAAAGTGTAACACAACTAGAATATGTAACACTATTGATGAGCACGAAGACCTTCATTCATTTTCGAGGGAAAAGTGGCTCGTACAAATCCAGTTCAGGACCTCAAATACAAGCATGCATAAAAACTTGTACTTATTTATTTTTACTGTGCAAACTAGTGGGTTGGGTTCCTGTTTGCTGTCCACTGCAGAGATGGGGCCCCTTGGCATGCCATTTTCAGATGACAGCTTTGATTAATGAAGCAGGAAAGATATATTTTTTTGCCAGTCAGATTTCACATTCATTTTTCCTCTCCGAGCCGTTAATTAGACCATGCACACAGTTGCCTTGACTTTGCATTTTTCTGACAAATAAGGAAAAGAATTCATTGAGACTTTGAAGTTACGTGAAAAGTGTTTCCATCCTGTTTTTCCGCTGTGGGTTTCAAACTACAGGAAATGAGCTTATCAAACATCCTGGATCCTATGATTGCACTCTGATGTCCACTGCTAAAGTTTCTGAACATGCACACATCTTCAGCTCTCAGTCATTTTCTATTCTTTTATCTTAATTTCTGTGGAAATAAATGATACAGTCACATTTTCCCTCTTGAAACAACAACATCTCAGGTGTTCATATAAATCTACTTGTAGAGTTTGATATTATTTTCAAAGATTTGACAAATAAAGAAGCATACAATTCACATTTGATTGTTTAAAATAGATGTTGCCAAATTATATGCGGACCTCACCATGATTGTGAAGAAAGCGATTAGATTTGGAAGGCAACATTGCAACACTTCTATGTTTAATCTTTAAAGTTGACGTCTAAATTCTTCCATTTTTCACATCTCCAATAGCGCCCCATACATCAAACAAAAACACATCAGGGAAGGCAAAATCTCCCAGAACTGAATCCAGCGCCTCTGCAAAATCATCAGGGTTCTTCTTGTCTTTCCCAGCTTCCACAATGGTGGTTGCTGCAAATAACAGAGGGCACAAGAGTAAATGTTTTCACTGTGTTATCAATTCAGAGTTAATACACTTTCTTTAAAAAAAGAAGAAGAAGAAGAAGAAGAAGAAGCTGTTTCTGTTTTAAAAAAAGAAAAGTGGAGTTGCTTTGATTATCTGGCCATATCTTTCCGTCAAAAGGACACAGTGGCAGTCGTTCATCCTGAGATTGGTGTCAAAATGTACTCATGTACTTCTTTGCATGGGCTTGTAAATCCACCAAACATTGATAATGCATCCAACTGCATTTTTTATGGAGGCAAACACGGCATGACAGGACAATAAATCAGAAATCATGCGGTGTTCTTTACTGTTTTTTGTATTTACAGTTGGGTCAGAAAAGTTCTGGATGTTTGGCTTTAAAACATGGCATCAAGATGTAGTAATCTCTTCATATGGAATATATCTGTTGGCTTCCCTTCATGTTGTTATTCAACACAGGGCCAAATTACCATAAAGATCCCCCAAAAACATAACGCACAACTTCAAAACTATCAAATAAGTAAGTAAAGGATGACTAATTACATTTTTATCAGTATTACTGATTTACTGATACTGATATATCAATAATATATCTCAATATCAGTTGGTATTGCAGGCAGGTCTGCTGAAAAAATACCTGATCAAAAGCATTAAATGAAACTGAACTTGATACATGCTATATAGTGTTGGTATTTGTCAGGATTCTAACAATGTCACAACTGTGCAACCAGTATATATATAACATGCTCGAGAACCAATTTATAAAAAATAGCATCCTATGACACAAACATCTTTCTTTGAAAAATAAGGCCTTGAAAGTCTGGAAAAAGGAGAAAAGTCAATTGTTCTTTTTCATTTCACATAATGTGAGAGTATTGTGATATTCGGCAGGGGTGAAAGGAAGCATCCAACCATTCAAGGTCCAATGTCCTTTTGTTTTCCCGACTAAAACTATAGTCCGTGTTTTGTTTACCCCAACAGAAGATTAAATTTTAGCTCAAGGACTTCTTCATATGGTAGGTTTCACCCTTTTTATGTCCATACCAAACTTCAGGTTTATTGCTCTCTTACGCTTGAAATGGCATTCTTTAGATCTGCATGAAAACATCACCAACTGTTTCACCTGAGAAAGACCTTGAATTAATGATAAAAGCTCCAGAGAAACACACTCACTTCACTCATAGCTCAGAAATGTTTATTCCAAATATTATCAGATCTGAACTGCCTGCAAAGCTCTCAATGCTTAAAAAAACACAAACAACTAAATGAAATGTATAAGATGTTGATGCTATATATATTCTAATAAAGAGCATGCTAGTGCAATTAAAATTGTCTATCATTTCCACCTAAAAACCATGGACATGAAGATAAAGTTTATTTCAAGACTATTAGTACTATGTGGGTCATCTTACCGAGCTCCAAGTCTCTGATGCCCATGTAGCTCTCCAACAGGTCGTCCACTTTTTTGGTAGCCCGTTCTTCAAACTCATTCTGCTGTAGAGACCCCCAACAAAAAACAAACAAACAATGAAACCATTTTTAAAAAATGAGGGATTTCTACATATTCTCAAGTGACCATACTCTAAATATAAAACACAAATCCATACTCATTACATAGCTATGACAGACAGTTTGCTTTATGTCTGCCTGATTAAGTTACACTTCAGAGATATTCACAAGGTATTAAGTGTTTGCCTGTAAAATGTGTGAAATCTGTTTATGTTTTTTACTGTTTTTTGGCCTCCAAAAAAATTTGAAAAGCCTTGGGTTTGCTCATGTTCACATTACATCAATCCTTCCATGAAGATAATATATAAGATTATTCCATAGTGGGACCACTAATAGTTAATCAAGGGTCAAGCTAAATCTCCTGTACTGAAGTATGGGAAGTGCCTAACAGCCTTTCGCTGGAAATGACAAGAGTTCAGTTTGTTTGTGTTTCTGTGAGTGAGATCAACAGTTCTGTAAGTGTGTGTGAGGGAACCCAAATAATCTGTTAGCACACTGTTTACATGGACTTCTCTTCATACACCCCCTCACCCATCAGCACCAAATGCAGCCAGCGTATGCAAACACCAATCCAACTCCAAACAAATCCAACCCTGTTTTCATTGAGAAGTCAAGGTAACGAATTAGCTGAGTTAAAACAATAAAGGCCGCCTTGAAATTAATCCAGGGGAACAATGTGCAACCACAGTCATCTCAAGCACTTGTATATATTAACAGCTGCTGATACAACACTGGTTTTAATGTAAATTGTTTTTGTCAACAAAGAAATTATTTGCCAGGAGCGTCTTATGTCTTTAGAAGTAAAATTATGAAAAAATGTTTAGGTTATAATGTATATAACTGTAACACTAGAACTACAATTACTGTAATTATCTGTAACAAAATATCTGAGCTAAAATTGTCGTAACACATTGTCAGTAATTGTATAAGTGATTTTATTTTTAACTGGTTCTGGTTCAAAGTAGAAAAATGTCACTTGAAAATGTAAAAACTGCAATGAAAGTTGGTTTTCTTAAAGTTTTTATATATTCATGGTATAGTGGATGGGACGGTCAAATCCTGCTTTATTACAATATTGGGAATTCATTACATTATGAACTTGTGCATTACATTGTGAACAGCGTGTGAAACTCACCACTTCTTGAACTGTCGCAGCTCCCTTAGAGCGAAGTCGCAGTGTCTCCTTCCCGTTCACCATTTTCCCCTCGTTAGATTTTGGCGCTTTAGTTCTCATTCCAATCATGTCTACGCACACACAGGATGAGAATCAGCACTCAAGTGAAAATTACACAGTGTGTATGCTTGTGTATTTTGTGTATGGTAGAAAGAAACAGGCAGTATGACGGAAAAAAAGACTGATTTCTTTTTCCTAATTTTTGGGTTACTTCAACATAGATTGATAATAATTTGTGGTGGGCATTATCGTCAAGGTGTGAAGGTGTTGCGAAGAGTATCCTGGGGTCTTATTTATGAAGGATGGGAGAAAGGATCACCAAATCAGCAATGCAGCTGCTGCATTGGACTGCTGAGCTGAGCGGGTCTGTCGACATAACTTCCTTGACTTGTCTTCATGAGCGTCTGCTATCAGCAAAAATACATGAGAATGCACTAAAAAGCCAGCAAAATTTGTTTTCCCCACAAGATGGCAGGCCTCCTCATGTTAGAAGACACTGATCATACAGGACAGGCTGAAAGAAGAGCTGCTGCTCCTCCAACATCAGGTTTCTGATGAGGAAGCTGCCTGGCTGCTTCCTCATCGGAGTTCCCTTGCTACTGATGGAAGTATTTAATTGTGTAATATTGTTCGGATAAGTGGCGTATGAGAAAAGTTTGGAGCATTTAATTGCCGGATGTAGTATTATGTTGTAATCCTTCCAAGCATGTTATTACATACTATTCACACATTATTTTATGTGACAGTTTCAAGTGAGAGAAATGTTTTGTCCATGAGGAAATGTGACTCATGGATTTCCAGTCTGTCCGTCAGCCATTTTACGGAAAGGGTCCTTATGCAAACAATGCAAAAAGCAGACTGCAAGCCAGCTTCTCAAAGCTCATTTAATATATTACTGCCCCACCATTCACTCCTTTTATGGCCACAGCTGTTATGTATGTCTGTGTAAGCAAAGTTCATCTGCCTGTAATGTAGAGTACATTCTTGGTCCAGACAACTTTGGAGAAGTTTGCAATTGATTGTGAAAATGAAATATAACAGGAAGATGAACATGCGAACGTAATCAGTTATAATCAGTTAAGAACATTTGCATCACACTGTGTTTTTGTTGGAAATGAACATTTATCTGTGACTGATATCTGCTTCCTTAGAAAATCACCTCTATCACAGAGGTCAGAGTTAATGTCAGCTCTGTGGAATTTTTTTTGTGACAGTGTGAAGCCTGTTTATCAATTTCAGATGATCTCACAAATAAAACAGTGAGTATCTCCGGCTGCTTTCATCTGGGCCTTAATACGTTTTGGTGCTGATTTTCATTGCTGATGTTTTCTTCACATAACTTGTTATGATCTCAATCCAAAGATGTCCAATTATTGACAAATTAAAAAAAATGATCATTTTTGTTACAGCTGATTGATAAGGTCTTTTTCTGTGACCTGCATGCAGCAGACACACACAGACGAAGCAAATGTTGAAAAATTGACAGGTCATAGTCGTTGATCATAAGACACAAGTGTGTATTATGTGTTAAAGAGGTGGTCAGGTCACGTTGCTGTTACTCAGTCTTGGTACAAAAATTGTCTCAGGGGCCACTTTTGATTATATGAATACACTTTCAAAACATTCACTGGGATGAGAAACCATTTTCCCATGAAGCTCCAATGTGAAACAGATATCTGTAATGGATTTGTCAGGACACAATCTGTCACAAGCAGTCATTACTGCTAGATAATTTCTAATCTTGTGAAGGTTTGTTTCAAAGACATTTTCAAAGAACATCACAATGCAATTTTTTTTTAATGAGCTGAGGAAGTTGAACCAGTTTTCCTCATGTAAAAGACACCATATGATAAATGTGACAAATTTTCTTGTGCACCATATGATAAATGTTCAGTCTGCCCTTGTCAACCACATGACAGTGAAGTCTTCTGCTTCAGCTGGAGAAAGCAGGTCAGTCAGAATAACTCCTGCTCACTTTCTTCAAGGCTGCACACTTTGTCACAGTTAATACTGAGGAGCGAGGATCGACGGCAGGAAATTAAGTAGCCGACAATTATTTAGATTTTCCCTATGATAAGTAAAGTTACACCCAGCAAGGCTCCAACTCATTCAGGTACATTCCACAAAAGCAACTTCCCTTTTTCCCTCTCTAAACCAGAAGTAATAAGTAAACAGCCTATTGAATTTTTGACAGGTAATTACATTCCTTGAATGGAGGAGACAGAATATCTCTTAAATATGAAAGATATTGTAACTAATTGACACGGCTGCCAGTTTTCTAATTTTAACAGTGTTAACAAAGGAGCAACATGGCACTCCTTCCTGCAGTGCCGCTTTGTTGCTGCTGTCTGAGTTCGGAAAAGAGATTAACAAGCTCGTCATCATACATCAACTAAGACGGGGGTGAAGTGAAGATCAGGAAGAGACATTTACATTTACCAACTTTTCTTGACACTTGCTGTTCAGCTATATTGTTTTCTGCTGATATTAAGTCTAATAGTCATTACAACTATTTCTATGAGCTTGAAGAATTAGAAATGTGACACATAGTGTCATAATTTATGTCTATAATTCTGCTGAAAACTGTTTTTATGCACGTGGAAAGTACATTTCTACACATTAACCAAAACCTTCACCATGTTGTGCCATCAGACCTGTTTGAAAGAACTCTGTGAAAACTCATTGGAATTCAAGTAAGGAGCTATCGATTCTTACTGCAAAACCCTTTTTTCCACCACTTTCTACTTACTTTGAAAAACAACAAAATGTACATTGATCTTATCAGTGGAATGTTTGCTGTGAATTACAACAAAAGAAAGCATGGACCGGCTGAATGTTTAGAATTTATAATAAACTTGTCCAACTGTTACTGGTAACACAAAATGTAAACACTGAGGATAGACAATGAAGACAAGTTGCTTGGTTTTAACACAAACAAATCTTTCTTTTTTTCTGCAGTAAACATCTTCACTTATTTTTACTGCTTGTAGATGAATGGGTGAAATGTAAATCAAAATAAAGCCCCCATGGCAACAGTGAAGGTACAACAACTACATTCCTATTAAATATTTATAATGTGGTTGGCAGCGACTCCAATGTGACTGCGATCCTAAAACGAGATGGCAAGCAAATCATTTGTTTCATCCAATCAGTGCTGATTGCTATTGTTTTCACCACATTACACAAGTTGAGAGGGTGACCTGTGGTTAGGAATGTAAACATTAAGACATTACAGTGTTCCCACTGGTGAAGCAGTGCAGACGTTATTGGAGTTTAACATTAGGACATTGAGCAGAGCGTGAGTTTCGGTTGGCGTATCCTTTATGTGTGTTTCTGAATGAGAAATCCTGTAAGAGGATTCTTTCTTATCTTTTCAACTCATAGATTTCCTGTTAACTTCAAAAGCATGCATCCACTTCTTGAAAGGCCTTTGTTTCTCAATATGTGGCAATAAAAACACGTTGCTCAACATTTTATTGTCTGCATAATTGCGTGAGAATGGAAAGTTAGTAAATTCCCATTGTAAGTGTTTAAAAAGAGAAAAACCATAGAATTTCTCCGTAACACTGCTGAATGTTAACATGGGTAGAATTTACCTAAAACAACAAAGAAAGAGTTATATCATTTTATTTATTATTTTGGTCTAAGTCAACATTTATCTTAATTCGAGCAGAGGCATTTCTTCTATCATTTACTTGAGCATGCTGCCATTCTGCTAGAGGCTTAGCAACCCTGGCTATAACACTGGTCACTTGTTATTGCCACTAAGTGTAACAACTTTTCCAGGTCCGTTGGCAGACAGCCAGTCATCTGCACAATGTTCCTATCTCTGCTTCCTGTTTGCCTCCTGAGAAATGGAAACGTACTGAGGGGAACTGTAATCCATCAACCACTGTAAAAACAGTCCGACCATTAAAAAAAATATATCCTGGGAGCAGTTTTTGTTTGCTTTTCTTTTTTCTTTTTTTTATGCTGTTAATATTTAACATTCATGTAACGGATCTCCTCCTGTTTCACATGTGTTCAGAGGACTTAAGACAAAATTAAGGAGGATGCAATTTTTTTTCCTGCCCTTTTTCCAAGCTTTATTAGTTTTCATCATAGGAACCCTGCTGGTTTCCCTTTTAATTTTTAATCAAGCATGAATATATTCCGTGGGCAGCCAAGTGAATTGATAAAGAAAGACCACATTTTACAAGGATGGACAGCTACTGACATTTTTAAGGTTACACAACTCCAAGTATTACTAGTTAACTACAAAGCATTACTTACTACAGGTGCACAGAGAGACTTCCAGTCTCTATCTGTATAATGGAAGAGTTTCCACTCACCAAAGGCTTTTTTGGGCCCCACAAGGCGAAGAGTGAAGGGTATGCCTCTGGGTTGCTCTTTTAGCATCTTAGCCACCTCATAGTGTCGACACCCCACAATGCTCTGGTCATTGATAGCTTCGATGTGGTCACCAACACATACTGTCTTGAGACGATCTATGGTGCTGCCTTCCTTTATCCTCTATAAAAAAGACAATGGAAAAACATTACTGAAATTGGTGGAAGGAGCACGTGGTCTTTGAACAGCTGGAAAAGATGTTCACGTTGAAGAACATGACACATTTAGCAGAGTTACTGTAAGCATTTAATAATAATTACCAGTGTTTGAAGTTTGGTGTTAGTTACAATATACACAAACACACACACACAATACAAACTTGTGTTGTGGCAGTAGTTCATTGTGGAAGCTGCTAATCGTCTTTCATTGTTTGAGAAACAAATGACATTATATTCTATTGGATTCTAACGCAGTCTACTTTATTGTTTCAGAAAACCATCTTGGTTTTCTGACAGAACAGTCCCTCTGAAAAAAGAATCTTCCACATGTGTAAAAGTAAGGTTTTGCTTTTTTTTTTTTTAAGGCCATTTCAGCCCCTGCTGTGAGCTACAAATCAACAACAAAATGCCATTCAAGTTTGCCATAAAGACCACAATAAGTGAAGACAATATAGAGTACAGTGCAGTATATGAAAATATGTCATGCACGGTGATTTTTTTAGTAATGAAAAGTGTATCATGAGTAGGGGCTAGGAATTTATAAACTCCTTTTCAAACATTGTTTTTGTTGTTTAACTTTATTTTATGTTCAATGTGTGTTTTGTGTTTGGAAGAAATAAAAAAAATCTATTTAAATTCAAATCATAGGAGCAATCTATAGATTATGAATTCACAAATGAAATCTAAAAGTGCTTAAATGTCTAAACTAAAGCCTGAAGGAAGGACAGAGTCACTATTATATTTTTTTAAAATGTATTGTTACATGTAAATGTGCAGATTTGGCATCAGAATTGTGTCTGTGGGAAATCAACAAAACTACTTACAGTACAAACATATTTCCAGAGAACTCTGACCTGGGAATATTAATATGTAAATAATAAATTCTCTTTCTTTCACTCGAGTAGAGTGAAGAAGTTTTTTTTGGATTAGATATATTTAATCCAAATTGAAAGAAATAGCTGGGAATGATTACTGCCAGGGAAAAGTAAACAGACCTCCTATTAAATTAAACAGTTAGTTAGTTGGCCATGCCATGCCATGTAATACCTGTTGTAGCGTTAGTGAGATGGGACACTGTGCAACACTTAACTGTGCCAAATTCATTTAATTACTCGGTTACTCTGAAAACTGTATGTTTTCAGAAAGGGCGGTCCTGTATGTGTGAGTTCAAAGGTCACTTAGCAAAATTATATGATCTTATTTGTCCCACATGTGTTCATGAAAAGTTGAATACAGTTTGCTCTTGAATTCACCTTAATGAAAGCATAGCCAGCTCCGTTGTCTGTGATGGTTAGGCCCAGTGCGTCCTCCGTCTTGGTGACCTCCACCTCTTTGGTCTCTCCTCTCACGTGAGCGAAGATGAAGTCCTCCAGTCCAATCTGTCCACCCAGCAGCTTCTGCATGTCCACTTTATGAGAGTTGAGGGTGCAGAAGAGGATCTGCGGGAGAAAAGTTACCATGACTTGATAAAATACGATGGCACAAAGGAAAGAGACTGAAATATCGATTTAAGCCCTATTTCGTTCATCCATTGTGCAGTATAGGAGTTAAACAGCAGGTGGCAGTAGAGCTACACTAAAGTATTATGGCATAGCTCTGCAGCGACAGGTCACAACACCAGATCAACATATCCATACTCATTTTCTTTTTTAAAATGGTAAATTCCTGTTTTCTGAACGTTTTCTTTGGAAATGATTTTGCTTGCATTATTATTATTGCTACTAACAAACATCTGAATGACTCTCTGTCCAAAGTTATATTATCGAGTCTAGTATCAAGTAAAGTCAGCCATGCATTAAATCAATTTTCAGAAACAATAGTACTTATACTTTGGAATTTAATTGCATGTTGCTCAAACTTCCATTGTTGTCAAACTTCACACCTTTTTTCTTATTCATAAGTTAATCGCTAACCTGAGAAAGTTCTGTATTGGCTTCAAACTCACTATTCTGCAATCAACGGTTAAAGTTCAACTTTCACTTCTTAATCCATATCGGAAATTCATGACAACTTGCATGAACCGTTATCTTGAAGAAGTTCCTTTTCCCAGCTATCACCTTGGCGTGAGTCAATAGTCTGGCTGCAGTTCAAGGTCTTTTGTAGAATCTGACTACATAATCACTGTATGCTGCTGCTCTTCGGTACACACCAGGTCAAGGAAACGGTAGTGCTGATGTTTTTCATTGACTTTCTTGCATCTGCAGGTGTGCATCTTATTCAAGGTCTTATACTGGATAATTTAGTATTGTGTATCAATTAAGAAGTACATATACAAAAAAAAAATACAAAGAAAACTAAAGTACAAATAATAATATTATTATTATTGTTCTATTTCTTGAATCATCAGACAAAACTACTGATCTACACTTTGTCAAGATATTAACATATTTAAAGTTTTAAGTAGAACAACAAACAAGTAGAACACTGTTCTGAAACCATGTTTAACTGTATATATTTGAACGACTGGTTTTTGCTGACATGTTTGTCCTGAGGTACGACTTCAGCCGTCACATTGATGATGCTTCTTATTGGTAAGACAAACATGTGTGTTATTTGAGCTCACGCTGTCTGAGACCCTGAGCAGGAGACTGGGCTATCACATTCACAGAGATGTTGATCTTTTGCTTGAGTTGGACAGAGGCTTTGAAGAATGCAGCGCATGGACCCACAAAACAGAAGGGAAAAGCTACTTTTTCATGTTATGAGGTACATTTACCAGTCATTGTAGTCATTTAGCAATATCAATGTTCACCTTAAACTGAAAGTGCTGAAAATACATCCAGCACAATACTCCGTGTAAGTGTACAATAGATGATTTGTAATTGACAGCTTACCAAATAAATATATATTATTCGGTTCTGTTGATGAGCCTCAATGTCACTGACGGGTGTCAAAAGGACATTTTTGTTAGATAGGAGCGTCACGGTCACAGTTGGCAGTTGTCTCACAATATTACCAAGGTCATAGTCATTAGATTAAAGGAAGGCTGTTGTGATTTCATCAGGTGTCATTTATTACCAACAAACACACTGATAATAAGAGCCTTTATGGTGGCCTTCTTAACTGTACTGATAGGTATTTGATAAGGCCAAACCACTTCTCAATAGTTTATTTTTCTTGTGGCTGGATGCGTTATAATATTTGGTAAAAAGCCGCAGTGCAAACCAACATTATTGCTGAAGTAATTTAATTTGCTAAAGTGTTCTACAGTTTATCGTGAAGTTGATCTGATCAAATAAAGGAGGAATGCCATGCCCATGTGAGCACGTGTGGTTATCTTATGATACATTATCTTATCTTAAGCATGTGGAGAAAATATGCACAACTGAAGGGCATGAAATCAGTAGCTATGGTTGAAGTAAAATCATTTTCTCAACTTCACCCTCTTTCTTTGATCACCCCACTGAAAGCATGCACAGCTGCTGTATGACAATCTGGTTTCAATACCTTTTCTGAAAAACAACAAAAAGTTGCTCATTGATGTCAAGGTAAAAAAAAAAGAAGATGATTTCTCAAGGTTTTCTGGCTTTGTAAGCTGCTGCATGTTGTGCTAGACCTATCCGTGAGAGTTTGTAATGACTTCCACTCACATTGTATGAACATAAACTTCTGATATCTGTCATGTTGTTGTGAATTATAGGGGAGGGTAAAGGGCTCTTTGCTTAAATGTAATAAAACACATCGTCTGTAGCTGTTTCATAACTTTCAAGGATCAGAAATTCAAAGAAAAGCATTTTAAAAGACTAACTATATATATCCATATGGTTTTGAATGGGTTTGAAGTGGAGCAATAGCAATTTAAGCAGGCTTCATTACTGTAATAAAGACTGAGTTTCATATGTTTTCCCCTAAGGTACTCAGTAACTGGAATACTCTTCAGTGTAATATTACAAGTTGCTTTTGCTCTGAAGTCCAAAGATCATACCTGTAACCAAAATCTATAACAGTAACCTCTGGTGTTTCATGTGACTGCATACTAACTACAAAACATTACGTTGTGATCTGTTTCCATTATTGATCTTGTTAAAGGCACAGATGAGTCCAAAGTCTGGCAGACAGTAGGTCAAATGATCTTCAATAGTGCATCATGGAAAAAGCCCAGAGTGGAAATCCAACACCTATTTACAACTGCGCAAGCAAACTGGAAAAATAAGATAAGAATATATACTTTTTGGTCTTGACAACATTCAGTATTACTGGAAACACCTCCTTTGTATACATGTTATGTGCAGAGTCAACTTTATTATTATTTTATTTATTTTTTTACCTCTGACGGGGAAATGTTGAAAACCTCTGCAATCTTGGCATACAACTCCTTTACATTGGTGAATCCATGGATGCGGCCCGTGGGACTCCCGTGAGCCAGCTGAGTGTGGAATATAAGCCGTGGTCTTGGGTATTCAGGTGGCCCTGGTGGTGGAGGAGAAGGGGGAGGAAGCGGAGGCGCTGAGGGTTCCACATAACCCTGGCTCTGGGCTTTCTGTTCCTCCATGGCCTCAGGTCCTGCTGCCGTGGAGTCCTGTGGGCTCATAACCTCCCCGTTCTGCATCAGCCCCGGCTCAAGTGTAGTCCTCGTCTAAGAGCGTCTACGTGGTGCCCTGCTCTGACAGACCGAGAAAAAATACCGTCCTTCTCCTTACTTGGCTGGCCAACCACCTAACCAACTAGTCAAGCATGAGCTTTGGGGTGAAGAACACTGATAAATTAGTGATGAGAGTAGCCTGGCAACAGTGTCTGAAAGAGGCCAGCCAAGCCCTACCAGCTGGAAACCTGACACTCTTTGAGTTGAAGATTGTGTGCGTTACACCTGAGCTTGTAGCAGCTCGCGCACAGAGAACACAGACAAAACCCATCAGGTAGGCAACAGGTTTCCTCATCCATATGACATGGTGAAGTCTCTAATCCTCATATCAGTCTGGCTATGAGACGAACCACAGAGTAAACATCTTTCCAGAGTGTAAAACTGCAATAATACTTTCAAACTGAGTCTTCAGGGGAGTCGGCCATAGACAATGTCCCAATGTTACAGGTAAGATGATATCATTAGGTAGGCAGTTAGGCTGCCCCTTCTCATTGGCCTCATTGAATGAGAAGAAGATGTTGCTGAGGTGAATCCCTGACCTTTGTGACCCCACTGACAGACTACAGATACTCAAAGGTGACAGCTGGGCAGACTGCGGATTATTTACCTCAGTGGGTGGTGCTTTTTATATTGGTAAGCTTTTAAAATATTAGGTCAATAGTAGGAAAACGTGTGTGCCCATCACAAGAAAACCCTTGGAAAGATCATTCGTAAAACAAAATACTTTGCTGACAGTATTAGTTTTGTTTTGGAATTAGGAAAAAAAACAAACAAACAACAGATTAGACAGTGAAAACGTAGAATAAATTTTCTCGCAAGAGAAGCCTCCTGTGCAAAAGGAGTATTTGAAAGACAGATAAGTAAATGATTGCAGGCTTTCTTCTTTTTTTTTTCTTTTTGTTTTATTCTTTGAAATGTTTGAAAGCAAGCATTAAAAGTCCCCAACGCAGTCACATTTTACTCTGCATGGTGGTCGTTTACTGTTGACATTATTTGTCTCACCCTATCCCACATGATGCATTAGTCAAAGGAAAGGGGAAATATTAATGACACAACACAAAAGCTGTGTCTGTCCATCAGACGTGGAATTTCCTCTGAAATCACATTTTGAAATGGTCACATGTTATTCCCTCTGAGTGATTCTTTCAAAAAAAGTATGTTTGCTGTGTATTTGTACAAAGATGGTCTTGATAGCTGACCAATTTAATTGCCTGACAATTAAAAAGAAGAGAGTCACACAGCCGTTACATTCGTAGCATTATAGGAGCATAATATTAGGACAATATCAGCTATTCCCTCAGGGTCTACAGTAGTTGGTGTATAGCTTGCCCTTTTCTATTCTGCCTAGTGAGCATTTCTCAATAGATCATTTCGCTGCACCTGTGATATAATGTGCGTAGTTGCAGCTGTTTGTGCGTCACGGTCCCATTTTTCCAGGCCAAGGTGTTGCTAGCCTCCCAAGGTTATTGTTTTGTTCAGGAGCTGATAATCAGACTATCTCTGCAAACTCAAATGGGAGACATACTTGACTTTCCCTTCCTTTGTGACATAATGCTTGACAACCTATAGTTGTAAGTGTATCTGTATTATGTATAATTGTCTCATAAAATAACCACATGAGTTGTGACTGAAAGTCCTTGTATGCCTAATCTGCTTTTTGGTTTTGTTTGCAGTCATACATACACACTTGTAGTAAGTAAAAGCAGTTTTCCACTATGTCAGACATAGAATTTGTCTTTTTTTTTTCTCAACAAATCTCGGATTATTGTGATTACTACTTTTAAAACAAAAGCCTTACATTATCCCTGTGATCACAGCTAATTGAAGTCTTCTGAGATGTGCTGTGAATAAAATTATAGGATAATATCACAAAACCCAATAATGGAAACAAAAGCAAAAACTGAAAAAAAAAATCAGTAACATACAAAAGCAAGTTTCATGCTTTTTTTTTTTTTATTAAACTTTGTCTTGTTGTCACAGAAGAGATGTTGTTTTGACGTAATTCACAAATATTGACTACACCAACATTGACTAAGTGTCAATAGTGGCAAAACATGTGGTCTTACTGGAATAAAAATCCAATAAACAAACACCATCTTTTATGATATCTCTTACTTGCTTTGAAATCTGAAAATATATTTGATGAAGAATTCCTAATTCTTGATTATAGTTAACCTTTTTGAAACAAAATTTCAACTCTTATATTGGGGTATTGAGCCTTCCTATTTTCTTTATGCCTACTTAGAAGTCATATCTGGGTTACAGAAGTTATATCTTAGATTCTACAGATGAAATGATCAGGTAATTTTCAGCAAGAATAAGGTCCGATATTGATTGTTGATATTATTAAGTGTAATGTATGATTATAAGGCTACAATTTGTCAAATGACACAACCAAAAAAAATGGGAGTTACAGTTCTCATGAGGTTGCTTTTTAGGTGGTTCTTCTCTCACATAATTAATAATTCAGCTCATACTGATGACTCAACATAGAAAGGCCTATTATTGCCTACGCTGCATCTACTTCAACTCCTCACTGCAATACACACTTCCTTATACAGCGTGATTTCCTCCTCTGCATCCGCCTGGCTTCCTGGCAGAGGAGATGTGAGGGAAGACCGGGGGCTGTCTGGTGTAGGCCAGATTGTGTGAGGGTGGCGTGTTTGCTGTGTCATGAGGCAGAACACTGCCTCCTCTGTTCCTCGTGTTGTGGTTGCGTCTGAGCTGCCTTGTGAGGGAAAGATGACTTCCACTGATAACATTTTTACGAATGTCTCAAATCCGCAAATCTATCACCTGATGTTCTGTGGTGTGTGTGTGTGTGTGTGTGTGTGTGTGTGTGTGTGTGTGTGTGTGTGTGTGTGTGTGCGTGCGTGCGCAAGGTCTCTGTCAATGATGTTTTGAATTGCATTGAGAAAACGTCGACGGTATTTTAATGGTAAGTCACTGACTTGTCATGTTGGATTCATAGTGACATCAGACATTGAAAATGATAAAAAAAAAAGATATATTTTTATTTCATTTTTTAGCTCCACATTTTGAGTATAGTCATTTCTAAAAAGGCTAATAAAGCTGTAAAGCTTGTCAGCAAATAGGAACATTAGCATATGATTGATTGAATTTCAGCTATTAAAGGCAAAATAAGACAGTCTCATGACCCTTGTTAATTATTGTTTCCTTAAGGTCAAGCATCAACTTTTAAAAGCCTTTGTGAAACTAAGTGATGATCTTTTAAAAGAAAGATGTGAATAAGTCAAACCCCTTTAAATTTAACAGCAACAATTAAAACTTTTGGGCAAGACAAAGAATAATCACAACTGAGACAAATGGTAATTTAGTATGACGACAAGGTGCCATGGTTAACAGTCTAACCAGAGCTTTATGGTATTAATCAGGTGATTGTACAGATGTGTAACAGTTCCATTTGTTGTCGCAGTTTTTACCCTTTTCTCTTGTGCGAGGGAAGGTGAGACACTGGACACTTCAACAGCTCCATACAGATTGGTTAATTTCAAGTATCTGTTTATGGGAGACCGTATGGATTAGCTATAATATTTTAGAATACATGGTTTGTGTTTTACTAACATCCCCATCTCCCCAATCAACTTAAAGCTGACTGTATTTGGCATGCACACTTGTCTCACATATAACCCCTATGTTGTTTATGATAATAACATAAGTGTGTGTGTGTGTGTGTGTGTGTGTGTGTGTGTGTGTGTGTGTGTGTGTGTAAAATAAGAGTGTGTGTGTGTGTATGCAAAATAAGACTTGAGTATTTATGACTTGAGGTATACTTTTAATATTGCATAACGTACTTTCCATCCATTCACCATACCTTGAGTTGCACGGTGCTGGAAATGATCACACCAGAAAATGGGAAAGGACAGAATCCACCCTAAACTGGTTGCCAGTCAATTACAGTGACACATGTTATATCACTATAAATGTTTGTGATCAAATAGCGTTCAGGAGCTAAGCTTTTGCACCTTGTCAACCTGATCATCTGAAGTTATTTTATATTAAAGGAATTAGAGCAGTGTTTAAAAGCAGCCAAGCTTGTAATTGTTTAGATTAAATAATAATAATAATAATAATAATAATAATAATAATAATAATAATAATAATAATAATGGATTTAAGTTATAACACACTTGGCATTTGTGGGCAAATGTCAAAGTGCACAATCAAGAAGAAAATAAAAACAATGATAAAGACAATAAAAAAAACAGTAGGGTAGTATAAACAATAAAACAGTAACAGCAATCAGCAGTAAAGGCTTGTTTTAGAGTCAGTGAAATATCGTAACATGTGATACTATGAATGACATGAGGGAATATCATTAATGTCTGTGGTTGAATGGTTTGTGATATGCAAACCTTTAGTAGTTCTTGGCCCCACCCTAATGCACTAGTACACACAATGCACAGATTCAACCCGGTGTCATGTGGCACACGGGACATAATAGGTAAGCCATGATGTGTGTGTGTGTGTGTGTGTGTGTGTGTGTGTGTGTGTGTGTGTGTGTGTGTGTGTGTGTGTGTGTGTGTCCCTTACACGTGAAACGTTTAAACACATGCTCATTATTGATTGATCAGACAACACTAGCAGTGACACACAAACACGCTCACACACAGCCAACCTTTTATAGGATTCAAGAAGGGGACCGCACGGCTGCCATATAAGGTAATGGGCGGTCCGCACAAACCAACTACCCCATTCTGATTGGCCAGCCCATCTGACATGACTGTTTTTTTACAGCTCGTCGCCGCTTCTGATTGGCTGTCTGACTTGGTCCGATTTAAGCTCATTATCTTAAT
The DNA here is from genome assembly GCF_902148845.1 of Salarias fasciatus. NCBI lineage: Eukaryota > Metazoa > Chordata > Actinopteri > Blenniiformes > Blenniidae > Salarias > Salarias fasciatus. The sequence continues at coordinate 8,785,938 of NC_043766.1, read as the reverse complement.
CAGCCGTGGATGAAGTGAGTGGGGTGGAAAAAAAAAAGAAGCAAGGGCTGAACAGGAACGCTGGAGTTTGGCGTGGAGCGTCGTTTCCACACGAATCGACCACCACTGGCAGAGGAGAGAATGCTTGAAAACAAACGAGAGAGGTTGAAAACCTTCCTCAGGAAGATTGACGAGAAGGCCATCGTCAGAATAAAGCACTTCATGAAAGAGAGGTGAGCGGAGTGTGTGGCTAGCTGAACCGCTATCTGCCGGCGAGCATCCTCGGCAGGGTGGGAACTAACGGGCTTAATGTCATTACTTTCACGCTTGACAGCAGTCTATTTGATCGTGTCACCGTAATATTTGTGAGATCGGTGCGTGTTTGTGAAATATTATAATTGAATATTCAGCCGAAAAGGGCTCTCAGTTTGGATACACAATGCTAGCATGCTAGCCGTCTGCCTGGCTTAAGATGTGTTGGCATTTAAATGGCTCAGTTCATACTCTACTGTCTATTAATACTGTGCAATACAATGTAAAACTCCTCAAACCTGAGATATATTTCGCAAATATATTATCCTTCAACCAAAAACGGGAGAAATTCCACTGTGTTTTAACTTGGGACTCACAGTATTTCGTCAGCCCTTTAACGAGCTGCTGGCTTCAACACCTGATCCCATTTATGTGTTTAAAGAAGGACTTGTCTACTGCAAAACACTATTCTTCAGGTTTTACAAGTGTTTTCATCTTGTAAAACGTGGGGAGTAGTATTTTGTAGTAGGCAAGTGTTTTCACTTGTTAGCAAAAAACAAAAGTCATTTATCAAAGACATTTTCAGTAACTCAGTTACTTAATGTTGGTATTTTGTTCTAAATGAGCATCACAGACCTTTGAGTTTAAGATTTTATTGTAGTTTGCTCGATTTGGTTTGTACAGAACATTACCGGTATGTGGTTACTATTTTGGCCAGCCAAGTACAAAGATATTTGTTCTGCTTTTGAAATGTCACTGGTATATACCATACAAGTTCCCAAAGGAAATATGTGTAGTGTGTTTGGTTTATATACAGATTACAGTCAGTGTTATATTCACACGCTGTTATTTTTTAAGGCTGACATTTCTTTAAAGGGAAATATTTCTAATGCTTTTTAGTTTCACTTGTGTAAAGTTTGTGGTTTTGCTGATGAAACATGTCAGTCCTACAATGATTTGAAAGTGTTTGGAAGAGGAAGAATTGTGGGCTAATGTTGCTACATCTTGATACTGTAAAGAAACAACTCTTTGTTGTGTTACTTGTGTTTGTCACTCCAGTAGTAGTTAGGTAGTCTGTTCCAGTTGGTGTAAATAAACAGCATTACAAGTGGAACAGTGGCGTGAAGGAGATTTGGTCCAGATCTGGATTGTTCTTAATCCTACTTCTGCCTCACGCTCAGAAATCATGACTTCATTGACTGACCTCAGTGGATCAGATTGGCAGCTATTTGGGTTTATGATTAAGTGATGCTGTCATGTTGACGTCCAGAGTACATGTTTTTAGAAGAGATGCAGATTGAACAATCACACAGACACACACACTTTAAGTACTACAGAGATATGTTGTATTTCCCTCTGAACCCCAGGGTAATGTGTCTGCCAATCACACATGAGACGAGTACCTCTATGTTTTCTTGGAAAAGATTATTAATAGCTCCCAGGAGTTGACCACAGGTGGTGTGTGGTGTTATATAAATGCTCATAGTATCTCCCTCTGAGTACTCCTCGTCCTCCGAGCTTTGCCTTTCACCATAGATAGCCTTTAGCTGAAGAACAAGAGCACTGCCAATCAGAGGGGGCCTGCTGTTTATCTGTTACGGTGTGTCAGTAGTATGGCATGGGGTTGATTATCAGTTTCCACACACACACACACACACACACACACACACACACACACACACACACACACTCACACTCACACTCTTGTTGTGACAATGTCAGGCTTCAGTGGGTAAAATCACCCATGTAAATGCAACTTCCACGGTATGCCACCCCCTTAGCTTCTGTTTATTTTAAATATATATTTTCTGAATGAAACTCTTAACCATTAACTGAAATCTCTAAAGGAAACAAAATAAATTGAGTGTACTTTGTTTACCTTGTTTGAAACTCCATATATTCTTTGTCGTCTAACAAGGGGGAAAAACTCAGAAAATTGTTTACCTTACTGTGGTGCAAACCAAGACAGTATAACTGCAGAGCTTGGAGAGTTAAAGAAGCTTAGAATAGGCTGGGTGGGGCACCTCTGCAGACGGCCTGTTGGCTCCACGAAGATGCTCCGAGAACGGAGCCTCCTTGCTGCTGTGGGCAGCAAAATCTATGTAGGTCTCAATTATGAGATGTGATGCAGACACAGGGGAGAACCAAGTTAAAGGATGTTTCCCACATCCACATCTGCTAATGAAGGGTTGTGAACTAGCCAGCGGGTAACGGTTAAAAGTATGTGTCACCTCTGTCAGTCTAGTGCTAATGACCTCTTCACTGCTCTCATCACAGTAAAAATGAAAAGTATTCGCAGTGGCCGGGTGAATTTCATGTCTTCCATGAATTTCTGTGTTTCAGTAGATTTTTCAAATTGTATACAGATGCTGCAGGCTTAACTCAAAGTGAAAATTGTTGCTTTTCAGTGTTCTTCTTCATTGCAGTCTTCATAGGAACATGTAGTATTGCGCTTTTGTTAATAGCATGTCCTGTCTCCACCAATGAAAGCTTGACTCAACTTTTTTTTTCTTAATTTCTAGGTAAACCTCCTCTAGATGGGCATAAAGTTAAGCAAGCAAGCTTTGGCAATAGTTATGGTTGGCTGGTCATAGGAAAAAAGCAAATAAGCAGCAGATAATTCTAAATAAACTCCGAAACAGGGTTATTTTTAATTTAATTGTACCTTATTTCTGATTTTCAGTTTTCAATCTTAAGTGAAGAATGTTTCTAACTCTGACTTCAGTGAAACTTTGAGATTTTTTTTTTTATGAGCCCCAAAACCTTATCTTTGTGATATTTAAAGTATTCAGTCGAACTTATTTACTGATAGTTAAGTGATTATTTCCAAATTTTACCAGAAGCTGTGAGCAAGAGATATTCAGCAAGCTTGTAGTGATCTGTGAGATCAGTATCCAACACCATTTTAAGAGAAACCTCTGTGTTTCAGTTATTTTGATCTCAAAATGCAGACACTTGTTTTTGTTAGGGTTTTTATATTTATTTGTTCACAAAACATTCATGTAAGAAGGCTCTTGTTGACAGTCTGCTGTCCCAACAAGCACAGATCAATACAGTATTGATTGTAGATTACGTCTGAGCGCCTGCTGAATACAGTAGAGTGACCTACTTTAAAAAGAAAAAAGTTTTTCAAGTTCAGGTAGGCTCTTCCAGCCCTCACAAGACACCATTCCTCTCAACTCCTCATGCCTTTTCACTGAGAGTACTCTATCACCTCAAAGAAAGACCCTCTCTGTGTCTGTGCCCAGTTTGCACAGAGGAAGTGGAGAGACGCTGCATGTACGGAGCCACATGACTTCCCACTCAAGCACACTTGCACATGTGGACAGACACACACACTGTTCCACTTGGCACACATACACATGCAGTTTTACTGCAGACTGAGCCCTGGCGGGGCACCACACATTGAGTGTTATTTTCGCCACGACCACTAGCTCATTTCTCTGCCATCCTAACTTGTCCTGTTAAATCTGAGTAACATACATATGCAGTCATGTTATAGTTGGGATGTTGGGATTTTTTTTTTAAGTCCTGGAAATTTTTTAAAATGTAGAATTTGCTGAATAGTCGATGCTTGCATTAATGATTTTCCACAAGATTATCAAAGTATATGAATGACTGTTGGAAAAACTTGTCAGATTTGAGGTCCTTGTTTTCTGTATTTTATGCATAAGATAAAGCTATATGCTTCAAAAAGACTGGTTTTGACTGGATAAATTACCTATGGTTTTCCAGAAGGTGACGCTCTTGCACAAACTGGATTAGCTTAATTGATCTCAGGATGATAGCAGCAAATCTTATGCAAGTGTCTCATGGAAATCTGGTGCTTGTGTTTTTACAGCAGGGTTGCTGGTCGTGGGAAAGCATTTTGTTTAGACGCAAATTTATCTTAAACTTGCTGGTGCTGCAATCCATCTGACACATTCCTGATGTTTGCAGCAGGACTCTTGGGATCATAATCCTCATCTTTGAGAAAATGAAAACGTCATATCTCTGTACCCAAGGGAGTTGTTCTTCTGACTGGAATGTCTTGTGCTGGAGAAATTTGATCCCACATCAGCCATAGCTTCAGTTTGATGAATTAATGTGACATCTACAGATGTATTTCATCACTGAAGTGAAAGTCAAAGCGAGCTTTATTTGTCAATTTTTACAGCACATGCAAGAAATGGTAGAATGGGAGTACCATCTCACTGGTCTTTCCATGCTGTAAACATGTATTCCCTCAAAATCAAAATAGAAAAGTTTAAAATGGAAAATATAATCTCCCAATAAGGCTAAATCACCCAAAATGAACAATGTACATACAGTGAACACACGTGATATATAATACAGGTAGTTCTCAGAATCTTTTTGTCCATGTGTTTGCAGGTGCATAGACCTCAGAGAGGTCAGCTCGAAGCTCGAAGACGACCATTTAAAGAAGTTCACTTTCCATTTCTCTTTGCATGTTATGAGACTTAACATATATGTTTGTTTTGGATGCTAATTCAGGCCGGAGTGCTTCCTTCAGGAACAAAGTTGAAGTTACCGTAAGTGGCTGTTGCAATCTTTCATATTGCGCAACATTTATTGGTAGGTAAAATGAATGACAAAACCGAGGTAGATGTGTTTATGAAACCGCTCATACTCTTAAGATCACAGGTCAACTGTGGTTAAAATGGCAAGTGTGGTTAGTAGACTTTTTTTTTGTTGGTCATTGTGCTGTACTTTGTGTTCAGTGTTTCCAATAATTGCTGGGTACCTTCTAAAAGACCGTTCCCCCGCTTAAATGCCTCCTGAAGATGGTGATATGTAATAAAATAAGGATAATGAGGCTTCTGTGAGTTTCTCTGTTCTGTTTACATTCGGTAGCCTTGAAATTGTTTTAATGTTGTTAGGTATGTACTGGCCTGCTGCTATTTTAAATTGTGAAACATTAATAGCAATGATATCTGGTTGCTTTATCAGATGTTAGAGCCTGAAAGGCCACACAGCTGTAATATGAAACAAGCATTTGCTGTTTTGACTTTGGCTGAATCTTACATAATGAAGCCATTCCTTTGTGCTCAGCATGACACTCTGTGCCAATATGTTTACAGTGATAATGTATCAGGTGGCACTGGGATGGGAGCTGTGGAGACTCGCATGTGGAGGCTAAATTAGGGCTGATGTCAGGAGTCGCAGTTGAACTTATCTATTTCACTGTCCCGGATGCTGAAGTCATAGTTGTAAAAATAACTTATTGATCAACAGCAGCTCTTTGCTGTACTAGTATGTGAATAACACCAGGGCCCCCTGCTCTCACCAAACAATAAATAAACATATCGACGCTTCATTTGTTGTGTTTTCACCTTTTAAGCTTTTAAACAACACAGGTATTCTGGTGGCTGATGACATTCATTTCAATCCCCCACAAAGACTGTGCGCTAGCTATTGTTATTCACGTTGCCCTTGTTCCATTGTTTTTATTGAAAGTAGGGTAATGTGTATTGTTCCGTATTATACGCTAAGAATAACCTGGCAGTGTTTGTCTCAACACTCACATTTATACAAGCTACCTCCCACAGTTAACTGTGTCGACAACAACTCAGCCTGTTACTGTGTCAGAAAGCACTAGACTCAAGTGGGAGAAAGAAAACTGACTGAGGTTTTTATTTTAAATGTTTTTTTTTTTTCAGCTTGGCTCTTTTCACTTAGCCCTCACACACACTGGGTGTGTGGCTGTACTTTATCTCGCTTTACGCTATCTTGCTCTTGCGTGCTTTCAGGCATTACCGTGAAAAGGACCTTTACTCCCATTTGGCAGTACGTGCTCACGCTAAAAAGTGCTGCAATAGCCTCACATTCGACTGAGCTGATCAGCAGTGGCTCCAAGTTTTCAAAGCTTTTGGAAGACCAGAAGGGAAACATTTTGGTGGCTCATGGAGAAAGGAAATTACTTGTTGACCCCGCAGGGCGCTGCAGCTGAATCTTATAGCTGTGCGAATTTGACAAGGTAATACATTTTTTGATCTTGAACTCGTACTTTAATAGACGGATAAGGCAACGCTGTTGTGACTAACATTCTGTCAACAAAAGCTGCGTGCCTTCATTATGCATTATCTTACATTTTAAAAATGTCCCTTCGTGCTTCTTTCCACTGTCTTTTTCATAAACTGACACTGTGCATGTACCACACCTATCGTTCGTTCTCAGCTAGGATTAACAAGACAAAAGATAAAGACAACAAGATAAAGACAAAAAAAATCTCTCTATACAAGAGTTCCAATGTCATATTACAGCTTCTTCTAAGACTGTTTTTGGGATCACTGATAAATTTTCCTCCATATCATAATGTATTATCGTCTCAGACTTTTGAAGCGTAATAATAAATTGTTTAAGATTTCAGGCATGGATGGAACAAAGTAAATTTTTCTTTTTCCATACCCAGTGGCATCAGTAAGTACATCTGTATAAAGTAGGTCAGAGTTCATTTTCTCACTGCATCCTATACACACCCATTACAGTCTGCTCCTGCTATGTAAAGGCTGGTGATCATTACCAAAGTCTTTCAAAATGGAACACAAGTAGGGCTGGATGATATGGCTATAAATTCATATCTATGGTATTCTCAAACTCCTCATGTACAGTGTAAACATGATATATATTTATTTTCTCACAGTTTTACCACAAATACAATTCTGGGTCAAAGTCACCAACACATTGCAACACAGGAACTTTTATTTACCACCAGCTGCACAAAATAAACATTTGCCTAATGGTTAAAAAAAAAGTGGCATGCATTGAGAAGAAGAAGAAAAAAAAAAAGAAATACATGTTGTGGGTTTAAGCCAGGTGTGTCAAACTCAATTTAGTATAGAGAGAAACCAGAGAGAGTCAACTAGTGAAATGACAGGAGAATAATGCACAAACATCCACAAATTCAAATATTTTTGTTCAAATATAAATGAAAATGTAATATTTTCAAAACAAGTACAATTTTAACATCATGCCAATTTTAAACAATGTATCTTGGTGCAAAATACAGTGAAATGTGTCTTTCAACTCTGCAAATAAATGTGCATTAATGACTCAACTGTAAGCAAAGTCAGCTCACAGTCATTGTGTTTTTGCAGTGTCGAATTTTAAGTCTTGATGTATTATGAATCCCAATATGTCGCTCAGCCCCGTTTCAAACATTCTACAACTGTCACATAGGGCTCGGATTTGCAGAAAGTGCATTTTTAAGTAAAGATTACTTTTCTGTTTCATATTTAACTATTTAACGGTGTCTCACTGCTGGGATTGCCACCTCTCCCGTTCTGTCTGGGGCACGCAGCGATTTGGTGTCTCTTTTTCCGTCGTCCGTCCCAGAGGTTGGGACTATTTCCCACCTGGTGGTCTTAGGGCGTGGTCGGGGTGTTGAGGGCCGGTCGCTTAGCTGTCGGCAGGCTGCCTGGCTGGGTTTTGGGTGATTTGTTGGGCGATGCACGGTCTCTTCTTCTGGGATGGTGGTGGGAAGATCGCGGTTCTGTGTCCATGAGTGGCTGAGCAGCCCACTGCTGAGGGACACGGCTGCAGCAGTGCAAACATTGAAGCTTGAATACGTATCGACAGAACAAAAATTGGCAACATCTGGTAATAAGCTGAAGCTGTTGCTGGGCTGTGCGTAGTATGGTTGTGTTTTGGCCACATGATTGATTCAAAGTGGAAGAACTCCCTTTGTCATTGGCTATTCTTATTGTCTGCATGGACAAATGTACTCTAAGTCCATTGACCATATTTCGTGTAGGGATGGGAATTGTTAGGAATTTAACGATTCCAATTCCATTATCGATACTGCTTATCAATTCTCTTATCGATTCTCGTTGAGTGAGAAATGATACAATACAAATGGGGTGTTTGCATTAACTCTTTAATATCTTCATCCTGAACAGAAGAAAAAAATATCCATGTCATGACAACTTTGCAAGCATTGCAAGTAGCCCCAGTTTCATCATTTCCTGTGAAATACAGCCAAACTCTGGAGCTTCTTCCTGACTTCAGGTTGGAAAGCTCAAAACCAAATTTTGCTGGGCTCACAGTGGATGCCTGTGCCGTCCAGTCCAGCTCTGCAGCTCTGTCACTTACAGGCCTTCTTTGTCTGCTGTCAGTTGACAGAGGTTGCCAGATCTGCCCCAAATATAATGTTAAAACCATCCAACAATAGAAAGCAGTTCAAACCTCCATCTCTGTAGAAAATGCATGTTAAAACTGTAAAAACTGGATTTGCATTTTAAAAAAACACGTCACAAACACATAGCCATTCCATCAACCCACCTCGGGTTCAAAATAAGCTTGATTGTGCAGAAACCTGCCCAATCTGGCAACACAGACGCCAGACTTTCCTACAATGAGTAAGTACAACATTGTCGATTCTTCTAATTCATATAATGATTAGATCGCATTGTTTGTTATATATTCTACCCGAAGAATAAAAAAAACCCAATGTTAAGACAAAAACGCGACACAGATTTTATTTTGAAATCACAGATTTTGAATCGCGTATCTACTTTCCATCTGGCACCCGACTTGTTTCTGTTTAGATTGAAGCAGCGGGCTCCAGAGTGAGGAAACATATGATCCTTGCTGAAAGTTTCCGGTCTGCGGCTCTGTAGCAGCCCCATAGCGGACCGCAGCTGCACCGTGGCTGCTGTGAATGCATGCGCTCTGCACATGATACGTCGTCACGCACACAGCGGAATCGATAAGCGGAATCGTTAAGGAGACGGCAAAACGATTCCTTGGAATCGAGGCATGAGGAACCGATTCTACAAAAGAACCGGTTCTCGATTCCCATCCCGAATTTCGTGTCTATCAAAGGAGTTATTTTGCGATAGCTATCTTTACCGTTTTATCGCCCAACCCTTGAGACAATCATTATCTTTTTTTTTCTATACTATCTCCTCATATAGTGATGTCATTATACTGTTTATTGACACATGGATGTCTGCCCTCGATGACGATGACCTTGAACATTTTTACAAGCTTTCCTGTATAGAGTTTTCTGCTTTGATCTTCATTGGTAATCCAGGAGAAGATTTTTTTTTTTTCCAATGAAGTTTTCAATCTGTTGCCCTCCAGATTGGATAAAAATGACAGGTACTGATAGTATAGTGCCTGTTACCAATATACAGAAAGTTAACAGCAGTAATGTCTTAGAGTGTACAGTTTGTGAACATGAGATTTTTAGTGTGTAATATTCATGAAGACAGAGCTGAGCTTTAAGAAGCTATGTTACTCAGTCCTGAGTGATGATCAGAAGCTGTAGAGAAAGTGAAACACTTCATACCATTATTGGAATTTTTCTTTTTTCTTTAAGTGTGCCACTCCTGCCTGATCAAAGTTTTGCATATTAAAGCAAAAGTGACGACCATTTACTGATCAGGTGATTGTGAACTTGTCACACTGTTGTGCCAATTAAATGAAGGTCAACCACAGTAGTTTACTTGCTCCAAATTTGCAAGCATCTTTAGATAATATCTAAAGGGAAAGCCACACTTAAGTTTTCAAAGCATTCAGAGATTATAATCTATAAAGACGAGCTGGCTTGAACGGTTGAAGCCTTTCATTGCTGCATACCACTAATTATAGGTTAGAGGTCCAGCTGAAGCTACATTTCATGTTTTTTCCTTTTTCCTCACTCACCTTTGCCCCAATTATTTGTGCGGATAAAAAATGAACTATATACAGTTGACTTTAATATACATGAAAGTTTTCACCGCGGGTTGATTTTTTATGCTGTTTGATAGTCAAGCTTTTTAATTTGTGGTTTGTATTTCTGTCTTGTTGGCTAGATTACTGCCTAAGGAGACGTGTGGAAAATGCACCACTCCTTGATCGGGCCAGATGGACTAGTCTGAGCACGCTATAAGAATTTGACTTTCTCAATCACAGATACATTTGATTTTTTTTTTTTTAATTTCTTCTTTAAGTTGCCAGAACGGATTAAGATACAGTTTTTCACTGAAAGATTTTGTGGGTTGAGCCTTATTATCTTTAACATGTTGAGGTTGTGCGCTTGCGTGTGCGCTTGTGAAAGAGAGAGGCAGAGAGCAGGAGAGAGGGGATTGTGTGTGTGCTCGGCTCTTTCATGCTTATTTGGCTCTGGAGGAGTGGTTCAGCTTGACGTCACACACTACGGAGAGTCACACCATGCTCAACACAAAGTGGCTTCCTCTTTAATAGCACATTCATACAGCAACGCTGCAACAGTTTCTTTTTCCCCCCAAGCAGGATGTGGTGAGGAACTTTAACTTTGCAAAGAGACCCATCCATTTTGGATTAAATATTTTAAGCATTAAAAAGGGACTAAAATTGTTTTGGAGTATCAGTATCTTCTTGTCCTTTTTTTTGCTTTTTTTTTTTTTTTTCAAGTTGCTTTGTTTTGATTGCGTGAGGCCAGTCCGTTTAGCTTATTGGGAGCAGCTCGGCTTCTTTTTCTTTTCTTTTTTTGTGCCTGCAAGATAGGAAATGCCTACTGTCAGTAGGTATATGTCTTTTCGAACATCAAAGAGATTTAAAATTACCAGGTGAGTTACTGTTTTGAAGTTCAACTGTTTGTCAAGCTGAAAGTGAATTTCTGTCAGTCACTTGTCTTAGAAAGTCCCAATGTTGACACAATTTACTGATTTAGATCCTTTTTTTTTTAACTGTTGACTCAACTTGTATTCTTCTGTGAATTATACCTTTGTTGCTGGTGAAAGATGAGTTACAGCCTTTTTTTCTTGGCACAGAGGGCTGTCAGTTTTAACGACCTGATCCTGTGTCGGTCTGGTTTTAAAACAGGTTGGCAGTGACGCTGTGTAACCTGCTGATGCAGCTTGCATAATTTTTTTTTTTTTTTTTTCAAATGGAAAAAGATAACCCGTTAAAACACCTCATAAAGAGAAGATCGTTGTCTGCTAGTCATCTTGATTTGCATGAAAAGTTTTTCATATGTTTAATGAATAAGATTTGTGGAAAAACTGCCAAGTATTTAAATCTGCTGCTAGATTTGCCAGTGGCATTGTGTTTTATCAGCATTTTGGAGTTCAGCCCCCTCTTTTAATTTTTTTTTTTTTTTCCCCCATTCCCTCATGTGAGTGTTTAATTTGTAGTTGATGCGCAGTTTCTTGTTATCGTAACTGTAAAAGTCCAAGGAGTTATGCTGGGCTCATGCTGTGACATGTTGGTGCACCAACTCATGCATGTGCTTGATCAACACACAGTGTTTTGAGAAATACTTGTTGCTAAAATCTCTCTCTGTCTCTCTCTCTCTCTCCCTCTCCCCTCTTCATGTCCAGTACCTACCCAGTGGAGAGTGGTGGTGGTGGTGGTGGCGGGCTGCCAGCCAAAGTGAAGAAAAGCAGGAGCAGCTCAAGCAGCAGTAGCTTCAAGAAGGTGGAGGCTCGGAAGGCATTGAGCCTTGAGGCGGCCCAGCTGGAAATCCAACAACAGCACAAAACTCTGACCAGGCAAGTCGCTGTCAGGTAAGACTCAGAGGAGATAGCTGGATTTTCATCAGACATGATGACATCCATTCAGGCTATAAAACAGAGCATAAAAGTTTAGAGGTTTATTGGTAGTTAAACCAAACTGTCTTGAATCAACATTCTGATGATGTCAAAGGGGGATGATCTTATTTACAATCGCTTATCTACTGCTTTTAATGTTTTAGATGTCTGCCCAAAAACATAAAAGCTTTTAACCTCTGGTCATCTTAGTTTGCATGATATGTTTATAATCACACTTGTGATGTAGTGGAAACTTTGAGCTATTCTGAACATGCATCACAAGACCCAACTGGGATTCAGCTGGTGTTCAGTCGTGACACACACATGACTGCACGCACCGTGTAGGCTGACTGTTTTCTCACATGATTCAGATATCTGAGGTAGATATTTGGTGCCCGCAATGATGAAGGGGTGTACATCATACTTCCTAACATTTTGATTCCCAACTTTATATTGCATCCCTTTATTTTATTGTCAGATATTCCGTCTGCCCAGCACAAGTTTTCACTTTGAAAAGCATGTTTATGTTTGTTTACTACCACTATGAAACCTTGACAGTTTTGGCTACAAGCAGGCTTTGTACTGATGGCTGTGTGCGTTGTCTCTGCAGGTCTCTGACACTCGATGCTGACAGCAAGGGTTTTGAGAGGACGGATGGCACCGGCACACAAAGTGTAAGTAAATGTAACTCCAAGCCTACAGAGACCAAACGACAGAAAATGATGTCTCTCCGGCCTAAGTAGAGACGTGTGTTGCAGTCTAAGTGCGCATTGTTAGTTTCTACTCTCAGTCTCACAGAACAATCTTGTCCTCTTTTTTTTAGAGTTTCATAAAGCACAACAAGACATTCCACAAGTTGTTTCCAGACATTCCTGAGACTGAAAACTTGATACATGGTAAGAAAACAAAGATGGCCCATGTGACATTGAAGAAATGCGTGACTGCTGTTTAACTGATGTTTGTTTGTCCTCCCAGCATACATCTGTGCCCTGCAGAAAGAAGTTCCCTATCATGGTCGACTCTACATCACAGACACCAATGCCTGTTTCTATTCCTCAGTTTTGCTCAAGGACACAAAGGTAAGCATTGAGTCAGGTTTGGACTGTCGTGTTTTTGTGTCTTCACACGATTGGACTCAGTTCTTAATGCGTGTTTCATTGCAGGTAGTGATCCCAATTTCCTACATCCACATAGTGAAAAAGCAGAACACTGCTTTGCTGGTACCAAACGCCTTGTCGATTCGCACCACAGAAGGAGAGAAGGTCAGTACCTCAAGCAGCAATGATGATCTCAGGTTTCCTCAGCAGAGCGTATCTGTAAAGTTAACGTTTTTTTTTTGTTTTTTGTTTTTTTCCAGTTTCTGTTTGTGTCACTGCGGAATAGAGAGTCCTGTTATCAGCTGCTGCGTTCGCTCTGTCCTCAGTTAGAGGTGAGTGTTACTAACTAATCAAATACAAAGTGACTTGTCAAATGTTGAAATAGCTTTGCTCCAAATTGTGTGTAATTCTTAAAAGACTTCTTCTTAAGCATTTTCTATAAATAAATCTGACTGTAGAAATAACTATGCATATATATTGCTTCTCTGTGTGTTATTGGACTGTGAATTGATGTAAATGTTCTTTCTTACAGGATGGCAGTACAAACAGCAGCCCTGTCTTCTCCTCTGCAGAAAACAGCTTTGATAAGGGCAAACTGGGTGTAAGTGGGCATTTTCCATATTTTATTCCATCGATGATAAAGTGTCTTTAGCGTGCTTTGAAATGACAGTCCTTTATCTTTTGCCAACAGCACTCCAGCCAGTCCAGTCTGGATGAAAGCGTCGACCAGTTCGACGGTGCTGAGTGTGAGTCTTTACCAGACCAGCCGCTGCAGACACCACAGCAAGGTGAGGAAATCAACGCTGGTTCTTTGTGTTGTCGTTTATGCGTAAGTGCCAAGCTGGCCAGATCCGAGGTCTGTCAGAAATCTAACACTGCCCCGCCTTCTCTCTTCCTGTAGACACAGTGCCTAATGGAAATGGCTCCACTGTCAGGAGACTGCACATGCAGGAGAGTGAGAGCTCATCTTCAGAGGAGCTGTCTGTGTCAGGTGAGAGTCCTACTGCAGCTCCTCCAGGGCCCAATCATTTCTGTCATCTCCTTAAGTCGTTAGTAGCTGCAGAACTTTTTGTCGTTTGATATCCTAATTCAAGAAATCTGCTGCTCCTTATTCCCAAGGTGGTTAGATAAATTTCACTAGTGAATATTTTGCGTTGATTCTTGTCATTCGTGCACACTTCATTCACAGCTTCATAAAATATTTGCAAAGAAGTCGTCGTGCATCATGTGTTCATGATGTTCATGCTGGGTATGTTTCCTCTTTGTGTTCAGGTGGATCGTGGGTTTGGAATGTGACTGAAAAAGCCAAATCCCTGCTGGTTCAGAGAGAGGCCAGCACACTCAACACTTTACTCTTTATTTACTTGATTTTGTAAGTAGCACATTATAACTATTGTGTTCAGTTGTACTACACTAAAAACCCAGTTTTGGGTTTTGGCCATTTGTTGATATTTTGAAAAGTTTCCGGTTGCCTGTTTTTACTTGAAGTTATCTGCTGTGTAATTCGTCTCTTGCAGACATATTGGTACTGAACAGACTAAAATGTTTTTAATCAGATTAAATAAATGCTGATGTTTAAGAAGTTACAGATCATTCCAGTGTTTGATCTTATCATTCTCACTGTATAAACAAAGCAACCAACGTGATATTTGCTTTCTTCTTCATGTTGCAGGGTTGTGCTGCTGCTGCTGTCTTCCAGCTACATCGGCCTGCGTATCGTGGCTCTGGAGGAACAGCTGACGTCCCTGGGTGCACTGCCCGAGTTCACTTTGCAGAGCGGGTAAGACGATTTCCTTATTTAATGTCAGTTTCTCTTGTCTTTGTGTCTGTACTTCAGCATAATCACCGTGCAACTGAAGGAACATTCAGAAATTAACTATAGTTGGAGCCCTAAGATCCGGTTCCCCTTGTGATTATATTCAAACTGATGAGGCAGATTCTTGTGCAGGTCCAAACAAACTCAAATATGCTCTTATAAAAACTCCGTTCTCTCATGGGTTCAGGGTACAACATGCATAGAGTCTAAAAACAAGCCGTGTGTTGGTGCTGAGTGCGTGAGGATATTTGCTCATCAAAATTAAATACCTTCGTAATGAGTTCACTCATCTGCATGAGTGCTTCAGTTGTCTTTCGAGTAAGTGCATCGGTGAATTCCTGTAAAGGGTGTAGAATGGATTCCGGCTAAATGCTTGAGCATGTTGGTTAATAATGTTATGTCATACTCAGTTTATTTCTTTGTTTGTTGCAGGTATCGCCAAGACACATAACACTCGCTGACAGACGGAGAGATTGGTTGACTCATGACTGGAAAAACATTTGGGCCTCTTCCCTGCAGAACCGAGCCGGTCTGTGATTTCAGACTCCGCTCCCTTTAACGGTAGAGGAAGAGTGGCCACCATGTGCAATTTCAGAGACCACTTGTTTACTTGAAGGGCTATACTTCCTCTCAGTGCAGTAAACAAAAGGACATGCAATGACTTCAGTTGCAGAGAGCTAAGCCAAAATGTATGCACACACTGCCTGGTTGCAGCGTGTCTCTTGTCCAAACCAAAGCCCGATCCAGATGGCTCGAATACATCAAGGTGCCACACAAAAGCCAAGTAGACAGCTCCTTCCCTGGCCGAAAGCATTCCACATCTGTGAAGCTCCTCTCCTTCGTCCTCTCCTCTCTGAACAGGGCTATAGCAATCAGTATTAGCCTGCTGTAATGCATATTATTGCACCTCCACACCAGAGACTAACGAGTGCTATGCATAGCCAAAGATGCACGCTGTGCACTTCTCTTGCATGAGTACACAGACAACTTTTCCTGTCTATCAGATGTGTGCGTTCAAATCTGTCTCTGTCTTCAAACATTGGGTACTTTTCTTCCAGCGGTTCTTTACCTTTCTAATCAACTGTGGGTGGAAATGATGATGGCTGAAATCGCCAATTCAGATCAGCCCACAGAGGCTTGATACTTTCCTGACGGTCTTTAGCCTTTCTCTCTTTCTTCAATCAGCAATGATTGCAGTATTATTTACCTCGTCTTTGGCGTGATTTAAACGTGTTTAATGATCAATGCTCAGAGGTCGTTTCCCCTCCGCCGTCGACTGGAGGAATGCATCATCAATGCACAAATGCTTAGTACATTAGGACACAAAGATCTTGTCTCAGAGAAGCGGACTTTTTTTTTGTGTACGGATTGTCTGTCACTTTGGTCTGGAGGCATAGATTTAAAGTCTTTCTGGTGGTGATATCTTGTTGATGTACTGTCTGCCAGGATAGTTATGTTAAAGAAAAATCCTCTCTGTAACAGGCCTCATTAGGGCCAAGTGGCATTTGTAGACTTTCTTTTGTTCTTTTTTTTTTCAGGTTATTTAAAGTAGCACCAATAATGTATTTCTGATGTCAATGTATGTGTTTTCAAAAATCATGACTTGACTAATGTAAATTAATTCTCACTCTTCTCACTTGAAGAGGAGAATTTAGAACCACACGAGCTGCATCGACCAGTTCTTTAATGGTGAAACAAGTGGTCCCCAACAGAATATTTCAATATGCAACAAATTATTATGCATGGCAAAATGTAATTTAACTATGTGTGCAGTTTTGGAGCTTGGTGTTTTGCAGAAAGAAAATTTGTTCAGAAAATGTGGGTGAAAGAGACGGCTCAATCGAGCAAGAGCACTTTAAAAAAAAAAAAAATGTGTTGTGCCTGTCACAATCTAAGACGCCAAGTTTCATTTCCGAAGAAGTGGGACAGTGTCTGTGGTATCTGATGGTGCTAAGGCCTTTTTTGAAGAAAAATAAAAATCACTCAGGGGTGGTCGGCACTACCTGCCTGCCTGGATTTAGGTTGTCAGCATTTCTTCTGTTGTTTCAAAGACTAGTGCTCATGATGGGCCTCACATTCTGTATGTTTTGTTAGTTTCTCAAGTTCACTTGACTTTAATTGATACTTTTTTTTTCAGTCTCAATCTTCCCATTTTCTATTTGTTTTTTTCCCCTTCCATTTGTGACCCAGTCAGCCACACATATCCATAAGACATCCGAAAGATTTACCCTCATTTTGGAAGCTGTGTAATTCGCCTCCATTTTGCTACACCCTTAGTCAGGAGAATAATTTTCTAATAAGCTAAGATTTTTTTTTCTTTACCCTCATATAACACCACTGTCAGTTTTTATAAACTCCCACCAGGGGGCAGCACGCAGTCACAGATTCAGAATAAAAATGGGCTTCATTCAAGAATAAGATTGAGGGCAGTATTTGTGGGGTTTTGCACTATTCAAAGTGTTGTACATAATTTTATATTGATCGTTAATGTCCTTAATTCTGCCATGGTCCTATATATATTTATTTGCATTCTGTGTAATTCAAAGTAGTCTCTGTGAGATGGCTTTGCTATTGTTCTAAAACAATGAAATGTTTCAAACTAACATAAGTCTGTGTGTTTTACTTTTCCACACCAAATCACTGGAGAACATGTCACAGTTTGGGACATCTGCATTGAACAAGATGTGCAGCTATTGCTCAACTCCTTCTGGTACATATGGACAACACATCTGCGAATCAGGACATTTACTGTGGGTATTTAATTTTGCATATTTTTGCAATTGCAAAATTGGACGTGATGCACATCTAAAACTTTAATAATGCTTCCACATGATTAAGTGCTGGGAGTAACATTTTCATTGTAATCAAGTAATTTTTGAGTATTTCCCCTACTATGCGGTTTCAGATTGAGGCAGAAAAAGTTGCAAAGACAGTGTGAACTCTGTAAATAGGGAACAGCTGGGCGAACTCTCACTTTTTACTGGTAATCAAGTACATTTTCTGCAATGTAACAGTTCTTGAGAACAGAGTTTCAATTCTCTAATCTAGCATGAACTGAAAACCCAGAGTTTGAGTGTGGCTTTGCTTCAGTTATAACAAACACAGCTTCAGCCTGTATGTCCTCTCCAGTGGCCCATCGGCTTGCGCTCTTTCATCTTTGTTCTATCAGAAAACATATTAAATTTTTACCTCTCATTATTGAATTAATCAGATCAGTCACCAGAAGTCTGCAATAATTGTTGCTGCTGCAAACAGAAAATGCTTCAGCTTATCCTTTGTGATATTTGCTGTATGACCCAGAGCTTTTTTACTGTAAATTAATTACCTTGACTTTAAAAATCAATTGAAAATCAAGCGTGATCTTGTGGGCAAGCTCACCAGTGACTCATGATATTTAAAATAAGGTTGATTACACTGTGTTGTCTGGAAAAGAATGTTCACAGAAATGATCTACTTCTTCATCACAGTAACTGGAGTTCTTGATGTTGATGTTAATATCAAATGTGTCTTTGCAGCACATTTGGCCTATGGCGAGCCAAAGTGCTCTACAGTAAAACAGGACAATACAAGATCCATCGGTGACTCTGCTCAGCCTCAGGCTGAGGTGAACAAGTGGGTTTTTAACCACAATCTAAAAATGGAGACTCTGCTTGCAGAACTCACAGAGGAACAAAGCGTTCCACTGTTTGGGAAATTCAAGTCCATCCACGTTTTAACATCTGTCATGCAAATAAACACAGCATGAAGAGATTCCTTAGAAGTGACTTTTAATGACAGCACGGCGTCAGCATAGCAGTGAAAACGAATGTCATATATCCTGAATACTGATCTCAGAGGAAGCTTATAAAGAAAGAACAGTAGAGGGCAGAATTGACCCCTGAACTGACCCCTGTTGGACCCCACGGCTAAGAGGGGTCATTGAGGAGAAAAACTGCAAACTACACACAGAAGGATCTATCAGCGAGGTGAGACTCAAACCAGTCCAAAGCGGTGCCTTGAGTGCCTACACTGTGCTCGAGGCGTGGCACAAGAATAGCGTGATCCACTGCAGTTGTTTACTTGTTTCCACCCTTGTTTATTTTGCAGCTATTAACCCTTAAGGAGCTGTGAGTTTATGCATGAATCTCATTGCTCTTTATTTCCTATAAGATGGAATTGCCGCAATCATGTGTAACATTCTTTTTTTTTTTTTTTTTTGAGTAAAACTCAATGCAGCAGTGACACTCGAGTTTTGTGTTACTCTGTATTTTACATTCGAGCGCCCTCTTGTGGTGAGTTTTAGATATAGCAATGAAATACCTTTGAATTCATCATTTCATGAAGTTCAGTTGAACTTACTGATTTAAAAAACAGACTGTAGAGAAGCCAACAAATATTCCAATGAAAACACATTAATATATTCTGTAACTTCTACTTTATTTAATTCTAAATATGCACAGCAGCAGTTTGCTCAGCAGTTTGCTCAGCTGTCCAGATTGTTGGAGGGAGCAGGCTCTGCAGTGGTCCGCTGGTAAGCACAGAGCTGAAACACACCTACAGGTACAAAAAAACAAATACACAAGTCCTCATTCACATCAAACACTCACATGCAATCACTCCCTATTGTGCTTTATTTTAAAAAAATGTATCTATTATCAATGCACATAGTTACTGTCAACAAAGGACATCTTGAGTGAAGCATGCTTGTTGTTTATTTATCAAGTGTTGCACAATGTGAGCAGAATTTTTGTCCTTGGTTAGATATACTAGTTACTTTCTCCAGAGTAGCAATGAGTGATTTATTTGAAATGAGACTGCACCATATTTGGCTGTAAAGTAGAAGTAAAGTAAAAGTAAAGTTTATTCAGACACAACATGTCAAAGAAACACATTACACATGTTCAGTATACTTTGTTTTTGTTAAATACATAGATGGATTATATGAAAGTGGAATTGTTTCTATTCATTTCTATCAACCAACAAAACAAATACGGTCATTTTTGTCACTTTTGACATCTTTGAAATTGTTATTCAATAAACATTGTTCATTGTTTCACAATAAATATGACCATCATGAATAATGTAATAATTACCTGCAGCAAAAGCCAAAATGATGGCCACCCAGCCAATGATGTAGGACCAGGAAAAGCGCCAGTCTAAAAAGCGCTTGCCAAAGAAAGTGACAGTCACTCCGGTATAAATCGCCAGAGCCAGCAAAGCAAGAAAACCTGGGAAAAGACAGAGTGGATAAGAGAGGTGGAGAGAGAGGAGAAGTCACTTCTTTAAGCTGGTCCCACTCATAGTAAAGTGTATTCAGGGAACTTTTGCATGTTTAAGTCAAAAAAACCTCTCACTGCTCAGTTCAAATGTAACCCGTTGTGCTTTACAAAGCGGACCAACTGAAACTCTGTCACCCTAAACTCTGAGCGGTTACCTGACAGCACCAGGGCAATGCCGCCTGTACGGACCCTCCGGTTCTTGGTGCCGTTAGTGAACGCACTCAGGCCGAGAACCACGCCGGCCAAGCAGCTCAGCACCGCCAGCAGCATGAAAGCCCGCGTGGCATCCCAGAAGGCTGCATGAATGAAAAGGTCAGGAGGTCAGGACCACTTTCACATGGGAGTATCTTATTTTTATTGCATCATATTTTAATGTCTGATAGGTTCATGAGCATTTTGACTGTTTTGTGTCTGTTTTGGTCATAATTATGTTTCACTGTGTTCGTTTGAATTTCTTTGTGATTATTGTGTATTCAATATAATACAAGGTGCAAAGAAAGATTATGGTCAGGACCTCATCGCTCTGGAGAGATTTCTTTCAGGTCTTTCTTTACTAAGATTTAGATTTAAATTTGCATCAGAAAATTTAAATGAAATTAATTTTTTGAAAACTTTAACTACATTTATAATCCTTCAAAAACTATACTCTTATCTAATCTTCTAGATTATTTTAAATTCTAATTTCTTTTATTGATTCTGTTTTTTTTATTTTGTTTTAAAACACTTAGTAACATATTATGTGTTTGATACGCTTCTTATTATTCATATTAAGAAGGAGGAAGTGAAGCATAAAACGGAAAGATAACAACATTGCTTTTCTGATGACATTATTCTTTTATTGTGTATATTTAACACCTGAGGTTAAGAACTGAGTTGCAACTAGTGAAGATCTTTAGGAATTCAGCATTCTAGCTTTGCCTCTGTTTTGATTAAATTATGTTAATGATGCTACATGTAAAAGCAACAATATGATGTGCCACCTGTACACTTATTATAACAGCCTCACGTTATCTTAAAATGTTCATTGTCAGTGTGATGCCTTCTTTTTTCTTGTTGCAATGGCAGACTGTTTATTTGCATGCAGCAATGGTTTTGCCATAGATTTAGAACAATTTATCAACACTTTCAGAACCATAGATTAAGCTGAAATGCATGGAAGTGTTACATGTGTAACAATAAACATGTTTGCAAATGCTAGTTTTTGCAGCTGAATCCTCTCTGCTGTTAACGTCTTTTACTGAAACATCTTAGGAAGCCCTCTCTCAGACAAAACAAATAATACTTAGAGTGAAAGAAACTGTTTTGAGCAAGAGTTTGAGGTGAGACTTAATTAGATTGTTTTTCACTATAGATGTGAGAAGCACCATATTATTAAAAGAAGATTTTGGCTTCCATCCTCAACAGCTGCTTTTTCTTCACGAGCACTCACCTACGGTGATTGTGTGAGCGTGGCACTTGTGGTTGATGCAGAACCTCCAGAGTCCCTGATTGGCTGAGCTTCCCGAGTATCTGTACTGCATCCAGAAGTCCGTTGCTGTAGAAACAATAAGAAGCACCAGTGCAGCCACTCCACAGAGCGTGCCTCCCCCTGCTAAAGAGTACAGCATCGTGCAGAAAGATGGAAGAGGACGGTCCCCCTTCTCATTCAGCAACTGTCAAGAGCCAGACAGGGAGGAGAGTGTGTGGGGTTAGAGATCAAACACATGTATCCAGCAGCACCTATTCAGTGAAACCTCAACTGGTTTTAATGTAAAACTGACAGTTAGAATTTGCAAATGGGTATTTATAAAGTGGGATGTTGTATTTTCATCTAATTCAACTTTAAATAGTTCGAAAGTTTGTTGGTTTTGACCTACTGTTATACTGAGTTCTGCATAACTACCAAGAATTGCACAAGCACGATCACAATTACTGAGTGAAAATAAAAGGTGCACAACATCAATTTCACTCACCAAAAAAACATTCTAACAATAATAATAATAATAATAATAATAAAATTAGGAGGTATGATGAGTTGAATCAGTAATTTTCTCCAGAGTGCCAAATTAAATTTAGACATAAAGATGTACAATTTCAGCAACTTTTTTGGCCACAAAAATATTTTATATAATAGCTGTCACAAATGTGCACTATGTATAAACTACTGTGCGGTGGTCTGCATTTAATGCCGTGAATGATAAACTGAAAATGCATGTAGCTAAACACTGCACGGCAGGCACTGGAGAGCCAAGGGACCCTTTCTTCATTTAGATTTACATTTCAATGTATTTATACTGATTGAAGCGGATTATGCATCACTGCCAATCCCTGCAGTTAGAAATCACAGTGGAGGTACAGGTTACAGGTTTCTACTGAATAGATCTCCATCAACACATGCAGGTGCTGTTCTGGACAAGTACACTTCATTTATTCTATTCTTACAGCATCAATTATTAAAAAAAAAAAAAAAAAAAAAAAAAGAAGTCATGGTACACGGCACACCAATGCAGGAGAAAAAAAAAACCTTACAAATCTCATATGTCTACATCCCCGTGAAACGTTTAACTAAAAATAAACTCATGCAGTTTTAAATTCAAACATGAATGCAGATAAGAAACAGTCGTTCTTCAAAATGCTGTCATATTGGTCACAGCCAGCAAAGCACTTAACCCAAACTGCTGTGTGACAATGAGCTTGCCTATCAGGCAGTTCGGAGCCATTGTTTACCACTAATTCCCCTCCGTGCACCACAAACTAATCTTTCAGAACTGAACAACTGAACTGTCAGCACTGTTTCACTCTTTCACCAAGCCAACAAGCCAGTGATTTCCGCTCCTGTACTCCACACCGCACCTGTTTCAAACCTCTAAACTCACCAGTCGTCATGAAAAAGATACTGTGCAGCTTAAGATCAACACTTTAAGCACACATAAATGCAATAGGCTTCCCTCTTAATCAATTCTAAAGTTGTACACAGGCTCTGATATTGTAGTTTTTCAGGTTTTTCCAAACACAAGCAAGTTAATTTCTGATTTCAGCCCCAAAAAACATGCATATCTACAAGTAAATGCAGGTCACAAGTAACTGAAAACTTTTTCTGATACCTCTGACTGGGCCGGTCTCTCTCCTGGGTTTCTGGCTCAAACAGTGTGCGTATCCTTTTTAAGCCCTCTACCTCTGGCTCTCATTGTCCACCACACAAAAGAGAGAATGATCGAGCGCAGCATGTGAGTATTGGTAAATCCCTCTCTTGCAGTCGCCTCCATCCCCCTGTCACCCCATTGCTTCTGACCTGCTGTATTTCATCTTTCTCCTAGTGCGCTGGAAAACCCTGTGGAAACAGGGGTGCACATGGTCCATGCCATGCGTTACCTTATAAAAATATGTTCAAACAAAAGCAAAGACAAACATGTTTGTCCAAAAATAACTGTTTTTGTTGTTGATTAGGACCTACAGCCCAGAGGAAGACAGTTCTTACTTCCTGTATGTGGGGGTCATCTGCACCAGAGCATCGAAGAGTTGTCCCCTACCGCTGCCTCTTTGTCAGGTCACCTGGGGTCAGAGAGTAGAGGATGTTTTGTTGTTGTTTTGTAAATGACATCTTACAATGGAGAGGGAGAGAGAGAGAGAGAGAGAGAGAGAGAGAGAGAGAGAGAGAGAGAGAGAGAGAGAGAGAGAGAGAGAGAGAGAGAGAGAGAGAGAGAGAGAGAGAGAATTTTTCTCTACGACACTCTGTTCTGACCTTGGAGGTCACTGATGTTGACTGATTTGTCTGGAGATGCAGTGACTGAATGATTAGTTCCAGATGAGAGGTCCACAGAGGCTGTCACGGTTTTGGAGTTAGCACAACTGAACTATGCAACATCCTCTGACGTCAAACAGCGTAGAGGTTCTGTTTTCCTGACCGGCAGCCGGCAGGCGGCCACTGACGCCAATGAACTTCTGGTGAGGGACATACGTTTTCAGTGACTGGCAACAGGGCTAAAATAACTGACGAACATGTAATACAGAGGACTGCAAAAGAAGCATTTAGGAAAAATCAAATCATCTGTAACTAGTAATCTTTTTTTCCCTGAAAATTAAATTTTTGAAAAAAACAAATAGCATTATTAATTTTTAAATAGTTTTCATCATCTCTCGCTGTTGTATATTTTATTCTGTGATTTCTCTTTTACCAATCCTGTATGCTATCTTCTCCACACAATGGCAGAGGCTACATCCAGCCACAGCCAACATGGGGTGAAAAGCAGGGACCAAGTTCATTACAGGTCAAAACAGATACAGTAGATGGCAATGTCTGTTGCTTATTGTTTATTCACTTCTATGATTAAGTATGAACTTTCCATGCATCACCTGTAACACTACAATAACCAGTAGCAGCAAATTGCTGCCGTTGTGTGTGTCTCACCTGAGCCATGCTGGATTGGTCCATTATCTGAAGATATGTTTGTCCTCCCAGATCCTGACTGTCTTGCACCATGAGTCAGAGGCATTCGCACATCCTTCTCAGGTGCAGAGAGTAAAAAATGGCATCTGTTCAAACAATACATTTACTTTACATATTACCTTGTTCTATTGGCTATGTTGGGTTTCATTTCGTGTTTGTTTGTTGTTTTTTTTTTGGTCATTTGGTCCTTTTTTCCGGGTCAACACTAGATCAGGAAAAAAAAAAGTCGGAGGAATGATATTGATCATAGACATATTTTTTTCTAACTACTAATAATAGGATTACAACACAGACTAATCATATGGAAAAGGAACAACAACAACAGTAATAACAATAATAATAATAATAATGAAAATAATAGTTTACCTTAACTAATCCAGAGGTACTCTGGTTGACAGTTTTGCGCAACCTTCTGTGTCACGTTAGTGGTGCGCAGTATAGCTTGCCCACAGACACACACTCTTTCTCAGACACGTACACTTTGCAAGGGACAACTCTGGACAACCCTTTAACTCTGAAGGCCTCGTCCTTCATCATACTTCCCATAAAACTTTTCAAGGATCTCATCATATCAAAATAGACTACTGTATTTTTTACCCCCATGCCTCTCACTTCTTCACACACACACACACACACACACACACACACACGCACAGTCTCGTATTTCTATCCTCGTGGGGACTGTCCATTGACTCCCATTCATGTCTAGCCCCTAACCCTGACCCTTACCCTAACCCTAACCCACACCACAATAAAGCCTAACCCTAAAGAAATGTTTTTGCACTTTTACTTTTTTCAGTAACAACAACATGGTCAAGAAAACACTGTTTCTCCTACTTAGGACCGGAAAAAGGTCCCCACAAGGCACGTCGTTCCACGTTTTGCTATCCTTGTGGGGACATTTGGCCCCAACAAGGATAGAAATACGAGAACACACACACACACACACACACATACTCACGCTTGCACACACACACATACAAAAAAAACAACAATCATATCTCAATGTGCTTGGCTCCTCTAGAGGCAGCCCGGGATGCATAAAGATGAGCGATGATGGGAGCAGCAGGCCCTTGGGTGCAATCGCACATCAAGCAAGACTATGTGGCAGCCCTGATCTCCATTCCCACACTGGGACAGAGGGCAACAGAGTGCAAGTACCCCATAGACAGGTGTTGGAGAGACTTTGGGCAAGATTTATGAGCCTGCGCCAATACTAAGTGCACGCAGTTCAGGAGTTCAAAGAAAATTAATTCTATGTCTCCTAAATCTGGAGTAACAACTTCAGAGGCGAGACAGACTGTCTGGTCACTGGAGTCAAAGTCAACCAGAAAATCTCAGACAATTAGAGCTTTTGTCTTTTTTATAGTCTACATAAAGTTCAAACCAAATCAGTAAGTTGACCAGAGGTGAGACGCCTCACAGCTTCATCGCTTTACAGTCAGTTCAAGACCAAAATGAGATCCTGTGTGTGGGAGATTAAATGTCACATAAATCAGCAGGATACATCAATGATCTCTTAAAGGCTGCATACACGAACAGCAGGACACTCATTATTGTCAACGATTCCCATTGCCTCATTTGTTTGTGTGCTGCCAGGTTGCCCACCATCTCCAGAGGTCAGAGGTCTCCTTGGGATGCTGAGTCCATCCAGCTGCTCCCCGGCTACAAGTTTAACCCCTTTATACAGTGTGTCATTTCACTTAAAATAAATCAAGATCTAGAGATGTAACAATTATCTAAATGTTTTATTTATACAAATTAGATGGCCAAAGTTTTAAATATTAATGTTTTAATCTATTAATAATACTCTTGGATTTCAGCCTCATTCTTCTTATTTTGGTGATTTCCCATGATCACAGCAGATGCTTTTCATTCAACATCCTCCGTTTCCTTGGTCCTTCCCTCCTCACACCATCTGCATGCACGTCCTTCATAGCTTCCTACCTGAACCTCCTCAGGCCTCTCTTCTTGTTCAGCTGGCCCACCAGATGATCCAGTCCGGCCCACAAGATGACATTCACCAGCTGTGACAAATTATGACTTTATCTGCTATATATTTATTTGACCACATTGTTTTGATTTATTTTCTTTCCACTTTAGTTTGTATTATGTTCTGAGTGTGTTCAAGTGATTGGGATTACAACTCAGATGTAAAAATGTGTCAACATTAAACAAAGTTTCTATATTTTTAAGTTTTTCTGAAGATTACATGAATGGGCTGACTATATCTTTGACTTCCAGCTACATGCAGCCAAATGTTGTTTTTTTTTACTTTTGAAGACCTGAATAGCATGATAATACGAAAAACCACAGTGATCTGGAAGTTGTAGTTATCGGTTGTTAAAGAATAGTTCATTACCTGCAGCATCTTAATGATATAATACAATATAGCACTTCAACAAAACAGAGGTTTAGAGTTGGAGCTATGCTATTATCTGTCTGTCCAGGCTATTTGTTTAGCATGTGCAAATCAGTATTGACAACCTGCAGAGAAAGACTAAACA
The DNA here is from genome assembly GCF_902148845.1 of Salarias fasciatus. NCBI lineage: Eukaryota > Metazoa > Chordata > Actinopteri > Blenniiformes > Blenniidae > Salarias > Salarias fasciatus. The sequence continues at coordinate 8,759,108 of NC_043766.1, read as the reverse complement.
CACCTGTGTGCATTTAGAAGCACTGGCGTGAGGGATGTCCTGTTCTTGAACTTTTTCATTCTGTCCACACCTTATCCATGTTTATGTGCCAGTTATGTCCAGCAGATGGAGCCAAACACAAATGCATAACACTAACTTCAAATTCCATCACATTTAATATGAGAGAGAGAGAGAGAGAGAGAGAGAGAGAGAGAGAGAGAGAGAGAGAGAGAGAGAGAGAGAGAGAGAGAGAGAGGAAGAAGAAGAAGGAGAAACTGAATTGAATTGAGAGAAAAGGATCCATTGCTACAGTAAATTGTGTTCCATCTCAGGGAAACTGGTTTGCAAAGAAAGCTGCACGTCCACAATACCACAACTTCAATTACTCAACGTGGATGTTCAATGTCGTCTAGTGGAAGACATGAAGACTCTGCAATAAACAGAGACCGACAAATCCAGTTCATTGCATCCATTCCCACAGATTATAATTCATTGTGCTTATAGTTGTCAGTCCAGGGAAACAGAGAGACAGCTAAACAGACAATGACCCACTCTGACGCCTGATGTTGGAATAGAGGAGGAAACATGAGAACCAGACCCACAGAGGCACAGTATGAATACGAAAACTTCCCACAGGAATGATCCATTGACCATCACTGTATAATTAGGTGGAAAGAGATGACAGTACTAACAACTACCAAACCATACCCTCATAAAAGTACTAATCAAAAATTTCTCATAAATTTGAAACTAGGTTTTCTTCTTGCAATGCGTTGTCTCATAAAATTTCAAATAATAATGCTTTTTTTATATATTTTGACAGCATAATACAGTCAAAAAATCAATAAAACGAAGACATTACAGGTGCCATTAAAGTTAAAATATGAAGGAAAAGGAAAACTATCAACAAAAATGAAAACATTTAAAAATCTAAAAATTGCTTGTGTGTTAAAGCATTTTTTTAACACACAATGGCTTAAATGTTTTGCTCTATTTCACATGTGTTGTCTAAATACACACTGACACAAAGATGTCCTCCTCAGATTTTTTTTTTCTGATTTAGCCCAAACACTGCTGTATTTGCAGCAGTGTTAAATTATACTCTATACCAGGTGAAAACTGTAAGTCTTCTCATGCTGTCCTGTTAACTGACAGTAATAAAGACAACAGTAAAAAAGGATCCCTTCGATCCCTTCCTTGAGCAGCTGCATTGATGTGAAGCATGCCTCACACAGGTTTCTGTCTGGTAGAAGGTCATGAAATGGTTACAAGTTGCTGATGCTGGCTGCTTATGAAAGACTGAGAGAACAGAAATATAGGCCTGTGATCTAAAGTGGGGTATGTACCTCAATAGAGGTTCACCGCAAAGATCCAGTGGATGTGTGTGACTGCATTTGTGTGTGGATCTCACTGCATTTTTTTTTATTTTTATTTTTTGCTCATTAATGCCAAAGTCACGTGACCGTGGTAAGAGCCTATCATAAGTCACATGTCAGTAATTCAAGCAGCTGCACAATTGTTTTTGTACATAATTATTTTTTTGCCCTTGAAAGCTTGAATTACGTTTTGTATTTGCAAACTACACTGTGTTTGCTTGTTTGTAAATTGTTGACTGTGAATCAAACATGTTTTGTGTATTTGAAAGATTTTAGTTGTCATGGTGACAGCGCAAGGTGCTGCTTTCAAGGACCGGCAAAAAAAAAATGGACAAGAATTAAAAGTATTGTAAGAAAATAACAACGACGCCATTTGAATGTTTAAATAATGGTGCATGGATGGACACTGGTCACAAGTGTATACTAAGGAAAATATGTATACTTTGTGTATACATAAACGTGTTGAATAAGTGTTGAGTTTTCTGTGACAGTAAGATGTCGGACCGTGGGTCGGTCACTTGAACGCAGCATGCACGTGTTTTCTCACGTGCGGGCATGACGTCACCAACCATTGCTTTGAGGCACATTCAAATTTTTCAGTCTCATTTTGCTCCGTGTTTGGTTGCATTTCGCACGTTCGAGTACTTTCTGGTGTTGGAAAAGTTCAATTTACAGTCAAAACTGCTCACTTTTGCTGTTATTTTGTTCTCGCCGACGTTCCCGGAGTGAAAAAGCATCTGTAGCATCGAGAGGAGTCCCTGATTTGATCATGGCTTTTGTACATTATAAGTTTTTCTCCCAAGTTAGCTTCAAGACACTGGTATTTCACCGCTCCCAGGTCACGCTGAGTGAATTGAAGAGGGAGATCATGAGCAGGGAGAAACTTCACGGCCGGAATAGTGACCTGCAGGTCACTGACGAGCAGAGTAAGACAGGTAATGAAGGGGACATATGCACTGCACTACTAAGGCCTTCACAACAGATCCGCCTGAACCAATCCATCTCTCAATAACTATTTTAAGTCTATAATTTACATCTTATTATACAGATATGCATATAAAGAGTTGTTGCATAGCAGATAGATACTTGTGCAGCCAGCATAAATGCCTTTGCTGAAGTGCACAAATCTCCAACTACATCTGTGCACATAGAATGAGCATGAACAACTTAATAAAACAGCAATGTTATTTAGGAAAAGCGAAACATTTTACTCACCAAAACCCCGATTATTTGTAAACAAAATCCATCCTCCTTTCCTTCCTTAAAAATAGTCCAATTGCTCTGTCATATAGATTATCCGTGCGTTTCAGTTCCATTAGCATCTTGATTGCCATCAAATCCAGGGCTGAAAGTGCAACTTGCCCTCTGGCATATGTTTTCCGGTCTTCTTTTTCTTCTTCTTTGGAATAATTGCGGGTGGCGACCAACAACTTAGGTGCATACCGCCACCTACTGTATCTCTTGGTGAATGTAAACCTGAAGGCCTGGATACGCTGCTGTTAGTGTACGCCTGCTAGAAGGCGCTGAGACGCCAACTCGAAATCTGATTGGTTGAAGCAACTGTCTGACACTTTACTTTACTTTACTGAGTCATCAGGAGCGGACTGTGAAGGCCTCAGGCAGATTCAATGTTATGAATGATATGATTCAAATGATGCTGGGAAACGGGCCTTGACTGAACAAATACAATTGTTCATCATAGTGCAACTGTGACCCCATGCAGACTGTTTGGTAGAGAAAATGAATGTTGACACAATATGACTAAAAACAACTATGAATTAATACAATGTGACCAGAAAATGTTGCATCAAAAGCTCCATAATAAACAGACACAACATGGTGCAAAATGATCTTCTCTGATTGTGTGAAAATCATGTCGTCTTAAATAAAATGAGGATAAAATGTAATTGTTGTTGCAATGATGTGATCATTAAACTGCAATCCTCCATTTGTGTGTTAATCTCTTTCAGAGTACGTGGCTGGTGATGCTGTGATCCCTCTGGGCTCCTCAGTCATCATCAGAAGGATTCCCATCTTTACGCCCAAGCGCAGCTTTAAAACCAAGGCCAGCAACAAGTAAGTTTGTTCAGTGGTGGATTTTGTTTGGCATGACTTATTCTGAAAGAGTCTTAGAAAGTGCTCAGTTAATGAGGAGTATGCACAATAAGAACAGGCATTCTGGGTATTTACTGTACATCCAGGTCTGTTATTTCGGGACAATTCAGGAAGGGACTGCACTGTCATTGAGAACTGTTTTTTCTTTTTGTTTTCAGTGAGCGATCAGCTGTCCGACATCCCCATGAGCGTCCCTCTGGAGCCAGCAGAGAATCCGTATGTAGCCAAACCCTCAGAGCACTCTGTCACAAAATGTATTACAAAATGTGCTGAAAATGTGATGTACATCGTATTAAATGTGATGTTGCTTCTCTCACACATATATATTAGAGCATATCTGACAGATTAGTTTACACTGGTCTAACAACATTTAGCAGAACTCTGCAAAATCTTCATTGATAAGAAATGAAAACTTCAGTTCCAAAATAATGTTTACAAAAGATGTGCACATTTAGGAAACTTAATCTCCAAGTCTCTCTAAGCCATCTCCAGAGACACTCATTTCAGTTTTTTTTTTCATATTTATCATGCATTTGTTATTTCAGTTAAAACACTACTTGACACCTTGATGTCTGTTTGAAAGCTAACATTTCTGCTGTTGTACTTACAGATGATTAACGTGGCTGAAATGGACATCCCAGAGGAGGAAAAGCTCAAGATTGTCCTGGAACAATCCTACAATTACATGAAGTGAGTCTTATGCGTCACACATTTCTGTCTCTTTTATACCATCTGCTTTTCTGTTGTCATCTGTGCTCTCATTTTTTGAGCCTTCATTATTAAATACATTATATTTTCTCTTTCTCTCTTTCAGTTTAACCAAGAAGGCCTGCACCCTTCATCCTGATTATGTTTGCCATCGCTGTGGAGTTCCTGGCCACCACATCAGACACTGTACAGCAATCAGGGTGAATATCCATATGTCTCATTCAGCCCACCTTCTAACAGTGCTCAATTTTGCGCTGAACTTTGACACGAATCCAGAATTCTGTGTTCAGACTTCAGGATGACTTCCACATCATTCTTGTCAAAGCCATCTGGGTTACTGGGAATTAAGCAAAGTCTAAATTAAGGCGTCCAAGAGTGAATGTCTTTTAGATAGTTAACAGTCGGTGTTAACTGTTGATATCTGTTTACATTTGCCAGGAAAATGACAAACCAATTAAGAAAACAACAGGCATCCCTCGCTCCTTCTTAGTTGAGGTCGACGATCCTAGCATAGATGGAGTCATGATGACCAACTGTGGACACTATGCCATTCCGGCCATCAACACGTGAGTGACAATCAAAAATTCCATGTCTTTTGTTTCAGTGCTGTTTTTTAGGAGTGCAGGAAATTAAGCTTACCTTTTCACCAAAAAAAACCTTTGTCAATAATGGTGCTTTATGAAAGATTGCTCAACAAATGTTGATTCATTTGTTTCCATTGTTGTCTGCCTGCAGTGAGGTGTATGCTCTGGAAAAAAAGAAAAAGTCAGTCAAGTGTACAAAGCCTGTGAAAATGCATGACAGGCAAGAGACAGAACCGGCGACAGTCAACAGCTCCGAGAGAAGCCGGAAACGGAGCAGAGAGGGGGGTACTGAAGAGGAGAGGAGGCAATCAAAGAAACACAAAGGACAGAAATGAAAAGACGAGAACATATTTATTTATTTATTTATTTATTTATTTATTTATTTGTTTGTTTGTTTGTTTGTTTGCTTATTTATTTATTTATTTATTTATTTGTTTGTTTGTTTGTTTGTTTGTTTGTTTGTTTATTTATTTATTTATTTACTTATTTATTTATTTATTTATATACATACACATACACATACACACACATATATATTATATATATACATATTTATTTATTTATTTATTTATATCCATATACACACACATATATATTATATATATACATATGTATTTATTTATTTATTTATATCCATATACATACACACACACACACACACATATATATATATATATATATATATATATACATACATATAAATATATTCAAAAAATAAAAAAAAAGTAATTCAAACACAAATTCTTCTGTGGGTTTTTTACTATATAGATTCATTTTTTGATGCTATTAAGCCATTGAATGTCCACTTCGTGACCAGTTAATCTGGTTGGTTTTTCTGGATGGTGGTGCTCACCAAAAAAAACAAAACAAAACAAAAAAAACAAATGCTAGTGCAGCTGTAAGTATAAAAGCTCCATGTATGGAGTCAGTATCCCAACTTTGGTTCCATTCTCTTTCATAATCATATCTTTTAATAAAAGCCAAAAAAGGTTCAGTCTGGATCCTGAATCCAGATTATCTTCTGGTTCTTGCTAAAAATGCGAGCGCTTCAAACTTTAAATATCCTCTGTTTGTGTGACAAATTTTATCCCAGTCCGTCACCAAGATTTCAAGCTATTCTGTTCAGTGTCTCACAACTAAGAAACCAATGGTGCTGAGAAGATTTACTTCCTGGCAGAGGCAACCTTCTGTGCACTAGTGTGTTTGAGATTTTTGGATTTAAAACATTGCAATTTGAGCTCCATTATAACAAATGGGGTTAGCAAATGTCTGGTGACTTGTAAAAGACAGAGGATATCAATAACAGGACTTGATCATGCTGCTACATAGGTCTGATACTGCACAATTCATGTTTTCAGCTACCAAACCTCCACTGTGCATGAAAACATCTCTGTGTTGGAATTACAGATAGGGTTTCCATTGAAGCTAGAAGGAAGCATGCAATGTGTGTGCGATTTGTGTGCAGCATGAGAGGGGAGGGTAAATCAAACTTGATGATCTAGTCCATTGTTATAAAATGTTTACCACCCCCCCCCTCCAAAAAAAAAAAAAAGATGAATATAAATGATTAGCTTTAAGTTTCATCAAAGAAACAAAAATTTGTAACACTTTTATGGATTTATTATATATATATATTGGAAGGTTATGTGACAACAAGGTTATGTGATCTCATGACTGATGAATGAAATTTATGGCACTTTTTTAAAGAGGACACTGGTAAACTGGTCAGGTTTGACAGGAACGCTACATGAAAATGAGAAATTCTACTTGTTTATAAACGTTTGAATAGGTTTGACAAAGGGACGGAAAATGTAGGACAAATAGAGGCGTGACTTCCAGTTGAAAAGTAAAATCCCTAATCTAACATGCTTACAACAGTAGTCGTTATTAAAATCTTGCCTCGATTGTTTAAGGAGTATACCCAAAATATTGCTTTACAAAATCAGAATCCTTAAATCCATCCACTTTCTACACTGATTTAGCCATCACACAGATCCATCCATACCTACAGAAAATTGAGACTTTTTAACACACAGCTTTTGAAGTTTTACAATTTGATTCAGAGCTGGACTTCAGTGTATTGCCACTGTTGTAATAACCATCGATTTAAAGTGTTTAATTAACAATGAAAAGAGTAGTACCTCTCAACCGTCTTTACAGAGGACTGATTTCACCTTATACAGTGAAAACACCTTCATGCAATCTGCTGATTGTGTAAAAGTGTGTTATGCAGAACTCCATTATTGAGAAAATGACTATCAATTTTAGTTCTTAATTGGAATATGTGTGAATGTATCATAAAAAGCTATATGGACCAAAGTCACCTGGAAATAAGTCAGATGTTGTAGCATTGTGATTGCTCTTATCCTGGGTAGAATGCACTCTTTATACATCCTGTTTCTTTGGATACATTATGCTGCACTAGTTCTTGATACCAGAACATTTTGTCTCAATTTCTATGCATCTACTAAAAGAAAGAATAATAAGACAAAAAAAAAAAAAAAAAAACGATCTGAAACCAAAGCAGGAATATGTGAAATTCCATTTCATGTAATTGGATTTCAAAGAAGACATCACTTTGCAATCAAAGTCAAATAAATGAGCAATCCATGCTTTATTTTATTGAATGCAAAAATAAAACAAAGACAAACCAAAATTGGACTACATGTTCAGCAACATGCTGAATGACAGCACATTGCCAAAACAAAGTTATCATAGTGACTTGATAGCTCACATAAACACACTATACAATATCATTACAGCTCCAAAACATCTTTTCACCTTGGCCATAATCAGCCAAAAAGCAGATGGGCACGAACTTCTGTAGACCAAAGTTTTCCAACAAACACTGGAGAGAAATACTTCTTCCTTCTGTCATCCTTGATTATACATAAAAAAAACAAAAAACTAAAACCTACTCACTAACTTTCATAAATATCCCCCCAGTTAAAAACAAAGCACCAGGTAAGCAGAATTAGTCGAAATTCGTACCTGCAAATGGTGTTGACTTGATATTTGGTGATAAAAACATGGAGTCTTTACCCATACGCAGCAACAGGGATTTGCCTCATTCTGCCTTGCATTATTATTTAAATATAATCTACTAAGAATGGAAAAAACAATCTAGTCAAAGCTCCATAATGATACTACTCTAATAATAATGACCTATATCGGACTCGTTGCATTTATAGTTGACAGAGAAAATGTGCTGCGAAGATACACTCTTCACTCCTCTAATGTGAAAACCCACTTGTGTGATGACAGACTGACAAATGCACATCAAAAATGACAACCATTTCATACTGTGGTCTTTTTTTCAAAAAAGGAAAAAAGGGCAATACTGACCGAAAAGTACTAAGATGAGTACACTTCAGCTTGAACTTGGATCTTTAAAGTACTCAAGTAAATTTTTCACTCAATCATCATCAATGTGTAATATTCTTCATTCATATTCCTAACAGCGGTGGTTGGGAATGTGATTTTAAGATCAACATATAACAATAAGAAAAAAACAAAATAAAATACTGAGCTGTGTTTTTTGTTCACAAACCTGCTGTGAACCAGCAGCAAGGAGATCTGCATCACTGGATCGCCATTTCTTTTGGATGCAACACGACAAATATACTGATTGCCTCCGAGGCCAAACATTTAGTAAACTGCAACATTTCTTCATACACCAAAAAGTAACCACTGCAGCTTCAAAAGGTGACAGAGTGTCTGTGTATTCGCACATTGTCCATTACTGCAAAAACCACTCTGTGGGCGTCTTCACCCACAGGCTGATAACCAGCCATCCAGGGTCATATCCTGCTTTCTCTACACGGTTTGGGAAAAGCTGAAACCGATTGGCTTTGTCAAGCTGAACACACGAAATCTGTGTGGCTAATGCTAGCTGTATGAAAAGTACGTTTTTGGCCCTTTAGTGTTTTACTCACCGTGATACACAAACTGTTTACTCACAGAGATGAAGACAAAAGAACAAAAGAGTTCCTGAAAATATAGGAAGAGCATTTGCTTTGCAGTCATCTCATTACACTCTCACGCTGAACCAAATAAGGCCACACATCAACAGGATAATGCAAACACAAACCAACCTGTACATGAATTAAAACATTCAGTGCTTCAGTGTACCCAGTAAACTGTTCTGGCATTCATACTGTCTGTTTTTTTTTGACGTTTGGCACATGGAGAACAAGTAAAACACTCAGACGTAGCCTCGAAAACTGACGCCAATATGCCCAATCCCTACAAACACGCACATGACTACATTTACATCATTCCTCGACCTTGTCATACATTCCAGTTGTTCACAATTCTTGAGTTCTGTCACATCCAGTCCAGATTATGCAGGATGAGCGAGGACGTGAGTGCAATGACAGGAGAAACAAACGTATAAAAGGACAAAAATGCATTCATCTAACTGGCGTTGCAGGTGTTTGAATCTTTATGGATATCAGAGATGGGAAATAACAAGTAACGAAGTACTGTAACGAAGTACATTTTTTTGGTATCTGCACTTTACTGAGTATTTATTTTTCTGAGTACTTTTTACTTGTATCCGCTACATTTTAACACAAGTATCTGTACTTTTTACCCCGTACATTTTCAAAACAGGCTCGTTACTTTTAATGCACGACAACGATTAAAAAAAAAAGAATTAAAAATGTCTCCGCAGGCTCCGCCAATCATATGAAACATTACTCACGGTTCCATACATCCCAACTTGTGATTGGCTCGCTGTCCATTATCGTTCCTTTCATTGGCTACAGAGACTACACCTACACACAAGTTTCTCTGGCGGCAGACTTCAGGTCGCACCTTGAATGACAGATTTGTTAATGTGAGGAGGACTATGGAGCCCAGCTCGGCAGCGACATGTCCGACACAGAGAGCAGGACAGCAAAGTGGCAGCGGTAAACCCTGACGACGCCACGCCGGAGGACGAGCCAGGTGAACGGGACGAAGAGGCCACTGCCCCCCTCCCCCCCTCCCGCGACGACCAGTAAGCTGGAGAATATTACCGCAGCTGAAAGTGCAGAACTTAAACAGCTACATGAGGATGAAGGAAAGCTATTCTGCAGAAGTTACAACAAAGTCATCGATCACAAAAGAAATTCAACAATAAAGGAACACTATGGAGTTTTTTCATGCCCGCGGAATATTAACTTTCATTTTCATTCACTTTTCTTTTTGTTTATTTGCTCTTAAGTTCAATGCATTCTGCATATATGGCTGAAACATTTATTTACTGTACACATTTACTTTGTGCTGCTGTCTGATTAAAAATATAAACTTGAGTTGAAGAGGTGGGTCTACTTTCCATGATACCTGACATAAGTTTAGAAACTAATTTTTGGCCAAAGGCCAATTTCAACTAAAACCTGTGTTTGTAGTTTAACATTAAGATCTGATGACCTGATCAAATGTCTGATCACATAAATGTCCTTTAAATTCTAACAGTCTTATGAAAAAAAACTAGGTTTCTGTATCAGCACAAACCTGTTTGAAGATATATTCAACAATTTGCAATTTGTTTTCTCAAAAAATGGCAGATCTACAAGCTCATAGTGGTGCACTTGCTGTGCCATGAGCTTGTAGATCCGTTACTTATGAAAGTGTAATGGTACAAGTGTTTAAAAGTGACACAGATCAAGTCCTAACAGGTTAATAGCCTTCAAATTAGCCATTGTATGATGTGAGGTTAAGATCTTAACCTCACAAATTGTAACCTCGAGGTTACAGTTGATTTTACACAGACAAGACCGGTAAAAAAGAAATACTTTGTACTTTTACTCTAAAAGTACATTTCATAGCCTGTACTTTTTACTTGAGTAATTATTTCAATGAGTACTTTTACTTTTACCAAAGTCGTTTTTTTTTCACAAGTACTTGTACTTTTACTGAGTACAGAATGTAAGTACTTTTCCCATCTCTGCTTACCGGTAAGTCTATTAGTGCTGTTTGCACAGAATGTTAAATTCCTCTCTCTTGGGGTCAAACGACCACAACTGGGCATTTCCCCCAGTTTCTGCAAAAGAAAGAGTGAAGAATTGATCATTCTGAATACATGATGATGATGAAGAAGTCCTGGAATACCCTTTACCAGCATTTATGGTGTTTTATCACATTTTCACACAGGCACTCCGAGAGAAGCCGGAAACGGAGCAGAGAGGGGGGTACTGAAAAGGAGAGGAGGGAGTCAAAGAAACACAAAGGACAGAAATGAAAAGACTAGAACAGCCATGGAGAACCAACAGGCTGTGATCCGCTGAAACAAATGCTGAGAACTCCCGATTCTCTGTATTGTTGTCTGCCTGCAGTGAGGTGTATGCTCTGGCCAAAAAGAAAAAGTCTGTCAAGTGTCCAAAGCCTATGAAAACGCTTGAAAGGCAAGACACAGAACCAGCGAAGACCATGTCCCATCTTTACGCCCAAGCGCAGCTTGAAAACCAAGGCCAGCAACAAGTAAGTTTGTTCAGTGGTGGATTTTGTTTGGCATGACTTATTCTGAAAGATTCCTAGAAAGTGCTCAGTTAATGAGGAGTATGCACAATAAGAACAGGCATTCTGGGTATTTACTGTACATCCAGGTCTGTTATTTCGAGACAATTCAGGAAGGGACTGCATTGTCATTGAGAACTGTTTTTTCTTTTTGTTTTCAGTGAGCGATCAGCTGTCCGACATCCCCATGAGCGTCCCTCTGGAGCCAGCAGAGAATCCGTATGTAGCCAAACCCTCAGAGCACTCTGTCACAAAATGTATTACAAAATGTGCTGAAAATGTGATGTACATCGTATTAAATGTGATGTTGCTTCTCTCACACATATATATTAGAGCATATCTGACAGATTAGTTTACACTGGTCTAACAACATTTAGCAGAACTCTGCAAAATCTTCATTGATAAGAAATGAAAACTTCAGTTCCAAAATAATGTTTACAAAAGATGTGCACATTTAGGAAACTTAATCTCCAAGTCTCTCTAAGCAATCTCCAGAGACACTCATTTCAGTTTGTTTTTTTTTCATATTTGTCATGCATTTGTTATTTCAGTTAAAACACTACTTGACACCTTGATGTCTGTTTGAAAGCTAACATTTCTGCTGTTGTACTTACAGATGATTAACGTGGCTGAAATGGACATCCCAGAGGACGAAGAGCTCAAGATTGTCCTGGAACAATCCTACAATTACATGAAGTGAGTCTTATGCGTCACACATTTCTGTCTCTTTTATACCATCTGCTTTTCTGTTGTCATCTGTGCTCTCATTTTTTGAGCCTTCATTATTAAATACATTATATTTTCTCTTTCTCTCTTTCAGTTTAACCAAGAAGGCCTGCACCCTTCATCCTGACTATGTTTGCCATCGCTGTGGAGTTCCTGGCCACCACATCAGAGACTGTACAGCAATCAGGGTGAATATCCATATGTCTCATTCAGCCCACCTTCTAACAGTGCTCAATTTTGCGCTGAACTTTGACACGAATCCAGAATTCTGTGTTCAGACTTCAGGATGACTTCCACATCATTCTTGTCAAAGCCATCTGGGTTACTGGGAATTAAGCAAAGTTTAAATTAAGGCGTCCAAGAGTGAATGTCTTTTAGATAGTTAACAGTCGGTGTTAACTGTTGATATCTGTTTACATTTGCCAGCAAAATGACAAACCAATGAAGAAAACAACAGGCATCCCTCGCTCCTTCTTAGTTGAGGTAGACGATCCAACCATAGATGGAGTCATGATGACCAACTGTGGACACTATGCCATTCCTGCCATCAACACGTGAGTGACAATCAAAGATTCCATGTCTTTTGTTTCAGTGCTGTTTTTTAGGAGTGCAGGAAATTAAGCTTACCTTTTCACCAAAAAAAACCTTTGTCAATAATGGTGCTTTATGAAAGATTGCTCAACAAATGTTGATTCATTTGTTTCCATTGTTGTCTGCCTTCAGTGAGGTGTATGCTCTGGCAAAAAAGAAAAAGTCAGTCAAGTGTACAAAGCCTGTGACAATACATGACAGGCAAGAGACAGAACCGGCGACTCCTGTACAGGCGGCCGATGAGCCTGATAAAGAGGAAGCCACTTCAAAGGATCAAAAAAAATTATGGGACATGTGTTTCACCACAGTCAACAGCTCCGAGAGAAGCCGGAAACGGAGCAGAGAGGGGGGTACTGAAGAGGAGAGGAGGGAGTCAAGGAAACACAAAGGACAGAAATGAAAAGACTAGAACAGCCATGGAGAACCAACAGGCTGTGATCCGCTGAAACAAATGCTGAGAACTCCCGATTCTCTATATTGTTGTCTGCCTGCAGTGAGGTGTATGCTCTGGCCAAAAAGAAAAAGTCTGTCAAGTATCCAAAGCCTATGAAAACGCTTGAAAGGCAAGACACAGAACCAGCGACTCCTGTACAGGCGACCGACGAGCCTGATGAAGAGGAGGCCACTTCAATGGATGAAAAAAAATTATGGGACCAGTGTTTCACCACAGTCAACATCACAGCGGGCTGGACTCAAAAAGGACAAAATGATTGCATGTGGTGTGAAGCACTCGGTATCAGAGCGACTAAAGCACAGACAATGACTGACAGCGACGAGGAGTGGGCAGAACGGACCGCGGCAGATACTGATATGTACAGTGAAGTGCAATTTTAAATAGGGTCTTTCCACTCCGGGGAGAAACTACAATGTTTACAGGAATCGAGTTCCATTAGGACTGGACAGGCACTACTTTTTTTGGAGTGGCTGGCTTCTTGGTTTGCCAGAGGTGGTTGTGGATGGTCACTGCGTCCACGCTGGCTGACATGGTCTTCGCTGGTATCTGGCTAAACTGCTTCTTGTCCGAGTTGTATTTATAAAGGCCCTCAATCATCTTGCGTGTGATGCTTTTGGGGCCGATGCCCGCCAGCTTGTTGATCTCCTCTGTCTCGGGGCAGTAGGTGTAGAGAGAACGAAACTGGCAGCCAGAATCTCGGAACAAAACCAAGAAGTTGTTCGCTTCGGATTTCTCCATCTCCTGGAAAGGTCAAGAAGGAAAAGCTCATCAGGCAAAGAGGTAACAACTTCCTGCTTCTATTGCAGATGCTTTGAAGACTTGACTTTTTCATGTATCCTAATAAAGATAAGCAGACCTCAACGTATTTATGGGACACTTAAAAAAAAGGGACTTGATTTTAAATAATTAAAAGTAAACAGTAAATTGAAGACTTCAGAGCCGACTGGGCAAAGACAGTACAGTGAGGCCTCCTTGCTTTTACCTCCAAGATCTTGTTCTTCTGCCCCTCGTTGACCTTTCCAGCGAGGCAGCAGTGGGCCAGAGCATTCTGGATGACGTGTTTGTTAGACTTGGCACTGGGCTCCTTGTACAACCTATTTTTACCCTCCTCTTGATAAATAATGGATGAGGACACTCATTATTGTCAACAATTCCCATTGCCTCATTTGTTTGCGTGCTGCCAGGTGGCCCACCGTCTCCAGAGGTCAGAGGTCTCCTTGGGATGCTGAGTCCATCCAGCTGCTCCCCGGCTACAAGTTTAACCCCTTTTTACAGTGTGTCATTTCACTTAAAATAAATCAAGATCTAGAGATGTAACAATTAGGGGTGTGCGATATGACGATATAAGATCGTTAAGGATTATAACGTCGGGACGATCTCATAAATCAGGAAGATCATTAAACCGTCGATAGGGCACGTTCTCCTCGTTGTTTTTTCACCTGTATATAATATTTTTTGGAGTGATGATGTTACCTGAAAGCTTCAGATAATATTAACTAAATATTCCCTCTAGTGCAGTTATCCAGATACATAATAGATACATGCGGAGCAAAATTAAAGGTATAATACAACATTTTCTCGAAAAGACGAAGCCCCACGTCTGTTACTCACTTTTTGAACAACGCGCATGCGCCAGACCATCCGCCCGGCTCTCCTGCTTCTCCCACAAAACGCGGAAGTGTACGAGCGCGATCTCTTCTTCTCCGGCGAGCACGGCTCTGTACAGTTTCTGCGATCCGCCTCGCTCATAAATAAAGCTTTTTTTTTCCGAAACAGCTACAGTTTCATTATGTCAGACTCGCCATCGGTAAGTACGAGCTCAGAAGCTCACCGGCTACATAAACACTCTGAATGCGCATGCGCAAAAGGGAGAAGCTGATTGTGCGCAAGCACGGAGAACCGCCTTACGAAAGCAGCTCGTCAGAATGATTGACAAACAGACCCACCAATTATTTAGGTGATCCACCCGGAAATCAAAATGTTGTATTACACCATGATTAAAAAAAAAAAAAAAAACGCGCAGCCCACCGCCAGGGCTGCGTTCGGGACGCAAAGGCAGCTAACAACGAGCTGGGCGCTGTGGAGCTTTTCTGACTGGAGCTACTGCTGGGTGGAGGCTGTGTCAGGCAGAGCTGGTTTACAACAGCAGTACGGGATCTACAAGAGATCAGCCGCCATAGAAACACCCCGAAAAGCTGGAGAGAGACGCTGAAGCTAGCACCGATGCTAACGCTAGCTAGCGAGCTACCGCTCGCAGTTCACAAGCGAGCATGAGGGATTTTACATACAACAAATCACAGAAATATGAAAAGACACTTAGTGAACATACCATCAAGTTAACAGCTGAAACGGCCCTTTAGTCTGATAACTCGTGGAACGTCTTTGATTTAATGGGATTATGAGGGGCTGTATTTCAATGGAGACAGAGCCCTCTAGTGGTCATATAGCGCAACTATTAAAACTATATCCCATTAAAACTGCTATAAAGCTATTTGATGTGTTTAGTTTCTTGTAAAAAGTGACTTTATTGATCATTATCTTTTACCTCATTTTTAAAAGGAGATAAAAGCTTAGATCTCTGAACAAAAACTTGTTCTCAAGCAGCTGTATTATTCACTCAGGTTATAGACATTAAAGTTAAATTGTTTTTGTTCTGAATTGTTGCCCTTTAAGAGGTAACCAGCTAAGTTTGCATTTTTTTTTTACCCTTTTTAATAATCTATTTGGTGTGTTTAGTTTTTAAAGCCAGTTTCTTTAGCTTAAATTGTCTTTTTTTTTTCTTTTAGGGTTTTACATGTTTAAATACATTTTATACGTTTTATATGTTTAACATTGGGGAAAAAATGGTCAAACTTGCAAATTAGTCTCGAAAAATCAATATAAAAAAGAATCGTGATAAAATCGTGATCGTGATATTAATTTTAAAAAATCGTGATATGACATTTTTGCCATATCGCCCACCCCCAGTAACAATTATCTAAATGTTTTATTTATACACATTAGATGACCAAAGTTTTAAATATTAATGTTTTAATCTATTAATAATACTCTTGGATTTCAGCCTCATTCTTCTTATTTTGGTGATTTCCCATGATCACAGCAGATGCTTTTCATTCAACATCCTCCGTTTCCTTGGTCCTTCCCTCCTCACACCATCTGCATGCACATCCTTCATAGCTTCCTACCTGAACCTCCTCAGGCCTCTCTTCTTGTTCAGCTGGCCCACCAGATGATCCAGTCCGGCCCACAAGATGACATTCGCCAGCTGTGACAAATTATGACTTTATCTGCTATATATTTATTTGACCACATTGTTTTGATTTATTTTCTTTCCACTTTAGTTTGTATTATGTTCTGAGTCTGTTCAAGTGATTGGGATTACAACTCAGATGTAAAAATGTGTCAACATTAAACAAAGTTTCTATATTTTTAAGTTTTTCTGAAGATTACATGAATGGGCTGACTATATCTTTGACTTCCAGCTACATGTAGCCAAATGTTGTTTTTTTTTACTTTTGAAGACCTGAATAGCATGATAATACGAAAAACCACAGTGATCTGGAAGTTGTAGTTATCGGTTGTTAAAGAATAGTTCATTACCTGCAGCATCTTAATGATATAATACAATATAGCACTTCAACAAAACAGAGGTTTAGAGTTGGAGCTATGCTATTATCTGTCTGTCCAGGCTATTTGTTTAGCATGTGCAAATCAGTATTGACAACCTGCAGAGAAAGACTAAACACACCTGTGTGCATTTAGAAGCACTGGTGTGAGGGATGTCCTGTTCTTGAACTTTTTCATTCTGTCCACACCTTATCCATGTTTATGTGCCAGTTATGTCCAGCAGATGGAGCCAAACACAAATGCATAACACTAACTTCAAATTCCATCACATTTAATATGAGAGAGAGAGAGAGAGAGAGAGAGAGAGAGAGAGAGAGAGGAAGAAGAAGAAGAAGAAGAAATTGAATTGAATTGAGAGAAAAGGATCCATTGCTACAGTAAATTGTGGTCTATCTCAGGGAAACTGGTTTGCAAAGAAAGCTGCACGTCCACAATACCACAACTTCAATTACTCAACGTGGATGTTCAATGTCGTCTAGTGGAAGACATGAAGACTCTGCAATAAACAGAGAACGACAAATCCAGTTCATCGCATCCATTCCCACAGATTATAATTCATTGTGCTTATAGTTGTAGGTCCAGGGAAACAGAGAGACAGCTAAACAGACAATGACCCACTCTGACGCCTGATGTTGGAATAGAGGAGGAAACATGAGAACCAGACCCACAGAGGCACAGTATGAATACGAAAACTTCCCACAGGAATGATCCATTGACCATCACTGTATAATTAGGTGGAAAGAGATGACAGTACTGACAACTACCAAACCATACCCTCATAAAAGTACTAATCAAAAATTTCTCATAAATTTGAAACTAGGTTTTCTTCTTGCAATGCGTTGTCTCATAAAATTTCAAATAATAATGCTTTTTTTATATATTTTGACAGCATAATACAGTCAAAAAATCAATAAAACGAAGACATTACAGGTGCCATTAAAGTTAAAATATGAAGGAAAAGGAAAACTATCAACAAAAATGAAAACATTTAAAAATCTAAAAATTGCTTGTGTGTTAAAGCATTTTTTTAACACACAATGGCTTAAATGTTTTGCTCTATTTCACATGTGTTGTCTAAATACACACTGACAAAAAGATGTCCTCCTCAGATTTTTTTTTCTGATTTAGCCCAAACACTGCTGTATTTGCAGCAGTGTTAAATTATAATCTATACCAGGTGAAAACTGTAAGTCTTCTCATGCTGTCCTGTTAACTGACAGTAATAAAGACAACAGTTAAAAAGGATCCCTTCCTTGAGCAGCTGCATTGATGTGAAGCATGCCTCACACAGGTTTCTGTCTGGTAGAAGGTCATGAAATGGTTACAAGTTGCTGATGCAGGCTGCTTATGAAAGACTGAGAGAACAGAAATATAGGCCTGTGATCTAAAGTGGGGTATGTACCTCAATAGAGGTTCACCGCAAAGATCCAGTGGATGTGTGTGACTGCATTTGTGTGTGGATCTCACTGCATTTTTTTTTTTTTTGCTCAATAATGCCAAAAGTCACGTGACCGTGGTAAGAACCTATCATAAGTCACATGTCAGTAATTCAAGCAGCTGCAAAATTGTTTTTGTACATAATTATTTTTTTGCCCTTGAAAGCTTAAATTACGTTTTGTATTTGCAAACTACACTGAGTTTGCTTGTTTGTAAATTGTTGACTGTGAATCAAACATGTTTTGTGTATTTGAAAGATTTTAGTTGTCATGGTGACAGCGCACGGTGCTGCTTTCAAGGACCGGCAAAAAAACAATGGACAAGAATTAAAAGTATTGTAAGAAAATAACAACGACGCCATTTGAATGTTTAAATAATGGTGCATGGATGGACACTGGTCACAAGTGTATACTAAGGAAAATATGTATACTTTGTGTATACATAAACGTGTTGAATAAGTGTTGAGTTTTCTGTGACAGTAAGATGTCGGACCGTGGGTCGGTCACTTGAACGCAGCATGCACGTGTTTTCTCACGTGCGGGCATGACGTCACCAACCATTGCTTTGAGGCACATTCAAATTTTTCAGTCTCATTTTGCTCCGTGTTTGGTTGCATTTCGCACGTTCGAGTACTTTCTGGTGTTGGAAAAGTCCAATTTACAGTCAAAACTGCTCACTTTTGCTGTTATTTTGTTCTCGCCGACGTTCCCGGAGTGAAAAAGCATCTGTAGCATCGAGAGGAGTCCCTGATTTGATCATGGCTTTTGTACATTATAAGTTTTTCTCCCAAGTTAGCTTCAAGACACTGGTATTTCACCGCTCCCAGGTCACGCTGAGTGAACTGAAGAGGGAGATCATGAGCAGGGAGAAACTTCACGGCCGGAATAGTGACCTGCAGGTCACTGACGAGCAGAGTAAGACAGGTAATGACGGGGACATATGCACTGCACTACTAAGGCCTTCACAACAGATCCGCCTGAACCAATCCATCTCTCAATAACTATTTTAAGTCTATAATTTACATCTTATTATACAGATATGCATATAAAGAGCTGTTGCATAGCAGATAGATACTTGTGCAGCCAGCATAAATGCCTTTGCTGAAGTGCACAAATCTCCAACTACATCTGTGCACATAGAATGAGCATGAACAACTTAATAAAACAGCAATGTTATTTAGGAACAGCGGAACAT
This sequence comes from Salarias fasciatus, assembly GCF_902148845.1. NCBI lineage: Eukaryota > Metazoa > Chordata > Actinopteri > Blenniiformes > Blenniidae > Salarias > Salarias fasciatus. The sequence goes on along the minus strand of NC_043766.1, from coordinate 8,739,816 downwards.
TTTACTCACCAAAATTCCGATTATTTGTAAACAAAATCCATCCTCCTTTCCTTCCTTAAAAATAGTCCAATTGCTCTGTCATATAGATTATCCGTGCGTTTCAGTTCCATCAGCATCTCGATTGCCATCAAATCCAGGGCTGAAAGTGGAACTTGCCCTCTGGCATATGTTTTCCGGTCTTCTTTTTCTTCTTCTTTGGAATAATTGCGGGTGGCGACCAACCACTTAGGTGCATACCGCCACCTACTGTATCTCTTGGTGAATGTAAACCAGAAGGCCTGGATACGCTGCTGTTAGTGTACGCCTGCTAGAAGGCGCTGAGACGCCAACTCGAAATCTGATTGGTTGAAGCAACTGTCTGACACTTTACTTTACTTTACTGAGTCATCAGGAGCGGACTGTGAAGGCCTCAGGCAGATTTCTTTGACCTGAGCAACAGCATATTATGCAGGGACTGATATCTGTGTGTTTATGGTGACTTTGCAAAGCACAAATGCAAAATAAGCATTATCAGGACAAGATTATCTGCGGATGCAACATTATATTGCAAAATTAAATAGGCCAAAAGAAGAAATGGAGTGTCATAAAGACTGAATGAATGAATATCATGCTTGGAAAATGAACTTCTCATGGATATGATTCAAATGATGCTGGGAAACGGGCCTTGTAGTAGGGTTTTAGAGTCTGTGTCTACAGATTGTTCATCCACCATCTACAGGCGGTTCTCCAAAAACTTTGAGAAGTTCATTTGTCACTGCTTTCAGTTTCTCATAACATATGAAGTGTTGACTAACATTGCTTTGGCTGAGAATTTTTTAAAAGGAGTTTATAGCTAGAAGTAAAACCTTCACTTCAGTTCAGTTCCACGGCTCGTTCCTGTGGCCTCACACTTCAATATCTCCAAGAATAACAACCTGACGTGATACTTGTGTCGAATCAGTGATGCACATCTCAGACAACCAGCCGAGAGGCAATTTCATGAGGAAAAAATGGCAATTTTTGCAAATCATTTTGAGATGTGGAAGCTTCATGATTTAACTTCATTTCTGAACAAATACAATTGTTCATCATAGTGCAACTGTGACCCCATGCAGACTGTTTGGTAGAGAAAATGAATGTTGACACAATATGACTAAAAACAACTATGAATTAATACAATGTGACCAGAAAATGTTGCATCAAAAGCTCCATAATAAACAGACACAACATGGTGCAAAATGATCTTCTCTGATTGTGTGAAAATCATGTCGTCTTAAATAAAATGAGGATAAAATGTAATTGTTGTTGCAATGATGTGATCATTAAACTGCAATCCTCCATTTGTGTGTTAATCTCTTTCAGAGTACGTGGCTGGTGATGCTGTGATCCCTCTGGGCTCCTCAGTCATCATCAGAAGGATTCCCATCTTTACGCCCAAGCGCAGCTTTAAAACCAAGGCCAGCAACAAGTAAGTTTGTTCAGTGGTGGATTTTGTTTGGCATGACTTATTCTGAAAGAGTCTTAGAAAGTGCTCAATTAATGAGGAGTATGCACAATAAGAACAGGCATTCTGGGTATTTACTGTACATCCAGGTCTGTTATTTCGAGACAGTTCAGGAAGGGACTGCACTGTCATTGAGAACTGTTTTTTCTTTTTGTTTTCAGTGAGCGATCAGCTGTCCGACATCCCCATGAGCGTCCCTCTGGAGCCAGCAGAGAATCCGTATGTAGCCAAACCCTCAGAGCACTCTGTCACAAAATGTATTACAAAATGTGCTGAAAATGTGATGTACATCGTATTAAATGTGATGTTGCTTCTCTCACACATATATATTAGAGCATATCTGACAGATTAGTTTACACTGGTCTAACAACATTTAGCAGAACTCTGCAAAATCTTCATTGATAAGAAATGAAAACTTCAGTTCCAAAATAATGTTTACAAAAGATGTGCACATTTAGGAAACTTAATCTCCAAGTCTCTCTAAGCCATCTCCAGAGACACTCATTTCAGTTTTTTTTTTTTTCATATTTGTCATGCATTTGTTATTTCAGTTAAAACACTACTTGACACCTTGATGTCTGTTTGAAAGCTAACATTTCTGCTGTTGTACTTACAGATGATTAACGTGGCTGAAATGGACATCCCAGAGGAGGAAAAGCTCAAGATTGTCCTGGAACAATCCTACAATTACATGAAGTGAGTCTTATGCGTCACACATTTCTGTCTCTTTTATACCATCTGCTTTTCTGTTGTCATCTGTGCTCTCATTTTTTGAGCCTTCATTATTAAATACATTATATTTTCTCTTTCTCTCTTTCAGTTTAACCAAGAAGGCCTGCACCCTTCATCCTGATTATGTTTGCCATCGCTGTGGAGTTCCTGGCCACCACATCAGAGACTGTACAGCAATCAGGGTGAATATCCATATGTCTCATTCAGCCCACCTTCTAACAGTGCTCAATTTTGCGCTGAACTTTGACACGAATCCAGAATTCTGTGTTCAGACTTCAGGATGACTTCCACATCATTCTTGTCAAAGCCATCTGGGTTACTGGGAATTAAGCAAAGTCTAAATTAAGGCGTCCAAGAGTGAATGTCTTTTAGATAGTTAACAGTCGGTGTTAACTGTTGATATCTGTTTACATTTGCCAGGAAAATGACAAACCAATTAAGAAAACAACAGGCATCCCTCGCTCCTTCTTAGTTGAGGTCGACGATCCGAGCATAGATGGAGTCATGATGACCAACTGTGGACACTATGCCATTCCGGCCATCAACACGTGAGTGACAATCAAAGATTCCATGTCTTTTGTTTCAGTGCTGTTTTTTAGGAGTGCAGGAAATTAAGCTTACCTTTTCACCAAAAAAACCTTTGTCAATAATGGTGCTTTATGAAAGATTGCTCAACAAATGTTGATTCATTTGTTTCCATTGTTGTCTGCCTGCAGTGAGGTGTATGCTCTGGCAAAAAAGAAAAAGTCAGTCAAGTGTACAAAGCCTGTGAAAATACATGAAAGGCAAGAGACAGAACCGGCGACAGTCAACAGCTCCGAGAGAAGCCGGAAACGGAGCAGAGAGGGGGGCACTGAAGAGGAGAGGAGGCAAACAAAGAAACACAAAGGACAGAAATGAAAAGACGAGAACATATTTATTTATTTATTTATTTATTTATTTATTTGTTTGTTTGTTTGTTTGTTTGCTTGTTTATTTATTTATTTATTTATTTATTTATTTGTTTATTTATTTATTTACTTATTTATTCATTTATTTATTTATATACATATACATACACACACATATATATTATATATACATATGTATTTATTTATTTATTTATTTATATCCATATACATACACACACACACACACACACACACACACACACACACACATATATATATATATATATATATATATATATATATATATATATATATATATATATATATATATATATATATATATATATATATATGTCTACATACATATAAATATATTCAAAAAATAAAAAAAAAGTAATTCAAACCCAAATTCTTCTGTGGGTTTTTTACTATATAGATTCATTTTTTGATGCTATTAAGCCATTGAATGTCCACTTCATGACCAGTTAATCTGGTTGGTTTTTCTGGATGGTGGTGCTCACCAAAAAAAACAAAACAAAACAAAAAAAACAAATGCTAGTGCAGCTGTAAGTATAAAAGCTCCATGTATGGAGTCAATATCCCAACTTTGGTTCCATTCTCTTTCATAATCATATCTTTTAATAAAAGCCAAAAAAGGTTCAGTCTTGATCCTGAATCCAGATTATCTTCTGGTTCTTGCTAAAAATGCGAGCGCTTCAAACTTTAAATATCCTCTGTTTGTGTGACAAATTTTATCCCAGTCCGTCACCAAGATTTCAAGCTATTCTGTTCAGTGTCTCACAACTAAGAAACCAATGGTGCTGAGAAGATTTACTTCCTGGCAGAGGCAACCTTCTGTGCACTAGTGTGTTTGAGATTTTTGGATTTAAAACATTGCAATTTGAGCTCCATTATAACAAATGGGGTTAGCAAATGTCTGGTGACTTGTAAAAGACAGAGGATATCAATAACAGGACTTGATCATGCTGCTACATAGGTCTGATACTGCACAATTCATGTTTTCAGCTACCAAACCTCCACTGTGCATGAAAACATCTCTGTGTTGGAATTACAGATAGGGTTTCCATTGAAGCTAGAAGGAAGCATGCAATGTGTGTGCGATTTGTGTGCAGCATGAGAGGGGAGGGTAAATCAAACTTGATGATCTAGTCCATTGTTATAAAATGTTTACCACCCCTCCCTCCAAAAAAAAAAAAGATGAATATAAATGATTAGCTTTAAGTTTCATCAAAGAAACAAAAATTTGTAACACTTTTATAGATTTATTATATATATTGGAAGGTTATGTGACAACAAGGTTATGTGATCTCATGACTGATGAATGAAATTTATGGCACTTTTTTAAAGAGGACACTGGTAAACTGGTCAGGTTTGACAGGAACGCTACATGAAAATGAGAAATTTTACTTGTTTATAAACGTTTGAATAGGTTTGACAAAGGGACGGAAAATGTAGGACAAACAGAGGCGTGACTTCCAGTTGAAAAGTAAAATCCCTAATCTAACATGCTTACAACAGTAGTCGTTATTAAAGTCTTGCCTCGATTGTTTAAGGAGTATACCCAAAATATTGCTTTACAAAATCAGAATCCATAAATCCATCCACTTTCTACACTGATTTAGCCATCACACAGATCCATCCATACCTACAGAAAATTGAGACTTTTAAACACACAGCTTTTGAAGTTTTACAATTTGATTCAGAGCTGGACTTCAGTGTATTGCCACTGTTGTAATAACCATCGATTTAAAGTGTTTAATTAACAATGAAAAGAGTAGTACCTCTCAACCGTCTTTACAGAGGACTGATTTCACCTTATACAGTGAAAACACCTTCATGCAATCTGCTGATTGTGTAAAAGTGTGTTATGCAGAACTCCATTATTGAGAAAATGACTATCAATTTTAGTTCTTAATTGGAATATGTGTGAATGTATCATAAAAAGCTATATGGACCAATGTCACCTGGAAATAAGTCAGACGTTGTAGCATTGTGATTGCTCTTATCCTGGGTAGAATGCACTCTTTATACATCCTGTTTCTTTGGATACATTATGCTGCACTAGTGCTTGATACCAGAACATTTTGTCTCAATTTCTATGCATCTACTAAAAGAAAGAATAATAAGACAAAAAAAAAAAAAAAAAAACAATCTGAAACCAAAGCAGGAATATGTGAAATTCCATTTCATGTAATTGGATTTCAAAGAAGACATCACTTTGCAATCAAAGTCAAATAAATGAGCAATCCATGCTTTATTTTATTGAATGCAAAAATAAAACAAAGACAAACCAAAATTGGACTACATGTTCAGCAACATGCTGAATGACAGCACGTTGCCAAAACAAAGTTATCATAGTGACTTGATAGCTCACATAAACACACTATACAATATCATTACAGCTCCAAAACATCTTTTCACCTTGGCCATAATCAGCCAAAAAGCAGATGGGCACGAACTTCTGTAGACCAAAGTTTTCCAACAAACACTGGAGAGAAATACTTCTTCCTTCTGTCATCCTTGATTATATATAAAAAAACAAAAAACTAAAACCTACTCACTAACTTTCATAAATATCCCCCCAGTTAAAAACAAAGCACCAGGTAAGCAGAATTAGTCGAAATTCGTACCTGCAAATGGTGTTGACTTGATATTTGGTGACAAAAACATGGAGTCTTTACCCATACGCAGCAACAGGGATTTGCCTCATTCTGCCTTGCATTATTATTTAAATATAATCTACTAAGAATGGAAAAAACAATCTAGTCAAAGCTCCATAATGATACTACTCTAATAATAATGACCTATTTCGGACTCGTTGCATTTATAGTTGACAGAGAAAATGTGCTGCGAAGATACACTCTTCACTCCTCTAATGTGAAAACCCACTTGTGTGATGACAGACTGACAAATGCACATCAAAAATGACAACCATTTCATACTGTGGTCTTTTTTTCAAAAAAGGAAAAAAGGGCAATACTGACCGAAAAGTACTAAGATGAGTACACTTCAGCTTGAACTTGGATCTTTAAAGTACTCAAGTAAATTTTTCACTCAATCATCATCAATGTGTAATATTCTTCATTCATATTCCTAACAGCGGTGGTTGGGAATGTGATTTTAAGATCAACATATAACAATAAGAAAAAAACAAAATAAAATACTGAGCTGTGTTTTTTGTTCACAAACCTGCTGTGAACCAGCAGCAAGGAGATCTGCATCACTGGATCGCCATTTCTTTTGGATGCAACACGACAAATATACTGATTGCCTCCGAGGCCAAACATTTAGTAAACTGCAACATTTCTTCATACACCAAAAAGTAACCACTGCAGCTTCAAAAGGTGACAGAGTGTCTGTGTATTCGCACATTGTCCATTACTGCAAAAACCACTCTGTGGGCGTCTTCACCCACAGGCTGATAACCAGCCATCCAGGGTCATATCCTGCTTTCTCTACACGGTTTGGGAAAAGCTGAAACCGATTGGCTTTGTCAAGCTGAACACACGAAATCTGTGTGGCTAATGCTAGCTGTATGAAAAGTACGTTTTTGGCCCTTTAGTGTTTTACTCACCGTGATACACAAACTGTTTACTCACAGAGATGAAGACAAAAGAACAAAAGAGTTCCTGAAAATATAGGAAGAGCATTTGCTTTGCAGTCATCTCATTACACTCTCACGCTGAACCAAATAAGGCCACACATCAACAGGATAATGCAAACACAAACCAACCTGTACATGAATTAAAACATTCAGTGCTTCAGTGTACCCAGTAAACTGTTCTGGCATTCATACTGTCTGTTTTTTTTTGACGTTTGGCACATGGAGAACAAGTAAAACACTCAGACGTAGCCTCGAAAACTGACGCCAATATGCCCAATCCCTACAAACACGCACATGACTACATTTACATCATTCCTCGACCTTGTCATACATTCCAGTTGTTCACAATTGTTGAGTTCTGTCACATCCAGTCCAGATTATGCAGGATGAGCGAGGACGTGAGTGCAATGACAGGAGAAACAAACGTATAAAAGGACAAAAATGCATTCATCTAACTGGCGTTGCAGGTGTTTGAATCTTTATGGATATCAGAGATGGGAAATAACAAGTAACGAAGTACTGTAACGAAGTACATTTTTTTGGTATCTGCACTTTACTGAGTATTTATTTTTCTGAGTACTTTTTACTTGTATCCGCTACATTTTAACACAAGTATCTGTACTTTTTACCCCGTACATTTTCAAAACAGGCTCGTTACTTTTAATGCACGACAACGATTAAAAAAAAAAGAATTAAAAATGTCTCCGCAGGCTCCGCCAATCATATGAAACATTACTCACGGTTCCATACATCCCAACTTGTGATTGGCTCGCTGTCCATTATCGTTCCTTTCATTGGCTACAGAGACTACACCTACACACAAGTTTCTCTGGCGGCAGACTTCAGGTCGCACCTTGAATGACAGATTTGTTAATGTGAGGAGGACTATGGAGCCCAGCTCGGCAGCGACATGTCCGACACAGAGAGCAGGACAGCAAAGTGGCAGCGGTAAACCCTGACGACGCCACGCCGGAGGACGAGCCAGGTGAACGGGACGAAGAGGCCACTGCCCCCCTCCCCCCCTCCCGCGACGACCAGTAAGCTGGAGAATATTACCGCAGCTGAAAGTGCAGAACTTAAACAGCTACATGAGGATGAAGGAAAGCTATTCTGCAGAAGTTACAACAAAGTCATCGATCACAAAAGAAATTCAACAATAAAGGAACACTATGGAGTTTTTTCATGCCCGCGGAATATTAACTTTCATTTTCATTCACTTTTCTTTTTGTTTATTTGCTCTTAAGTTCAATGCATTCTGCATATATGGCTGAAACATTTATTTACTGTACACATTTACTTTGTGCTGCTGTCTGATTAAAAATATAAACTTGAGTTGAAGAGGTGGGTCTACTTTCCATGATACCTGACATAAGTTTAGAAACTAATTTTTGGCCAAAGGCCAATTTCAACTAAAACCTGTGTTTGTAGTTTAACATTAAGATCTGATGACCTGATCAAATGTCTGATCACATAAATGTCCTTTAAATTCTAACAGTCTTATGAAAAAAAACTAGGTTTCTGTATCAGCACAAACCTGTTTGAAGATATATTCAACAATTTGCAATTTGTTTTCTCAAAAAATGGCAGATCTACAAGCTCATAGTGGTGCACTTGCTGTGCCATGAGCTTGTAGATCCGTTACTTATGAAAGTGTAATGGTACAAGTGTTTAAAAGTGACACAGATCAAGTCCTAACAGGTTAATAGCCTTCAAATTAGCCATTGTATGATGTGAGGTTAAGATCTTAACCTCACAAATTGTAACCTCGAGGTTACAGTTGATTTTACACAGACAAGACCGGTAAAAAAGAAATACTTTGTACTTTTACTCTAAAAGTACATTTCATAGCCTGTACTTTTTACTTGAGTAATTATTTCAATGAGTACTTTTACTTTTACCAAAGTCGTTTTTTTTCACAAGTACTTGTACTTTTACTGAGTACAGAATGTAAGTACTTTTCCCATCTCTGCTTACCGGTAAGTCTATTAGTGCTGTTTGCACAGAATGTTAAATTCCTCTCTCTTGGGGTCAAACGACCACAACTGGGCATTTCCCCCAGTTTCTGCAAAAGAAAGAGTGAAGAATTGATCATTCTGAATACATGATGATGATGAAGAAGTCCTGGAATACCCTTTACCAGCATTTATGGTGTTTTATCACATTTTCACACAGGCACTCCGAGAGAAGCCGGAAACGGAGCAGAGAGGGGGGTACTGAAAAGGAGAGGAGGGAGTCAAAGAAACACAAAGGACAGAAATGAAAAGACTAGAACAGCCATGGAGAACCAACAGGCTGTGATCCGCTGAAACAAATGCTGAGAACTCCCGATTCTCTGTATTGTTGTCTGCCTGCAGTGAGGTGTATGCTCTGGCCAAAAAGAAAAAGTCTGTCAAGTGTCCAAAGCCTATGAAAACGCTTGAAAGGCAAGACACAGAACCAGCGAAGACCATGTCCCATCTTTACGCCCAAGCGCAGCTTGAAAACCAAGGCCAGCAACAAGTAAGTTTGTTCAGTGGTGGATTTTGTTTGGCATGACTTATTCTGAAAGATTCTTAGAAAGTGCTCAGTTAATGAGGAGTATGCACAATAAGAACAGGCATTCTGGGTATTTACTGTACATCCAGGTCTGTTATTTCGAGACAATTCAGGAAGGGACTGCATTGTCATTGAGAACTGTTTTTTCTTTTTGTTTTCAGTGAGCGATCAGCTGTCCGACATCCCCATGAGCGTCCCTCTGGAGCCAGCAGAGAATCCGTATGTAGCCAAACCCTCAGAGCACTCTGTCACAAAATGTATTACAAAATGTGCTGAAAATGTGATGTACATCGTATTAAATGTGATGTTGCTTCTCTCACACATATATATTAGAGCATATCTGACAGATTAGTTTACACTGGTCTAACAACATTTAGCAGAACTCTGCAAAATCTTCATTGATAAGAAATGAAAACTTCAGTTCCAAAATAATGTTTACAAAAGATGTGCACATTTAGGAAACTTAATCTCCAAGTCTCTCTAAGCAATCTCCAGAGACACTCATTTCAGTTTGTTTTTTTTTCATATTTGTCATGCATTTGTTATTTCAGTTAAAACACTACTTGACGACTTCCGGGGTCATGGCTTAGGGGAGCGGATAAGCAGTGCCACCTCTCTCAAGTTTAGACAGATATACCACTGAAAACTCGATATTGGACAATTCTTTCAGAGCGTAAAGACGCTGTACGTGGCTCAGCAAACAAGCGAAGCATAGAAGACTCGGAAATGTCTAAAACACGGGATAAAAACGCCGCTTCGTCGAAAGCTAGCACCGCGGCGGAGCAGGCTAATGCTAATCCTAGCATAGCCTCTGCCACCGCAAATGACCTGCTCGCAGCTATCGAATCTCTCAAGACCGGGATGAAACAGGACAATGACAATGTGAGAAGGGATATTTCCTCCCTCCATCAAGAGCTAAGTAGCAAACTGGATAAAGTGGCGGAAGACATGAGAGGCCTCACAGACAGAATGGACGAGGCGGAGGCTCGGGTCGGGCATGTTGAAGACGTGACATTGGACTTGTCTCGAGCGCTGACCGAATGTTTGAAGCGACAGAGAGGAATACAAAACAAACTCACGGATTTGGAATCTAGATCCCGAAGAAATAATATAAGAATGTTTGGAGTGGACGAACGAGAAAACCCCAAGTCTATGGTGCAGTATATTACGGATCTTCTCCGCCGTGAGTTGAGCTTACCAGCTGAACTGGCTCTTAATGTGCAGCGTGCCCACCGGGTCCCCACAGCCAAGCAGTCTGATGCAGGTGCACCACCGAGGCCGATCATAGTCAACTTCCAGGAGTTTGCAATTAAAGAGATGATCCTCAAAGAAGCTTGGAAAAAAGGTCCGATCCAGTTAAACGGAAAAAACATATATTTTGACCATGATTATGCGACGGAAGTTATCCAAAAGCGTAAACGATACCAGAAGATCAAAAAAGCGCTGAAAGAGAGAAACATACGCTTTCAAACGCCTTACACAAGCATCCGAATTCACTGGGAGGATGGATCTCGCGTGTACCAGACCGCGCATGAAGCCGGGCTCGAGCTTCGCAGACGGGGATACGAGGTGGAGGTGCCTGCGGCAGGTGACGAAGGGGACGCGGAGGTGCAGCTGCAGGCGTTGCTGGGATGGCAGCAGAGAGAGGAGCGGCCCACAAGGGGGCACTCATCGTCAACGGGGCTGAGAGCGAAAGAGAGGCTGAGGGAGTTCCAGAGATCCGACGACAAATTACTCTGAAAAAAGTCATCTACATCAGTGGTGTTATCACTCAAGTGGCTTCTTTCAATTCATCAATATGGAGGGGTGGCACCGGAAGCAGGGAGAGTAACGCTGGACATTTAGGATGGAGGTATTTTTTAAACCTTCTTCACCTATTATAGGGCCCCCCCTGAAACGGGGACGTTGCCCTAGACCTCCCAGCGGGGTCATGGTGGGTTTGACATTTAACCCATTGAGTGGGAGTCTGTTATTGTTCAGATTTGGTTTTCAAATAGTGGTTTTAGGTTTATGTTTGTTAGTGGGGTCTATTGTCATTACAAGTATTCATTATGAGTGGGTTGGATAAACTGAACATTGTGTCCATAAATGTGAACGGTCTTGGTAATGTGATTAAGAGAAGCAGGCTGTTGGCAAAATTAAAAAGGTGTAAAGCTCATGTGGCATTTATCCAAGAAACTCATTTGCCAAAAGAAGAACATGAGAAATTTAAAAAGCTCGGCTATATAAATTCATTCTTCTGCTCACATAAAAATAGCAGGAGAAGAGGAGTAATCACATTGGTTTCTAATACTGTTAATTTTGAAGTGAAGGAGGAAGATTGTGATCAGGAAGGTAGATATGTGATAGTTAAAGGAAGAATAGATAATACTGTTGTCACTTTAATCAATGTTTACTCCCCACCAGAGGGTGATCGGAGATTCTTTCAATTGTTATTTGACAAGATTACTAGTAAAGGTGAGGGAATTTTAATTTGCGGTGGTGATTGGAACACAGTTTTAAATTATTCCAAAGACACAACTAGTACAAAAACAAATAAAAACAATAAATCAAAAGATATAAAAAGGTTGGTAAAGGAGGCAAATCTATGTGATGTATGGAGAGATCTTCATCCTCTAGAGAGGGATTTTACTCACTATTCAGCAGCGCATAAGATTCATTCCCGGATCGACTTTTTCCTCATGAACAATAATGACAGGCACCGGGTCTTAGACTGTAGTATAGGAATAGCGGATATCTCGGATCACAATGATGTATATCTAACTATTCACTTAGATAACCCAAGCAAGAAAACATTGTGGAGAATGAATGTCGGTATTCTTAATAATGAAAAGGTGGTCAAAGAAATAAAACAAGAAATTCAAGATTGCATAGCCAATAACAAAGATGACCAAATAGAGCCAATAATCTTATGGGACACTATTAAAGCAGTAATGAGAGGGAATTTGATATCAAGAACTGCCCATATGAAAAAACTGAAAACAATGACACATGCAAAATTAGAAGTCCAATTGAAGGAACTAGAGAAGAAACAACATCTGGACAAAAGTAAAGCTTTGGCGGGAAAAATAAAAGAAATAAGAAATCAACTGACAGAATTGGCTACTGAAGAGACTGAAAAGAAACTAAGGTTTACAAAACAGACCTTTTATGAAGCAGGCCCAAAAGCAACTAAAATATTGGCAAAGCGTCTAAGATCACAACAAATGAGAAATTCAGTTAATAGAATCAGAGATTTAACTACCAAAGAATTGTACTTTGTACCAGGACAAATTAAAGATACCTTCCAATCTTATTATAAAACCCTATATGAGCAGTCTGCGCAAGTAGACGAAAAGCAAGTGGAGGATTATTTGGCTAAATTAGATCTTCCCTCTATAGGGACCGCACAGAACGAGAGGTTGACTAAACCGATAACCAAAGAAGAACTCAATAAGGCAATCAGTCGATTAAAAAGTAATAAAAGTCCAGGGAGCGATGGTTATCCCAACGAGTGGTATAAGGTCTTTAAAGAAGAGTTAACCTCTGTACTGTTAGATTCATTCAATTGGACACTGAAACAGGCAAAGAGCCCTCCTTCTTGGAAGGAGGCCATTATTTCTGTTTTATTAAAGGAAGGGAAAAATAAGGAGTATTGTGAGTCATATCGGCCAATCTCCATCCTGAATGTTGATTATAAATTGTTCACCTCCATAATTTCAAGAAGATTAGAGCCTCTTCTCCCTGATTTAATAGACGAAGACCAGACAGGATTTATAAAGGGACGCCAAACACAGGACAACATACGACGGACTTTACACGTAATTTATGAAGCCAAGAAACAAAACACAGCCACAGCTTTAGTGAGCCTAGACGCCGAAAAGGCTTTTGATCGGGTCTGCTGGACCTATCTCTTTGCAGTTTTGAAGAGAATGGGATTTAGTGAAACTCTAATTCGGTGTATAAGGGCCCTGTATCACAAGCCAGAGGCCAGAATCAAAATAAATGGTGACCTGACTAATAGTTTTGAGCTCTTCAGAGGAAGTAGGCAGGGCTGCTGTTTAAGCCCTGCCCTATTTGCCTTGTTTATAGAGCCTCTGGCCCAATACATACGACAAACGACTGAACTAAAAGGTGTAACAGTGGCCAAAGAAGAACAAAGGATAGGTCTCTTCGCGGATGATATTTTAGTATACCTCCAAAACCCCGACAGCTCACTCCCTAGACTTTTACAAATTTTAAAAGATTTTGGAAAAGTATCTGGATATAAATTAAATATCACAAAAACTCAAATACTTTGTATTAACTACAGTCCAGCCCAAATAATCAGACAAAAATATAAACTCACATGGGATTCCGAACAAATAAAATATTTAGGGGTTAATTTGACTAAAGAATTTAGTACATTGTATGCAGACAACTATGGTAAAATGAATACAATAATTCAAAAAGACTTGTCAAAATGGACAAATTTAGCCTTAGATCTCAGCTCGAGAATAGAGGTGATTAAAATGAATGTAGTGCCCCGGTTGATGTATCTATTCAATTCTTTACCTGTACACATTCCAGACACGCAGTTCGCTAAATGGGATAAACAAGTGAGTAGATTTATATGGAAAGGAGCAAAACCAAGAGTAAGGTTCAAAACGCTTCAGCTTGAGAAAAAGAAAGGAGGTCTCGCACTCCCAAATTTAAAGGAGTATTTCTTGGCTGCTCAGTTGAGATATGTGATTAACTGGTGCGCAACGGAATATTATTCCAAATGGAAGCATATTGAACTCAACTATGATGCATGTCAACCCCAATCGAGACTTGGAGACAAAGCTAGTTCACGGCCTGAAGAAATGAACCCTATTATTGAAACAACCCTTAAGATCTGGTGGGAGGTAGTAAATAAACTCAAGCTGGAAGGAGACTGTAAACTGTTGGTTTGGCCCTCGCATTCCCCAAAATTCGGAAGGGGTCAGCTTGATACAACATTTCTAAGATGGGTTGATAAGGGAATCACAGCTGTGTGCACCCTAACTGAAGGGTCAGAATTTAAGTCTTTTGAGAAAGTAAAAACTGAATTTAATTTGGAGAACTCAGACCTGTTTAGGTATTTCCAATTAAGACATTTTTTTAATTCGGATATCAGGGTTTATTTATCACAAGAGGGCAGTGAACTAGTCGAAATGGTGAGAGGGGCATACAGAAAATTACCTTCTAAAATTGTATCCAGACTATATAAATGTCTAACTAACTGTAATACGAATAATTCATTATATGTTAAACAAAAGTGGGAAACTGAATTACAACTTCAAGTGTCAGAGGAAGATTGGCATTCTATTTGTCTTTCACAGCATGCTTCAACCAGCTCCAGACAATGGAGGGAATATGGCTGGAAAAACATAATTAGGTATTTTATAACACCTCAAATCAAAAGCAAGCAGCTTAAAAGTCTACAACCGTGCTGGAGACTATGTGGTGATAAGGATGCCAATCATTCTCATGTTTTTTGGACCTGTAAAAATGTTAGACCTTTTTGGGAGAATATTGTAAAGGTAATTGAAGAAATCTTTGGCTACAAGATATCAAACGATCCACGAACTATGTACTTTGGTCTACCATCTAAAGAGGAAATTCGTGCGGAGGATATCTACCTTTATAGAGTGATTTTGTTGGCCTGCAAGAAAACCATAACGAAGAACTGGATGAAAAGTGACATTGTAACGGTGGCTCAGTGGAGAGAAATTATGGTCGAAATTTATGGGATGGAAAGAATGACTCATTACTTAAGACTAACAATGGACAAATTTGAGAAGAGATGGGAGAAGTGGACACAGTATATAACACAGTTATGAAACTTGTGAAATGAAACTTGTGAAATGTTTGTTCTTGCAACAGTAATACCCCACAATGTTTTGTAGTTTGTTTTTGTGTTAAGTTTGTAAATAAAGAGTTAAAAAAAAAAAAACACTACTTGACACCTTGATGTCTGTTTGAAAGCTAACATTTCTGCTGTTGTACTTACAGATGATTAACGTGGCTGAAATGGACATCCCAGAGGAGGAAAAGCTCAAGATTGTCCTGGAACAATCCTACAATTACATGAAGTGAGTCTTATGCGTCACACATTTCTGTCTCTTTTATACCATCTGCTTTTCTGTTGTCATCTGTGCTCTCATTTTTTGAGCCTTCATTATTAAATACATTATATTTTCTCTTTCTCTCTTTCAGTTTAACCAAGAAGGCCTGCACCCTTCATCCTGACTATGTTTGCCATCGCTGTGGAGTTCCTGGCCACCACATCAGAGACTGTACAGCAATCAGGGTGAATATCCATATGTCTCATTCAGCCCACCTTCTAACAGTGCTCAATTTTGCGCTGAACTTTGACACGAATCCAGAATTCTGTGTTCAGACTTCAGGATGACTTCCACATCATTCTTGTCAAAGCCATCTGGGTTACTGGGAATTAAGCAAAGTTTAAATTAAGGCATCCAAGAGTGAATGTCTTTTAGATAGTTAACAGTCGGTGTTAACTGTTGATATCTGTTTACATTTGCCAGCAAAATGACAAACCAATGAAGAAAACAACAGGCATCCCTCGCTCCTTCTTAGTTGAGGTAGACGATCCAACCATAGATGGAGTCATGATGACCAACTGTGGACACTATGCCATTCCTGCCATCAACACGTGAGTGACAATCAAAGATTCCATGTCTTTTGTTTCAGTGCTGTTTTTTAGGAGTGCAGGAAATTAAGCTTACCTTTTCACCAAAAAAAACCTTTGTCAATAATGGTGCTTTATGAAAGATTGCTCAACAAATGTTGATTCATTTGTTTCCATTGTTGTCTGCCTTCAGTGAGGTGTATGCTCTGGCAAAAAAGAAAAAGTCTGTCAAGTGTACAAAGCCTGTGACAATACATGACAGGCAAGAGACAGAACCGGCGACTCCTGTACAGGCGGCCGATGAGCCTGATAAAGAGGAAGCCACTTCAAAGGATCAAAAAAAATTATGGGACATGTGTTTCACCACAGTCAACAGCTCCGAGAGAAGCCGGAAACGGAGCAGAGAGGGGGGTACTGAAGAGGAGAGGAGGGAGTCAAAGAAACACAAAGGACAGAAATGAAAAGACTAGAACAGCCATGGAGAACCAACAGGCTGTGATCCGCTGAAACAAATGCTGAGAACTCCCGATTCTCTATATTGTTGTCTGCCTGCAGTGAGGTGTATGCTCTGGCCAAAAAGAAAAAGTCTGTCAAGTATCCAAAGCCTATGAAAACGCTTGAAAGGCAAGACACAGAACCAGGGACTCCTGTACAGGCGACCGACGAGCCTGATGAAGAGGAGGCCACTTCAATGGATGAAAAAAAATTATGGGACCAGTGTTTCACCAC
The DNA here is from genome assembly GCF_902148845.1 of Salarias fasciatus. Classification (NCBI taxonomy): domain Eukaryota; kingdom Metazoa; phylum Chordata; class Actinopteri; order Blenniiformes; family Blenniidae; genus Salarias; species Salarias fasciatus. The sequence continues at coordinate 8,723,188 of NC_043766.1, read as the reverse complement.
AGTCAACAATCACAGCAGGCTGGACTCAAAAAGGACAAAATGATTGCATGTGGTGTGAAGCACTCGGTATCAGAGCGACTAAAGCACAGACAATGACTGACAGCGACGAGGAGTGGGCAGAACGGACCGCGGCAGATACTGATATGTACAGTGAAGTGCAATTTTAAATAGGGTCTTTCCACTCCGGGGAGAAACTACAATGTTTACAGGAATCGAGTTCCATTAGGACTGGACAGGCACTACTTTTTTTGGAGTGGCTGGCTTCTTGGTTTGCCAGAGGTGGTTGTGGATGGTCACTGCGTCCACGCTGGCTGACATGGTCTTCGCTGGTATCTGGCTAAACTGCTTCTTGTCCGAGTTGTATTTACAAAGGCCCTCAATCATCTTGCGTGTGATGCTTTTGGGGCCGATGCCCGCCAGCTTGTTGATCTCCTCTGTCTCGGGGCAGTAGGTGTAGAGAGAACGAAACTGGCAGCCAGAATCTCGGAACAAAACCAAGAAGTTGTTCGCTTCGGATTTCTCCATCTCCTGGAAAGGTCAAGAAGGAAAAGCTCATCAGGCAAAGAGGTAACAACTTCCTGCTTCTATTGCAGATGCTTTGAAGACTTGACTTTTTCATGTACCCTAATAAAGATAAGCTGGTGTGTGAATGTGTGTGTGAATGGGTGAATGTGTTAATGCAGTGTAAAGCGCTTTGGGCTCTGTCAATGCAGTGTAAAAGCGCTATATAAGTGTAGACCATTTACCATAAGTGTAGACCATAAGCGGACCTCAACGTATTTATGGGAGACTTTTAAAAAAAAGGGACTTGATTTTAAATAATTAAAAGTAAACAGTAAATTGAAGACTTCAGAGCTGACTGGGCAAAGACAGTACAGTGAGGCCTCCTTGCTTTTACCTCCAAGATCTTGTTCTTCTGCCCCTCGTTGACCTTTCCAGCGAGGCAGCAGTGGGCCAGAGCATTCTGGATGATGTGTTTGTTAGACTTGGCACTGGGCTCCTTGTACAACTTTGGTCCTGAATGAAAACACAAGGTAGGAAAGTCAGTGTCAGGCTGTCGCGATCGCAACCACTTATTTATGTCACGAGGAAAAAAAGTCTTCTCTCCCTATTTTTACCCTCCTCTTGATAAATAATGGATGAGGACACTCATTATTGTCAACAATTCCCATTGCCTCATTTGTTTGCGTGCTGCCAGGGGCCCACCGTCTCCAGAGGTCAGAGGTCTCCTTGGGATGCTGAGTCCATCCAGCTGCTCCCCGGCTACAAGTTTAACCCCTTTTTACAGTGTGTCATTTCACTTAAAATAAATCAAGATCTAGAGATGTAACAATTAGGGGTGTGCGATATGACGATATAAGATCGTTAAGGATTATAACGTCGGGACGATCTCATAAATCAGGAAGATCGTTAAACCGTATACAGGGCACGTTCTCCTCGTTGTTTTTTCACCTGTATATAATATTTTTTGGAGTGATGATGTTACCTGAAAGCTTCAGATAATATTAACTAAATATTCCCTCTAGTGCAGTTATCCAGATACATAATAGATACATGCGGAGCAAAATTAAAGGTATAATACAACATTTTCTCGAAAAGACGAAGCCCCACGTCTGTTACTCACTTTTTGAACAACGCGCATGCGCCAGACCATCCGCCCGGCTCTCCTGCTTCTCCCACAAAACGCGGAAGTGTACGAGCGCGATCTCTTCTTCTCCGGCGAGCACGGCTCTGTACAGTTTCTGCGATCCGCCTCGCTCATAAATAAAGCTTTTTTTTTCCGAAACAGCTACAGTTTCATTATGTCAGACTCGCCATCGGTAAGTACGAGCTCAGAAGCTCACCGGCTACATAAACACTCTGAATGCGCATGCGCAAAAGGGAGAAGCTGATTGTGCGCAAGCACGGAGAACCGCCTTACGAAAGCAGCTCGTCAGAATGATTGACAAACAGACCCACCAATTATTTAGGTGATCCACCCGGAAATCAAAATGTTGTATTACACCATGATTAAAAAAAAAAAAAACGCGCAGCCCACCGCCAGGGCTGCGTTCGGGACGCAAAGGCAGCTAACAACGAGCTGGGCGCTGTGGAGCTTTTCTGACTGGAGCTACTGCTGGGTGGAGGCTGTGTCAGGCAGAGCTGGTTTACAACAGCAGTACGGGATCTACAAGAGATCAGCCGCCATAGAAACACCCCGAAAAGCTGGAGAGAGACGCTGAAGCTAGCACCGATGCTAACGCTAGCTAGCGAGCTACCGCTCGCAGTTCACAAGCGAGCATGAGGGATTTTACATACAACAAATCACAGAAATATGAAAAGACACTCAGTGAACATACCATCAAGTTAACAGCTGAAACGGCCCTTTAGTCTGATAACTCGTGGAACGTCTTTGATTTAATGGGATTATGAGGGGCTGTATTTCAATGGAGACAGAGCCCTCTAGTGGTCATATAGCGCAACTATTAAAACTATATCCCATTAAAACTGCTATAAAGCTATTTGATGTGGTTAGTTTCTTGTAAAAAGTGACTTTATTGATCATTATCTTTTACCTCATTTTTAAAAGGAGATAAAAGCTTAGATCTCTGAACAAAAACTTGTTCTCAAGCAGCTGTATTATTCACTCAGGTTATAGACATTAAAGTTAAATTGTTTTTGTTCTGAATTGTTGCCCTTTAAGAGGTAACCAGCTAAGTTTGCATTTTTTTTTTACCCTTTTTAATAATCTATTTGGTGTGTTTAGTTTTTAAAGCCAGTTTCTTTAGCTTAAATTGTCTTTTTTTTTTCTTTTAGGGTTTTACATGTTTAAATACATTTTATACGTTTTATATGTTTAACATTGGGGAAAAAATGGTCAAACTTGCAAATTAGTCTCGAAAAATCAATATAAAAAAGAATCGTGATAAAATCGTGATCGTGATATTAATTTTAAAAAATCGTGATATGACATTTTTGCCATATCGCCCACCCCCAGTAACAATTATCTAAATGTTTTATTTATACACATTAGATGACCAAAGTTTTAAATATTAATGTTTTAATCTATTAATAATACTCTTGGATTTCAGCCTCATTCTTCTTATTTTGGTGATTTCCCATGATCACAGCAGATGCTTTTCATTCAACATCCTCCGTTTCCTTGGTCCTTCCCTCCTCACACCATCTGCATATGCACGTCCTTCATAGCTTCCTACCTGAACCTCCTCAGGCCTCTCTTCTTGTTCAGCTGGCCCACCAGATGATCCAGTCCGGCCCACAAGATGACATTCGCCAGCTGTGACAAATTATGACTTTATCTGCTATATATTTATTTGACCACATTGTTTTGATTTATTTTCTTTCCACTTTAGTTTGTATTATGTTCTGAGTCTGTTCAAGTGATTGGGATTACAACTCAGATGTAAAAATGTGTCAACATTAAACAAAGTTTCTATATTTTTAAGTTTTTCTGAAGATTACATGAATGGGCTGACTATATCTTTGACTTCCAGCTACATGTAGCCAAATGTTGTTTTTTTTTACTTTTGAAGACCTGAATAGCATGATAATACGAAAAACCACAGTGATCTGGAAGTTGTAGTTATCGGTTGTTAAAGAATAGTTCATTACCTGCAGCATCTTAATGATATAATACAATATAGCACTTCAACAAAACAGAGGTTTAGAGTTGGAGCTATGCTATTATCTGTCTGTCCAGGCTATTTGTTTAGCATGTGCAAATCAGTATTGACAACCTGCAGAGAAAGACTAAACACACCTGTGTGCATTTAGAAGCACTGGTGTGAGGGATGTCCTGTTCTTGAACTTTTTCATTCTGTCCACACCTTATCCATGTTTATGTGCCAGTTATGTCCAGCAGATGGAGCCAAACACAAATGCATAACACTAACTTCAAATTCCATCACATTTAATATGAGAGAGAGAGAGAGAGAGAGAGAGGAAGAAGAAGAAGAAGAAATTGAATTGAATTGAGAGAAAAGGATCCATTGCTACAGTAAATTGTGGTCTATCTCAGGGAAACTGGTTTGCAAAGAAAGCTGCACGTCCACAATACCACAACTTCAATTACTCAACGTGGATGTTCAATGTCGTCTAGTGGAAGACATGAAGACTCTGCAATAAACAGAGACCGACAAATCCAGTTCATCGCATCCATTCCCACAGATTATAATTCATTGTGCTTATAGTTGTAGGTCCAGGGAAACAGAGAGACAGCTAAACAGACAATGACCCACTCTGACGCCTGATGTTGGAATAGAGGAGGAAACATGAGAACCAGACCCACAGAGGCACAGTATGAATACGAAAACTTCCCACAGGAATGATCCATTGACCATCACTGTATAATTAGGTGGAAAGAGATGACAGTACTGACAACTACCAAACCATACCCTCATAAAAGTACTAATCAAAAATTTCTCATAAATTTGAAACTAGGTTTTCTTCTTGCAATGCGTTGTCTCATAAAATTTCAAATAATAATGCTTTTTTTATATATTTTGACAGCATAATACAGTCAAAAAATCAATAAAACGAAGACATTACAGGTGCCATTAAAGTTAAAATATGAAGGAAAAGGAAAACTATCAACAAAAATGAAAACATTTAAAAATCTAAAAATTGCTTGTGTGTTAAAGCATTTTTTTAACACACAATGGCTTAAATGTTTTGCTCTATTTCGCATGTGTTGTCTAAATACACACTGACACAAAGATGTCCTCCTCAGATTTTTTTTTCTGATTTAGCCCAAACACTGCTGTATTTGCAGCAGTGTTAAATTATACTCTATACCAGGTGAAAACTGTAAGTCTTCTCATGCTGTCCTGTTAACTGACAGTAATAAAGACAACAGTTAAAAAGGATCCCTTCCTTGAGCAGCTGCATTGATGTGAAGCATGCCTCACACAGGTTTCTGTCTGGTAGAAGGTCATGAAATGGTTACAAGTTGCTGATGCAGGCTGCTTATGAAAGACTGAGAGAACAGAAATATAGGCCTGTGATCTAAAGTGGGGTATGTACCTCAATAGAGGTTCACCGCAAAGATCCAGTGGATGTGTGTGACTGCATTTGTGTGTGGATCTCACTGCATTTTTTTTTTTTTTTTTGCTCAATAATGCCAAAAGTCACGTGACCGTGGTAAGAACCTATCATAAGTCACATGTCAGTAATTCAAGCAGCTGCAAAATTGTTTTTGTACATAATTATTTTTTTGCCCTTGAAAGCTTGAATTACGTTTTGTATTTGCAAACTACACTGAGTTTGCTTGTTTGTAAATTGTTGACTGTGAATCAAACATGTTTTGTGTATTTGAAAGATTTTAGTTGTCATGGTGACAGCGCACGGTGCTGCTTTCAAGGACCGGCAAAAAAACAATGGACAAGAATTAAAAGTATTGTAAGAAAATAACAACGACGCCATTTGAATGTTTAAATAATGGTGCATGGATGGACACTGGTCACAAGTGTATACTAAGGAAAATATGTATACTTTGTGTATACATAAACGTGTTGAATAAGTGTTGAGTTTTCTGTGACAGTAAGATGTCGGACCGTGGGTCGGTCACTTGAACGCAGCATGCACGTGTTTTCTCACGTGCGGGCATGACGTCACCAACCATTGCTTTGAGGCACATTCAAATTTTTCAGTCTCATTTTGCTCCGTGTTTGGTTGCATTTCGCACGTTCGAGTACTTTCTGGTGTTGGAAAAGTCCAATTTACAGTCAAAACTGCTCACTTTTGCTGTTATTTTGTTCTCGCCGACGTTCCCGGAGTGAAAAAGCATCTGTAGCATCGAGAGGAGTCCCTGATTTGATCATGGCTTTTGTACATTATAAGTTTTTCTCCCAAGTTAGCTTCAAGACACTGGTATTTCACCGCTCCCAGGTCACGCTGAGTGAACTGAAGAGGGAGATCATGAGCAGGGAGAAACTTCACGGCCGGAATAGTGACCTGCAGGTCACTGACGAGCAGAGTAAGACAGGTAATGAAGGGGACATATGCACTGCACTACTAAGGCCTTCACAACAGATCCGCCTGAACCAATCCATCTCTCAATAACTATTTTAAGTCTATAATTTACATCTTATTATACAGATATGCATATAAAGAGTTGTTGCATAGCAGATAGATACTTGTGCAGCCAGCATAAATGCCTTTGCTGAAGTGCACAAATCTCCAACTACATCTGTGCACATAGAATGAGCATGAACAACTTAATAAAACAGCAATGTTATTTAGGAACAGCGGAACATTTTACTCACCAAAATCCCGATTATTTGTAAACAAAATCCATCCTCCTTTCCTTCCTTAAAAATAGTCCAATTGCTCTGTCATATAGATTATCCGTGCGTTTCAGTTCCATCAGCATCTCGATTGCCATCAAATCCAGGGCTGAAAGTGGAACTTGCCCTCTGGCATATGTTTTCCGGTCTTCTTTTTCTTCTTCTTTGGAATAATTGCGGGTGGCGACCAACCACTTAGGTGCATACCGCCACCTACTGTATCTCTTGGTGAATGTAAACCAGAAGGCCTGGATACGCTGCTGTTAGTGTACGCCTGCTAGAAGGCGCTGAGACGCCAACTCGAAATCTGATTGGTTGAAGCAACTGTCTGACACTTTACTTTACTTTACTGAGTCATCAGGAGCGGACTGTGAAGGCCTCAGGCAGATTTCTTTGACCTGAGCAACAGCATATTATGCAGGGACTGATATCTGTGTGTTTATGGTGACTTTGCAAAGCACAAATGCAAAATAAGCATTATCAGGACAAGATTATCTGCGGATGCAACATTATATTGCAAAATTAAATAGGCCAAAAGAAGAAATGGAGTGTCATAAAGACTGAATGAATGAATATCATGCTTGGAAAATGAACTTCTCATGGATATGATTCAAATGATGCTGGGAAACGGGCCTTGTAGTAGGGTTTTAGAGTCTGTGTCTACAGATTGTTCATCCACCATCTACAGGCGGTTCTCCAAAAACTTTGAGAAGTTCATTTGTCACTGCTTTCAGTTTCTCATAACATATGAAGTGTTGACTAACATTGCTTTGGCTGAGAATTTTTTAAAAGGAGTTTATAGCTAGAAGTAAAACCTTCACTTCAGTTCAGTTCCAAGGCTCGTTCCTGTGGCCTCACACTTCAATATCTCCAAGAATAACAACCTGACGTGATACTTGTGTCGAATCAGTGATGCACATCTCAGACAACCAGCCGAGAGGCAATTTCATGAGGAAAAAATGGCAATTTTTGCAAATCATTTTGAGATGTGGAAGCTTCATGATTTAACTTCATTTCTGAACAAATACAATTGTTCATCATAGTGCAACTGTGACCCCATGCAGACTGTTTGGTAGAGAAAATGAATGTTGACACAATATGACTAAAAACAACTATGAATTAATACAATGTGACCAGAAAATGTTGCATCAAAAGCTCCATAATAAACAGACACAACATGGTGCAAAATGATCTTCTCTGATTGTGTGAAAATCATGTCGTCTTAAATAAAATGAGGATAAAATGTAATTGTTGTTGCAATGATGTGATCATTAAACTGCAATCCTCCATTTGTGTGTTAATCTCTTTCAGAGTACGTGGCTGGTGATGCTGTGATCCCTCTGGGCTCCTCAGTCATCATCAGAAGGATTCCCATCTTTACGCCCAAGCGCAGCTTTAAAACCAAGGCCAGCAACAAGTAAGTTTGTTCAGTGGTGGATTTTGTTTGGCATGACTTATTCTGAAAGAGTCTTAGAAAGTGCTCAGTTAATGAGGAGTATGCACAATAAGAACAGGCATTCTGGGTATTTACTGTACATCCAGGTCTGTTATTTCGAGACAGTTCAGGAAGGGACTGCACTGTCATTGAGAACTGTTTTTTCTTTTTGTTTTCAGTGAGCGATCAGCTGTCCGACATCCCCATGAGCGTCCCTCTGGAGCCAGCAGAGAATCCGTATGTAGCCAAACCCTCAGAGCACTCTGTCACAAAATGTATTACAAAATGTGCTGAAAATGTGATGTACATCGTATTAAATGTGATGTTGCTTCTCTCACACATATATATTAGAGCATATCTGACAGATTAGTTTACACTGGTCTAACAACATTTAGCAGAACTCTGCAAAATCTTCATTGATAAGAAATGAAAACTTCAGTTCCAAAATAATGTTTACAAAAGATGTGCACATTTAGGAAACTTAATCTCCAAGTCTCTCTAAGCCATCTCCAGAGACACTCATTTCAGGGTTTTTTTTTCATATTTATCATGCATTTGTTATTTCAGTTAAAACACTACTTGACACCTTGATGTCTGTTTGAAAGCTAACATTTCTGCTGTTGTACTTACAGATGATTAACGTGGCTGAAATGGACATCCCAGAGGAGGAAAAGCTCAAGATTGTCCTGGAACAATCCTACAATTACATGAAGTGAGTCTTATGCGTCACACATTTCTGTCTCTTTTATACCATCTGCTTTTCTGTTGTCATCTGTGCTCTCATTTTTTGAGCCTTCATTATTAAATACATTATATTTTCTCTTTCTCTCTTTCAGTTTAACCAAGAAGGCCTGCACCCTTCATCCTGAGTATGTTTGCCATCGCTGTGGAGTTCCTGGCCACCACATCAGAGACTGTACAGCAATCAGGGTGAATATCCATATGTCTCATTCAGCCCACCTTCTAACAGTGCTCAATTTTGCGCTGAACTTTGACACGAATCCAGAATTCTGTGTTCAGACTTCAGAATGACTTCCACATCATTCTTGTCAAAGCCATCTGGGTTACTGGGAATTAAGCAAAGTCTAAATTAAGGCGTGTTAACTGTTGATATCTGTTTACATTTGCCAGGAAAATGACAGACCAATAAAGAAAACAACAGGCATCCCTCGCTCCTTCTTAGTTGAGGTCGACGATCCTAGCATAGATGGAGTCATGATGACGAACTGTGGACACTATGCCATTCCGGCCATCAACACGTGAGTGACAATCAAAGATTCCATGTCTTTTGTTTCAGTGCTGTTTTTTAGGAGTGCAGGAAATTAAGCTTACCTTTTCACCAAAAAAACCTTTGTCAATAATGGTGCTTTATGAAAGATTGCTCAACAAATGTTGATTCATTTGTTTCCATTGTTGTCTGCCTGCAGTGAGGTGTATGCTCTGGAAAAAAAGAAAAAGTCAGTCAAGTGTACAAAGCCTGTGAAAATGCATGACAGGCAAGAGACAGAACCGCCGACAGTCAACAGCTCCGAGAGAAGCCGGAAACGGAGCAGAGAGGGGGGTACTGAAGAGGAGAGGAGGCAAACAAAGAAACACAAAGGACAGAAATGAAAAGACGAGAACATATTTATTTATTTATTTATTTATTTATTTATTTATTTATTTATTTATTTATTTGTTTGTTTGTTTGTTTGTTTGCTTGCTTGTTTATTTATTTATTTATTTGTTTATTTATTTATTTATTTATTTATTTATTTATTTATTTACTTATTTATTCATTTATTTATTTATATACATATACATACACACACATATATATTATATATACATATTTATTTATTTATTTATTTATATCCATATACATACACACACACACACACACACACACACACACACACACACATATATATATATATACATATATATATATATATATATATATATATATATATATATATATATATATATATATATATATATATATATATATACATACATATAAATATATTCAAAAAATAAAAAAAAAGTAATTCAAACACAAATTCTTCTGTGGGTTTTTTACTATATAGATTCATTTTTTGATGCTATTAAGCCATTGAATGTCCACTTCATGACCAGTTAATCTGGTTGGTTTTTCTGGATGGTGGTGCTCACCAAAAAAAAACAAAACAAAACAAAAAAAACAAATGCTAGTGCAGCTGTAAGTATAAAAGCTCCATGTATGGAGTCAATATCCCAACTTTGGTTCCATTCTCTTTCATAATCATATCTTTTAATAAAAGCCAAAAAAGGTTCAGTCTGGATCCTGAATCCAGATTATCTTCTGGTTCTTGCTAAAAATGCGAGCGCTTCAAACTTTAAATATCCTCTGTTTGTGTGACAAATTTTATCCCAGTCCGTCACCAAGATTTCAAGCTATTCTGTTCAGTGTCTCACAACTAAGAAACCAATGGTGCTGAGAAGATTTACTTCCTGGCAGAGGCAACCTTCTGTGCACTAGTGTGTTTGAGATTTTTGGATTTAAAACATTGCAATTTGAGCTCCATTATAACAAATGGGGTTAGCAAATGTCTGGTGACTTGTAAAAGACAGAGGATATCAATAACAGGACTTGATCATGCTGCTACATAGGTCTGATACTGCACAATTCATGTTTTCAGCTACCAAACCTCCACTGTGCATGAAAACATCTCTGTGTTGGAATTACAGATAGGGTTTCCATTGAAGCTAGAAGGAAGCATGCAATGTGTGTGCGATTTGTGTGCAGCATGAGAGGGGAGGGTAAATCAAACTTGATGATCTAGTCCATTGTTATAAAATGTTTACCACCCCCCCCTCCAAAAAAAAAAAAAGATGAATATAAATGATTAGCTTTAAGTTTCATCAAAGAAACAAAAATTTGTAACACTTTTATAGATTTATTATATATATTGGAAGGTTATGTGACAACAAGGTTATGTGATCTCATGACTGATGAATGAAATTTATGGCACTTTTTTAAAGAGGACACTGGTAAACTGGTCAGGTTTGACAGGAACGCTACATGAAAATGAGAAATTTTACTTGTTTATAAACGTTTGAATAGGTTTGACAAAGGGACGGAAAATGTAGGACAAATAGAGGCGTGACTTCCAGTTGAAAAGTGAAATCCCTAATCTAACATGCTTACAACAGTAGTCGTTATTAAAGTCTTGCCTCGATTGTTTAAGGAGTATACCCAAAATATTGCTTTACAAAATCAGAATCCATAAATCCATCCACTTTCTACACTGATTTAGCCATCACACAGATCCATCCATACCTACAGAAAATTGAGACTTTTAAACACACAGCTTTTGAAGTTTTACAATTTGATTCAGAGCTGGACTTCAGTGTATTGCCACTGTTGTAATAACCATCGATTTAAAGTGTTTAATTAACAATGAAAAGAGTAGTACCTCTCAACCGTCTTTACAGAGGACTGATTTCACCTTATACAGTGAAAACACCTTCATGCAATCTGCTGATTGTGTAAAAGTGTGTTATGCAGAACTCCATTATTGAGAAAATGACTATCAATTTTAGTTCTTAATTGGAATATGTGTGAATGTATCATAAAAAGCTATATGGACCAAAGTCACCTGGAAATAAGTCAGACGTTGTAGCATTGTGATTGCTCTTATCCTGGGTAGAATGCACTCTTTATACATCATGTTTCTTTGGATACATTATGCTGCACTAGTGCTTGATACCAGAACATTTTGTCTCAATTTCTATGCATCTACTAAAAGAAAGAATAATAAGACAAAAAAAAAAAACGATCTGAAACCAAAGCAGGAATATGTGAAATTCCATTTCATGTAATTGAATTTCAAAGAAGACATCACTTTACAATCAAAGTCAAATAAATGAGCAATCCATGCTTTATTTTATTGAATGCAAAAATAAAACAAAGACAAACCAAAATTGGACTACATGTTCAGCAACATGCTGAATGACAGCACGTTGCCAAAACAAAGTTATCATAGTGACTTGATAGCTCACATAAACACACTATACAATATCATTACAGCTCCAAAACATCTTTTCACCTTGGCCATAATCAGCCAAAAAGCAGATGGGCACGAACTTCTGTAGACCAAAGTTTTCCAACAAACACTGGAGAGAAATACTTCTTCCTTCTGTCATCCTTGATTATATATAAAAAAAACAAAAAACTAAAACCTACTCACTAACTTTCATAAATATCCCCCCAGTTAAAAACAAAGCACCAGGTAAGCAGAATTAGTCGAAATTCGTACCTGCAAATGGTGTTGACTTGATATTTGGTGACAAAAACATGGAGTCTTTACCCGTACGCAGCAACAGGGATTTGCCTCATTCTGCCTTGCATTATTATTTAAATATAATCTACTAAGAATGGAAAAAACAATCTAGTCAAAGTTCCATAATGATACTACTCTAATAATAATGACCTATTTAGGACTCGTTGCATTTATAGTCGACAGAGAAAATGTGCTGCGAAGATACACTCTTCACTCCTCTAATGTGAAAACCCACTTGTGTGATGACAGACTGACAAATGCACATCGAAAATGACAACCATTTCATACTGTGGTCTTTTTTTCAAAAAAGAAAAAAAGGGCAATACTGACCGAAAAGTACTAAGATGAGTACACTTCAGCTTGAACTTGGATCTTTAAAGTACTCAAGTAAATTTTTCACTCAATCATCATCAATGTTTAATATTCTTCATTCATATTCCCAACAGCGGTGGTTGGGAATGTGATTTTAAGATCAACATATAAGAAAAAAACAAAATAAAATACTGAGCTGTGTTTTTTGTTCACAAACCTGCTGTGAACCAGCAGCAAGGAGATCTGCATCACTGGATCGCCATTTCTTTTGGATGCAACACGACAAATATACTGATTGCCTCCGAGGCCAAACATTTAGTAAACTGCAACATTTCTTCATACACCAAAAAGTAACCACTGCAGCTTCAAAAGGTGACAGAGTGTCTGTGTATTCGCACATTGTCCATTACTGCAAAAACCACTCTGTGGGCGTCTTCACCCACAGGCTGATAACCAGCCATCCAGGGTCATATCCTGCTTTCTCTACACGATTTGGGAAAAGCTGAAACCGATTGGCTTTGTCAAGCTGAACACACGAAATCTGTGTGGCTAATGCTAGCTGTATGAAAAGTACGTTTTTGGCCCTTTAGTGTTTTACTCACCGTGATACACAAACTGTTTACTCACAGAGATGAAGACAAAAGAACAAAAGAGTTCCTGAAAATACAGGAAGAGCAGTTGCTTTGCAGTCATCTCATTACACTCTCACGCTGAACCAAATAAGGCCACACATCAACAGGATAATGCAAACACAAACCAACCTGTACATGAATTAAAACATTCAGTGCTTCAGTGTACCCAGTAAACTGTTCTGGCATTCATACTGTCTGTTTTTTTTGACGTTTGGCACATGGAGAACAAGTACAACACTCAGACGTAGCCTCGAAAAAAACTGACGCCAACATGCCCAATCCTTACAAACACGCACATGACTACATTTACATCATTCCTCGACCTTGTCATACATTCCAGTTGTTCACAATTGTTGAGTTCTGTCACATCCAGTCCAGATTATGCAGGATGAGCGAGGACGTGAGTGCAATGACAGGAGAAACAAACGTATAAAAGGACAAAAATGCATTCATCTAACTGGCGTTGCAGGTGTTTGAATCTTTATGGATATGTACAGTGAAGTGCAATTTTAAATAGGGTCTTTCCACTCCGGGGAGAAACTACAATGTTTACAGGAATTGAGTTCCATTAGGACTGGACAGGCACTACTTTTTTTGGAGTGGCTGGCTTCTTGGTTTGCCAGAGGTGGTTGTGGATGGTCACTGCGTCCACGCTGGCTGACATGGTCTTCGCTGGTATCTGGCTAAACTGCTTCTTGTCCGAGTTGTATTTATAAAGGCCCTCAATCATCTTGCGTGTGATGCTTTTGGGGCCGATGCCCGCCAGCTTGTTGATCTCCTCTGTCTCGGGGCAGTAGGTGTAGAGAGAACGAAACTGGCAGCCAGAATCTCGGAACAAAACCAAGAAGTTGTTCGCTTCGGATTTCTCCATCTCCTGGAAAGGTCAAGAAGGAAAAGCTCATCAGGCAAAGAGGTAACAACTTCCTGCTTCTATTGCAGATGCTTTGAAGACTTGACTTTTTCATGTACCCTAATAAAGATAAGCTGGTGTGTGAATGTGTGTGTGAATGGGTGAATGTGTTAATGCAGTGTAAAGCGCTTTGGGCTCTGTCAATGCAGTGTAAAAGCGCTATATAAGTGTAGACCATTTACCATAAGTGTAGACCATAAGCGGACCTCAACGTATTTATGGGAGACTTTTAAAAAAAAGGGACTTGATTTTAAATAATTAAAAGTAAACAGTAAATTGAAGACTTCAGAGCTGACTGGGCAAAGACAGTACAGTGAGGCCTCCTTGCTTTTACCTCCAAGATCTTGTTCTTCTGCCCCTCGTTGACCTTTCCAGCGAGGCAGCAGTGGGCCAGAGCATTCTGGATGATGTGTTTATTAGACTTGGCACTGGGCTCCTTGTACAACTTTGGTCCTGAATGAAAACACAAGGTAGGAAAGTCAGTGTCAGGCTGTCGCGATCGCAACCACTTATTTATGTCACGAGGAAAAAAAGTCTTCTCTCCCTATTTTTACCCTCCTCTTGATAAATAATGGATGAGGACACTCATTATTGTCAACAATTCCCATTGCCTCGTTTGTTTGCGTGCTGCCAGGTGGCCCACCGTCTCCAGAGGTCAGAGGTCTCCTTGGGATGCTGAGTCCATCCAGCTACTCCCCAGCTACAAGTTTAACCCCTTTTTACAGTGTGTCATTTCACTTAAAATAAATCAAGATCTAGAGATGTAACAATTAGGGGTGTGCGATATGACAATATAAGATCGTTAAGGATTATAACGTCGGGACGATCTCATAAATCAGGAAGATCGTTAAACCGTATACAGGGCACGTTCTCCTCGTTGTTTTTTCACCTGTATATAATATTTTTTGGAGTGATGATGTTACCTGAAAGCTTTAGATAATATTAACTAAATATTCCCTCTAGTGCAGTTATCCAGATACATAATAGATACATGCGGAGCAAAATTAAAGATATAATACAACATTTTCTCGAAAAGACGAAGCCCCACGTCTGTTACTCACTTTTTGAACAACGCGCATGCGCCAGACCATCCGCCCGGCTCTCCTGCTTCTCCCACAAAACGCGGAAGTGTACGAGCGCGATCTCCTCTTCTCCGGCGTGCACGGCTCTGTACAGTTTCTGCGATCCGCCTCGCTCATAAATAAAGCTTTTTTTTCCGAAACAGCTACAGTTTCATTATGTCAGACTCGCCATCGGTAAGTACGAGCTCAGAAGCTCACCGGCTACATAAACACTCTGAATGCGCATGCGCAAAAGAGAGAAGCTGATTGGGCGCAAGCACGGAGAACCGCCTTACGAAAGCAGCTCGTCAGAATGATTGACAAACAGACCCACCAATTATTTAGGTGATCCACCCGGAAATCAAAATGTTGTATTACACCTTTAACCATGATTTTAAAAACAAAACAAAAAAAAAAAAAGAAACGCGCAGCCCACCGCCAGGGCTGCGTTCGGGACGCAAAGGCAGCTAACAACGAGCTGGGCGCTGTGGAGCTTTTCTGACTGGCGCTACTGCTGGGTGGAGGCTGTGTCAGGCAGAGCTGGTTTACAACAGCAGTACGGGATCTACAAGAGATCAGCCGCCATAGAAACACCCCGAAAAGCTGGAGAGAGACGCTGAAGCTAGCACCGATGCTAACGCTAGCTAGCGAGCTACCGCTCGCAGTTCACAAGCTAGCATGAGGGATTTTACATACAACAAATCACAGAAATATGAAAAGACACTTAGTGAACATACCATCAAGTTAACAGCTGAAACGGCCCTTTAGTCTGATAACTCGTGGAACGTCTTTGATTTAATGGGATTATGAGGGGCTCTATTTCAATGGAGACAGAGCCCTCTAGTGGTCATATAGCGCAACTATTAAAACTATATCCCATTAAAACTGCTATAAAGCTATTTGATGTGTTTAGTTTCTTGTAAAAAGTGACTTTATTGATCATTATCTTTTACCTCATTTTTAAAAGGAGATAAAAGCTTAGATCTCTGAACAAAAACTTGTTCTCAAGCAGCTGTATTATTCACTCAGGTTATAGACATTAAAGTTAAATTGTTTTTGTTCTGAATTGTTGCCCTTTAAGAGGTAACCAGCTAAGTTTGCATTTTTTTTTTACCCTTTTTAATAATCTATTTGGTGTGTTTAGTTTTTAAAGCCAGTTTCTTTAGCTTAAATTGTCTTTTTTTTTCTTTTAGGGTTTTACATGTTTAAATACATTTTATACGTTTTATATGTTTAACATTGGGGAAAAAATGGTCAAACTTGCAAATTAGTCTCGAAAAATCAATATAAAAAAGAATCGTGATAAAATCGTGATCGTGATATTAATTTTAAAAAATCGTGATATGACATTTTTGCCATATCGCCCACCCCCAGTAACAATTATCTAAATGTTTTATTTATACACATTAGATGACCAAAGTTTTAAATATTAATGTTTTAATCTATTAATAATACTCTTGGATTTCAGCCTCATTCTTCTTATTTTGGTGATTTCCCATGATCACAGCAGATGCTTTTCATTCAACATCCTCCGTTTCCTTGGTCCTTCCCTCCTCACACCATCTGCATGCACGTCCTTCATAGCTTCCTACCTGAACCTCCTCAGGCCTCTCTTCTTGTTCAGCTGGCCCACCAGATGATCCAGTCCGGCCCACAAGATGACATTCGCCAGCTGTGACAAATTATGACTTTATCTGCTATATATTTATTTGACCACATTGTTTTGATTTATTTTCTTTCCACTTTAGTTTGTATTATGTTCTGAGTCTGTTCAAGTGATTGGGATTACAACTCAGATGTAAAAATGTGTCAACATTAAACAAAGTTTCTATATTTTTAAGTTTTTCTGAAGATTACATGAATGGGCTGACTATATCTTTGACTTCCAGCTACATGTAGCCAAATGTTGTTTTTTTTTACTTTTGAAGACCTGAATAGCATGATAATACGAAAAACCACAGTGATCTGGAAGTTGTAGTTATCGGTTGTTAAAGAATAGTTCATTACCTGCAGCATCTTAATGATATAATACAATATAGCACTTCAACAAAACAGAGGTTTAGAGTTGGAGCTATGCTATTATCTGTCTGTCCAGGCTATTTGTTTAGCATGTGCAAATCAGTATTGACAACCTGCAGAGAAAGACTAAACACACCTGTGTGCATTTAGAAGCACTGGTGTGAGGGATGTCCTGTTCTTGAACTTTTTCATTCTGTCCACACCTTATCCATGTTTATGTGCCAGTTATGTCCAGCAGATGGAGCCAAACACAAATGCATAACACTAACTTCAAATTCCATCACATTTAATATGAGAGAGAGAGAGAGAGAGAGAGAGAGACAGAGGAAGAAGAAGAAGAAATTGAATTGAATTGAGAGAAAAGGATCCATTGCTACAGTAAATTGTGGTCCATCTCAGGGAAACTGGTTTGCAAAGAAAGCTGCACGTCCACAATACCACTACTTCAATTACTCAACGTGGATGTTCAATGTCGTCTAGTGGAAGACATGAAGACTCTGCAATAAACAGAGACCGACAAATCCAGTTCATTGCATCCATTCCCACAGATTATAATTCATTGTGCTTATAGTTGTCAGTCCAGGGAAACAGAGAGACAGCTAAACAGACAATGACCCACTCTGACGCCTGATGTTGGAATAGAGGAGGAAACATGAGAACCAGACCCACAGAGGCACAGTATGAATACGAAAACTTCCCACAGGAATGATCCATTGACCATCACTGTATAATTAGGTGGAAAGAGATGACAGTACTAACAACTACCAAACCATACCCTCATAAAAGTACTAATCAAAAATTTCTCATAAATTTGAAACTAGGTTTTCTTCTTGCAATGCGTTGTCTCATAAAATTTCAAATAATAATGCTTTTTTTATATATTTTGACAGCATAATACAGTCAAAAAATCAATAAAACGAAGACATTACAGGTGCCATTAAAGTTAAAATATGAAGGAAAAGGAAAACTATCAACAAAAATGAAAACATTTAAAAATCTAAAAATTGCTTGTGTGTTAAAGCATTTTTTTAACACACAATGGCTTAAATGTTTTGCTCTATTTCACATGTGTTGTCTAAATACACACTGACACAAAGATGTCCTCCTCAGATTTTTTTTTCTGATTTAGCCCAAACACTGCTGTATTTGCAGCAGTGTTAAATTATACTCTATACCAGGTGAAAACTGTAAGTCTTCTCATGCTGTCCTGTTAACTGACAGTAATAAAGACAACAGTAAAAAAGGATCCCTTCGATCCCTTCCTTGAGCAGCTGCATTGATGTGAAGCATGCCTCACACAGGTTTCTGTCTGGTAGAAGGTCATGAAATGGTTACAAGTTGCTGATGCTGGCTGCTTATGAAAGACTGAGAGAACAGAAATATAGGCCTGTGATCTAAAGTGGGGTATGTACCTCAATAGAGGTTCACCGCAAAGATCCAGTGGATGTGTGTGACTGCATTTGTGTGTGGATCTCACTGCATTTTTTTTATTTTTATTTTTTGCTCATTAATGCCAAAGTCACGTGACCGTGGTAAGAGCCTATCATAAGTCACATGTCAGTAATTCAAGCAGCTGCACAATTGTTTTTGCACATAATTATTTTTTTGCCCTTGAAAGCTTGAATTACGTTTTGTATTTGCAAACTACACTGTGTTTGCTTGTTTGTAAATTGTTGACTGTGAATCAAACATGTTTTGTGTATTTGAAAGATTTTAGTTGTCATGGTGACAGCGCAAGGTGCTGCTTTCAAGGACCGGCAAAAAAAATGGACAAGAATTACAAGTATTGTAAGAAAATAACAACGACGCCATTTGAATGTTTAAATAATGGTGCATGGATGGACACTGGTCACAAGTGTATACTAAGGAAAATATGTATACTTTGTGTATACATAAACGTGTTGAATAAGTGTTGAGTTTTCTGTGACAGTAAGATGTCGGACCGTGGGTCCGTCACTTGAACGCAGCATGCACGTGTTTTCTCACGTGCGGGCATGACGTCACCAACCATTGCTTTGAGGCACATTCAAATTTTTCAGTCTCATTTTGCTCCGTGTTTGGTTGCATTTCGCACGTTCGAGTACTTTCTGGTGTTGGAAAAGTCCAATTTACAGTCAAAACTGCTCACTTTTGCTGTTATTTTGTTCTCGCCGACGTTCCCGGAGTGAAAAAGCATCTGTAGCATCGAGAGGAGTCCCTGATTTGATCATGGCTTTTGTACATTATAAGTTTTTCTCCCAAGTTAGCTTCAAGACACTGGTATTTCACCGCTCCCAGGTCACGCTGAGTGAATTGAAGAGGGAGATCATGAGCAGGGAGAAACTTCACGGCCGGAATAGTGACCTGCAGGTCACTGACGAGCAGAGTAAGACAGGTAATGAAGGGGACATATGCACTGCACTACTAAGGCCTTCACAACAGATCCGCCTGAACCAATCCATCTCTCAATAACTATTTTAAGTCTATAATTTACATCTTATTATACAGATATGCATATAAAGAGCTGTTGCATAGCAGATAGATACTTGTGCAGCCAGCATAAATGCCTTTGCTGAAGTGCACAAATCTCCAACTACATCTGTGCACATAGAATGAGCATGAACAACTTAATAAAACAGCAATGTTATTTAGGAACAGCGGAACATTTTACTCACCAAAATCCCGATTATTTGTAAACAAAATCCATCCTCCTTTCCTTCCTTAAAAATAGTCCAATTGCTCTGTCATATAGATTATCCGTACGTTTCAGTTCCATCAGCATCTCGATTGCCATCAAATCCAGGGCTGAAAGTGGAACTTGCCCTCTGGCATATGTTTTCCGGTCTTCTTTTTCTTCTTCTTTGGAATAATTGCGGGTGGCGACCAACCACTTAGGTGCATACCGCCACCTACTGTATCTCTTGGTGAATGTAAACCAGAAGGCCTGGATACGCTGCTGTTAGTGTACGCCTGCTAGAAGGCGCTGAGACGCCAACTCGAAATCTGATTGGTTGAAGCAACTGTCTGACACTTTACTTTACTTTACTGAGTCATCAGGAACGGACTGTGAAGGCCTCAGGCAGATTTCTTTGACCCGAGCAACAGCATATTATGCAGGGACTGATACCTGTGTGTTTATGGTGACTTTGCAAAGCACAAATGCAAAATAAGCATTATCAGGACAAGATTATCTGCGGATGCAACATTATATTGCATAATTAAATAGGCCAAAAGAAGAAATGGAGTGTCATAAAGACTGAATGAATGAATATCATGCTTGGAAAATGAACTTCTCATGGATATGATTCAAATGATGCTGGGAAACGGGCCTTGTCTGAACAAATACAATTGTTCATCATAGTGCAACTGTGACCCCATGCAGACTGTTTGGTAGAGAAAATGAATGTTGACACAATATGACTAAAAACAACTATGAATTAATACAATGTGACCAGAAAATGTTGCATCAAAAGCTCCATAATAAACAGACACAACATGGTGCAAAATGATCTTCTCTGATTGTGTGAAAATCATGTCGTCTTAAATAAAATGAGGATAAAATGTAATTGTTGTTGCAATGATGTGATCATTAAACTGCAATCCTCCATTTGTGTGTTAATCTCTTTCAGAGTACGTGGCTGGTGATGCTGTGATCCCTCTGGGCTCCTCAGTCATCATCAGAAGGATTCCCATCTTTACGCCCAAGCGCAGCTTTAAAACCAAGGCCAGCAACAAGTAAGTTTGTTCAGTGGTGGATTTTGTTTGGCATGACTTATTCTGAAAGAGTCTTAGAAAGTGCTCAGTTAACGAGGAGTATGCACAATAAGAACAGGCATTCTGGGTATTTACTGTACATCCAGGTCTGTTATTTCGAGACAATTCAGGAAGGGACTGCACTGTCATTGAGAACTGTTTTTTCTTTTTGTTTTCAGTGAGCGATCAGCTGTCCGACATCCCCATGAGCGTCCCTCTGGAGCCAGCAGAGAATCCGTATGTAGCCAAACCCTCAGAGCACTCTGTCACAAAATGTATTACAAAATGTGCTGAAAATGTGATGTACATCGTATTAAATGTGATGTTGCTTCTCTCACACATATATATTAGAGCATATCTGACAGATTAGTTTACACTGGTCTAACAACATTTAGCAGAACTCTGCAAAATCTTCATTGATAAGAAATGAAAACTTCAGTTCCAAAATAATGTTTACAAAAGATGTGCACATTTAGGAAACTTAATCTCCAAGTCTCTCTAAGCCATCTCCAGAGACACTCATTTCAGTTTTTTTTTTTCATATTTATCATGCATTTGTTATTTCAGTTAAAACACTACTTGACACCTTGATGTCTGTTTGAAAGCTAACATTTCTGCTGTTGTACTTACAGATGATTAACGTGGCTGAAATGGACATCCCAGAGGAGGAAAAGCTCAAGATTGTCCTGGAACAATCCTACAATTACATGAAGTGAGTCTTATGCGTCACACATTTCTGTCTCTTTTATACCATCTGCTTTTCTGTTGTCATCTGTGCTCTCATTTTTTGAGCCTTCATTATTAAATACATTATATTTTCTCTTTCTCTCTTTCAGTTTGACCAAGAAGGCCAGCACCCTTCATCCTGATTATGTTTGCCATCGCTGTGGAGTTCCTGGCCACCACATCAGAGACTGTACAGCAATCAGGGTGAATATCCATATGTCTCATTCAGCCCACCTTCTAACAGTGCTCAATTTTGCGCTGAACTTTGACACGAATCCAGAATTCTGTGTTCAGACTTCAGAATGACTTCCACATCATTCTTGTCAAAGCCATCTGGGTTACTGGGAATTAAGCAAAGTCTAAATTAAGGCGTCCAAGAGTGAATGTCTTTTAGATAGTTAACAGTCGGTGTTAACTGTTGATATCTGTTTACATTTGCCAGGAAAATGACAGACCAATAAAGAAAACAACAGGCATCCCTCGCTCCTTCTTAGTTGAGGTCGACGATCCTAGCATAGATGGAGTCATGATGACGAACTGTGGACACTATGCCATTCCGGCCATCAACACGTGAGTGACAATCAAAGATTCCATGTCTTTTGTTTCAGTGCTGTTTTTTAGGAGTGCAGGAAATTAAGCTTACCTTTTCACCAAAAAAACCTTTGTCAATAATGGTGCTTTATGAAAGATTGCTCAACAAATGTTGATTCATTTGTTTCCATTGTTGTCTGCCTGCAGTGAGGTGTATGCTCTGGAAAAAAAGAAAAAGTCAGTCAAGTGTACAAAGCCTGTAAAAATACATGAAAGGCAAGAGACAGAACCGGCGACAGTCAACAGCTCCGAGAGAAGCCGGAAACGGAGCAGAGAGGGGGGCACTGAAGAGGAGAGGAGGCAAACAAAGAAACACAAAGGACAGAAATGAAAAGACGAGAACATATTTATTTATTTATTTATTTATTTATTTATTTATTTATTTATTTATTTGTTTGTTTGTTTGTTTGTTTGCTTGTTTATTTATTTATTTATTTATTTATTTATTTATTTATTTGTTTGTTTGTTTGTTTGTTTGTTTATGTATTTATTTATTTATTTATTTATTTATTTATTTATTTACTTATTTATTCATTTATTTATTTATATACATATACATACACACACATATATATTATATATACATATTTATTTATTTATTTATTTATATCCATATACATACACACACACACACACACACACACACACACACACACACACACACACACATATATATATACATATATATATACATATATATATATATATATATATATATATATATATATATATATATATATATATATATATATATATATATATATACATACATATAAATATATTCAAAAAATAAAAAAAAAGTAATTCAAACACAAATTCTTCTGTGGGTTTTTTACTATATAGATTCATTTTTTGATGCTATTAAGCCATTGAATGTCCACTTCATGACCAGTTAATCTGGTTGGTTTTTCTGGATGGTGGTGCTCACCAAAAAAAACAAAACAAAACAAAAAAAACAAATGCTAGTGCAGCTGTAAGTATAAAAGCTCCATGTATGGAGTCAGTATCCCAACTTTGGTTCCATTCTCTTTCATAATCATATCTTTTAATAAAAGCCAAAAAAGGTTCAGTCTTGATCCTGAATCCAGATTATCTTCTGGTTCTTGCTAAAAATGCGAGCGCTTCAAACTTTAAATATCCTCTGTTTGTGTGACAAATTTTATCCCAGTCCGTCACCAAGATTTCAAGCTATTCTGTTCAGTGTCTCACAACTAAGAAACCAATGGTGCTGAGAAGATTTACTTCCTGGCAGAGGCAACCTTCTGTGCACTAGTGTGTTTGAGATTTTTGGATTTAAAACATTGAAATTTGAGCTCCATTATAACAAATGGGGTTAGCAAATGTCTGGTGACTTGTAAAAGACAGAGGATATCAATAACAGGACTTGATCATGCTGCTACATAGGTCTGATACTGCACAATTCATGTTTTCAGCTACCAAACCTCCACTGTGCATGAAAACATCTCTGTGTTGGAATTACAGATAGGGTTTCCATTGAAGCTAGAAGGAAGCATGCAATGTGTGTGCGATTTGTGTGCATCATGAGAGGGGAGGGTAAATCAAACTTGATGATCTAGTCCATTGTTATAAAATGTTTACCACCCCCCCTCCAAAAAAAAAAAGATGAATATAAATGATTAGCTTTAAGTTTCATCAAAGAAACAAAAATTTGTAACACTTTTATAGATTTATTATATATATTGGAAGGTTATGTGACAACAAGGTTATGTGATCTCATGACTGATGAATGAAATTTATGGCACTTTTTTAAAGAGGACACTGGTAAACTGGTCAGGTTTGACAGGAACGCTACATGAAAATGAGAAATTTTACTTGTTTATAAACGTTTGAATAGGTTTGACAAAGGGACGGAAAATGTAGGACAAATAGAGGCGTGACTTCCAGTTGAAAAGTAAAATCCCTAATCTAACATGCTTACAACAGTAGTCGTTATTAAAGTCTTGCCTCGATTGTTTAAGGAGTATACCCAAAATATTGCTTTACAAAATCAGAATCCATAAATCCATCCACTTTCTACACTGATTTAGCCATCACACAG
Organism: Salarias fasciatus; assembly: GCF_902148845.1. NCBI lineage: Eukaryota > Metazoa > Chordata > Actinopteri > Blenniiformes > Blenniidae > Salarias > Salarias fasciatus. The sequence goes on along the minus strand of NC_043766.1, from coordinate 8,699,123 downwards.
ATCCATCCATACCTACAGAAAATTGAGACTTTTAAACACACAGCTTTTGAAGTTTTACAATTTGATTCAGAGCTGGACTTCAGTGTATTGCCACTGTTGTAATAACTATCGATTTAAAGTGTTTAATTAACAATGAAAAGAGTAGTACCTCTCAACCGTCTTTACAGAGGACTGATTTCACCTTATACAGTGAAAACACCTTCATGCAATCTGCTGATTGTGTAAAAGTGTGTTATGCAGAACTCCATTATTGAGAAAATGGCTATCAATTTTAGTTCTTAATTGGAATATGTGTGAATGTATCATAAAAAGCTATATGGACCAATGTCACCTGGAAATAAGTCAGATGTTGTAGCATTGTGATTGCTCTTATCCTGGGTAGAATGCACTCTTTATACATCCTGTTTCTTTGGATACATTATGCTGCACTAGTGCTTGATACCAGAACATTTTGTCTCAATTTCTATGCATCTACTAAAAGAAAGAATAATAAGACAAAAAAAAAAAAAAAACAATCTGAAACCAAAGCAGGAATATGTGAAATTCCATTTCATGTAATTGGATTTCAAAGAAGACATCACTTTGCAATCAAAGTCAAATAAATGAGCAATCCATGCTTTATTTTATTGAATGCAAAAATAAAACAAAGACAAACCAAAATTGGACTACATGTTCAGCAACATGCTGAATGACAGCACGTTGCCAAAACAAAGTTATCATAGTGACTTGATAGCTCACATAAACACACTATACAATATCATTACAGCTCCAAAACATCTTTTCACCTTGGCCATAATCAGCCAAAAAGCAGATGGGCACGAACTTCTGTAGACCAAAGTTTTCCAACAAACACTGGAGAGAAATACTTCTTCCTTCTGTCATCCTTGATTATATATAAAAAAACAAAAAACTAAAACCTACTCACTAACTTTCATAAATATCCCCCCAGTTAAAAACAAAGCACCAGGTAAGCAGAATTAGTCGAAATTCGTACCTGCAAATGGTGTTGACTTGATATTTGGTGACAAAAACATGGAGTCTTTACCCGTACGCAGCAACAGGGATTTGCCTCATTCTGCCTTGCATTATTATTTAAATATAATCTACTAAGAATGGAAAAAACAATCTAGTCAAAGTTCCATAATGATACTACTCTAATAATAATGACCTATTTAGGACTCGTTGCATTTATAGTCGACAGAGAAAATGTGCTGCGAAGATACACTCTTCACTCCTCTAATGTGAAAACCCACTTGTGTGATGACAGACTGACAAATGCACATCGAAAATGACAACCATTTCATACTGTGGTCTTTTTTTCAAAAAAGAAAAAAAGGGCAATACTGACCGAAAAGTACTAAGATGAGTACACTTCAGCTTGAACTTGGATCTTTAAAGTACTCAAGTAAATTTTTCACTCAATCATCATCAATGTTTAATATTCTTCATTCATATTCCCAACAGCGGTGGTTGGGAATGTGATTTTAAGATCAACATATAACAATAAGAAAAAAACAAAATAAAATACTGAGCTGTGTTTTTTGTTCACAAACCTGCTGTGAACCAGCAGCAAGGAGATCTGCATCACTGGATCGCCATTTCTTTTGGATGCAACACGACAAATATACTGATTGCCTCCGAGGCCAAACATTTAGTAAACTGCAACATTTCTTCATACACCAAAAAGTAACCACTGCAGCTTCAAAAGGTGACAGAGTGTCTGTGTATTCGCACATTGTCCATTACTGCAAAAACCACTCTGTGGGCGTCTTCACCCACAGGCTGATAACCAGCCATCCAGGGTCATATCCTGCTTTCTCTACACGGTTTGGGAAAAGCTGAAACCGATTGGCTTTGTCAAGCTGAACACACGAAATCTGTGTGGCTAATGCTAGCTGTATGAAAAGTACGTTTTTGGCCCTTTAGTGTTTTACTCACCGTGATACACAAACTGTTTACTCACAGAGATGAAGACAAAAGAACAAAAGAGTTCCTGAAAATACAGGAAGAGCATTTGCTTTGCAGTCATCTCATTACACTCTCACGCTGAACCAAATAAGGCCACACATCAACAGGATAATGCAAACACAAACCAACCTGTACATGAATTAAAACATTCAGTGCTTCAGTGTACCCAGTAAACTGTTCTGGCATTCATACTGTCTGTTTTTTTTGACGTTTGGCACATGGAGAACAAGTACAACACTCAGACGTAGCCTCGAAAAAAACTGACGCCAACATGCCCAATCCTTACAAACACGCACATGACTACATTTACATCATTCCTCGACCTTGTCATACATTCCAGTTGTTCACAATTGTTGAGTTCTGTCACATCCAGTCCAGATTATGCAGGATGAGCGAGGACGTGAGTGCAATGACAGGAGAAACAAACGTATAAAAGGACAAAAATGCATTCATCTAACTGGCGTTGCAGGTGTTTGAATCTTTATGGATATGTACAGTGAAGTGCAATTTTAAATAGGGTCTTTCCACTCCGGGGAGAAACTACAATGTTTACAGGAATCGAGTTCCATTAGGACTGGACAGGCACTACTTTTTTTGGAGTGGCTGGCTTCTTGGTTTGCCAGAGGTGGTTGTGGATGGTCACTGCGTCCACGCTGGCTGACATGGTCTTCGCTGGTATCTGGCTAAACTGCTTCTTGTCCGAGTTGTATTTATAAAGGCCCTCAATCATCTTGCGTGTGATGCTTTTGGGGCCGATGCCCGCCAGCTTGTTGATCTCCTCTGTCTCGGGGCAGTAGGTGTAGAGAGAACGAAACTGGCAGCCAGAATCTCGGAACAAAACCAAGAAGTTGTTCGCTTCGGATTTCTCCATCTCCTGGAAAGGTCAAGAAGGAAAAGCTCATCAGGCAAAGAGGTAACAACTTCCTGCTTCTATTGCAGATGCTTTGAAGACTTGACTTTTTCATGTATCCTAATAAAGATAAGCGGACCTCAACGTATTTATGGGACACTTTTAAAAAAAAGGGACTTCATTTTAAATAATTAAAAGTAAACAGTAAATTGAAGACTTCAGAGCTGACTGGGCAAAGACAGTACAGTGAGGCCTCCTTGCTTTTACCTCCAAGATCTTGTTCTTCTGCCCCTCGTTGACCTTTCCAGCGAGGCAGCAGTGGGCCAGAGCATTCTGGATGATGTGTTTGTTAGACTTGGCACTGGGCTCCTTGTACAACTTTGGTCCTGAATGAAAACACAAGGTAGGAAAGTCAGTGTCAGGCTGTCGCGATCGCAACCACTTATTTATGTCACGAGGAAAAAAAGTCTTCTCTCCCTATTTTTACCCTCTTCTTGATAAATAATGGATGAGGATTTCTGCTGGTTGGGTTTGTCTCTGCTATCACTTCATCTCACAAAGGAATGTGAACTCTGAATGCAGCACAGGATCAAGAATGTTGGATTGGAAAAGCAGAAGGCAGCACCATCAGAAAAAAGAAAGCTCCCTTCTTACATTCTGAACAACTGACTGAAAATGAAAAACAAAACAAGAAAACAGAAGTCAGACAGGAAAAACATTCACTTTTCCTTCTATTTCTTTGTTGTATCAATCCGTAAAAATCAGTTTCTTTTCACATATTTGTAAACGACATGCATTTGTGGAATGGGCAAAAACCAATGAGCCCACAATATCTTGTTTTTAGCAATAAGAGGGATAACTAGACTTTTTATTTGAAGGGTGTAACTCAAATATTCAGTCACAACTGCTACCTGTCCAACACATTTCACAACATAAAAGGATTTCAGACAAAATAAAACTGATTGAATTTTTTAAATCTGTTGTTCGCTTTCATTTGTTGATTTTAAATCATGTTACTGTCAAGTCACTGCTGAAAAAAACGTCTTTGATCACAATGGGATTTACCTAGTTAAATAAAGGAATCAAAAAAGAAGAAACTAGAAATTGGCACTCAGAGAGCGCAGACCTCCGCCACAGCTGAAATCAGTCACCAACAACAAGAACACCATATATAATAAAACAACATTGTGATCGGAGGTGTGATCGGAGCGTAGCGCTGCAGCGTGCGGTGCCTCTCTCTCTCGCCCTCTCTCCCTGTGTGTGTATGTGTGTGTGTGTGTGTGTGTGTGTGTGTGTGTGTGTGTGTGTGTGTGTGTGTTTATCTGAAAAGGAAAACCGAAAGGCAACATAATTTATGTTATTTTACTTCATTTTAATGTGAAAATGGACCGGATTCTCTCGTATTTTCCGTTCCTAACTTCCTGTGTGGTGCGATCTGCTCTGTCCAGCTTTACAACTGGCGGTGCACGGCGCGCACGGCTCGCAGAGCAAATAGAGAGGAGCGGAGCGCCCGCGGTCCACGGCGCGCACGGCGCTGTCCCGCGCCTCCTGTATGAACCGTCAGATAGGTTAACAGGGGCGCCGACCTGAAACTCGGTGCGCAGCGCTTCTGCTTCCGCGTGCGGTGTGTCCTGTGTGAACCAGGCGTTTGTCGCCCCCGTCTGCGAGCCTGCCCAACCATGTCAAAGACTGCCCTATCTCTCAATGATAAAGAATCCTTCAAAAAATTCCTGGATCCAGACAGTGATCCGGATCATCACCAAAATTTAATGGATTCTAAGTTAGCCCAAGACCCATCTTTCCACAAAGTTTCATTGCAATCTGTCCATTACTTTTTCCGTAATGTTGCTAACAGACCGACCAACCAACCAACCAACCAACCAACCAACCAACCAACAAACCAACAGACGGACGTGATTACATAAACTCCTGGCAGAGGTAACAATCTACCAAACACATATTTCCTTACTATATTTGTATGTCTCTCGAGAAAGTGAGATGATCAAGTCTCACATATGTACAGTACGTAGTTCACAAACGACAATGCACTCATTGACCTACCAGTATATTCTGTGTTGGATGTAACGGAGGAAGTGGTGGATCCATTTTCCCAGTCCTTCTCACCATTCCTGCTGCTAGAGCAACTCGGAGAGAGGAAGCCATCTGCAGAGTCAGGTCTACCATGTACACACACACACACACACACACACACACACACACACACACACACACACACACACACACACACACACACACACACACACACTGAGTGTTAGATCAGCCTTTTCTTTTTTTTAATGTGCAATTCTCGGTTTAAACTTAAAAATTTGGTTGAAGTTGAAGTGCTGTGACATCTTTACTGCAAGCATTAAGCAGCAAGACTTGCAAGCAAGGCAGCGAGTGCAGTTTAGTGCATTTACGGCCAACAAAAGTTCCAACCAAATAAAGTGCAACACATGGCTTTCATTTGCTCTGTATCATTTTAAAACGGGCAGAACAACAAATTCCGTGAGTTTTCAGTTTGTGATTATGGGAAATTAATACCATATATCCCACTATAGCTTAGAGATGCACTGTTCTACCCGTGTGACTGTGAGGATAGTGGGAAAGTCATACAGTAAGGGCAATTAAGGAAAAAACTTTACTTAAATATAAAATGTTCAGTTTGTGAGACAAAGTCTCCACATTAACAAGTCATTGTAACTTTTTCTTTCTCCTGGTACTGGAATTGCAGGTTTAATTTGAATCATATACAGCTTGACACTACTTAAACCATGAAGACTAATGACTTGATAAGATGGAGTGGTGGGTCTGAATTTATTTTTGTGCTTCGTTGTGCGAAAAACAGTGAAAAGGAAGAATTTGTGAGGAAGGCACAGCAGAGAAGTAATTGCAAATAATAGCAAAAGTGACATTTTATGAAGTTTTGATGGCAGTACTGAAAAAAGAAAGCATTACACCAGTGCTGGGGAGTTTAGAATGAGGATTATAGATGAAGATTAAACAACAAAAAAACCAAAAGCATTGTTGTGTCTGAATCGAGTGCTCGCCCATCTCTGATAAAACCTGCTGTGAGGGAAGGGTTTCAGAGCAGGATTGGGCTCTAGGCAGTGTGAAGTGGCTCAAGACTTAACGCTAAGCAGAAACTAACCTCCTCCTTCTCAGTTTAGGAGACCTCAGAAAGTAGAAGAGGCTGCCAGAAGCTAAACTAGCACTCCTGACATGTGTGACAAGCAGGAGAGAAAGTAATAAAAAAAAAAAAAAAAAAAAAAAGGAAGAAGTTACAGCAGTGAAGTGGACTGGATGCAAAACTAAATGCATTTTGCTACTTCTTCTTACCACCTGTTACAACAAAAACACCTGCTGTTACATCAGTGATCACTGCAGTTTTTCTGCTAGCTCTCTGTGAATTTACTCCATACACTTTATTACATACACATTTAAAGTTAAAGGGTTTAACAAACTTGGATACCATGATGGATACTATTCATTAGCAGTATGCCATGACAATAAATCAACATTGGACACTGCTTTATGCCTAAAAGAAAGAAAAAAAACTGTGAATCAACAGTACAAAAGCCTGAGTCACCAAACTAAAGGAGGCGTGAAAACATCTTACCTTGGTCCTCTCTTGTCAGAGTGAACACTGTCACTGTCTCCAAGGTTGAGGGAAGCCAGGGACAAGCTAGAAACTGAAAAGACACGTTGGCGTGAACCTGGATGTGAAGAAATGAAACGTAGCGAACCACAACACAGTTAGACAAGACGCCACCGATGAAGACTTCACCACACTGTGCGCTCTGTTTGTGTCAAGCCCGTCGAAGGGCAATGCAGTCTCTGTGCTATGATGATTCAGCTTTACCTCTGTTCGATGCATGTGAAACAGACATACACACAACGACTAATGCATGAATGAAAGTCTATTAATGTGGATTAGATAAGGGTGTATTACATTTGCATGGAACGCACACGTGCATACTTCTTCTGCATTGCCCTTTCAGGAATCAGAGGGTGGAGGTGGAAGTCATCCTCCCATACTTTTAATATCTGTGTGTAGTTATGTAAATCATTTATGCCAGGAGATTTTAAGGACGTAATATATATATTTCTTTATGTTTGAGTGGCACCTGGCAGAGTGGCAGCAACACAATGATAAAACAGATGGGGTGAGCTGGACTCTCTGGTTTGGGAAGGCGTGTTGCCGGTTGCCTTGGTTACCTGTGGCAGCCCTGACTGGGGTTTTTGGGGAGTCTATAGTGTCACGATGGATGGACTTGGGGCGACCCCGCCTCTGCTTGGCCCCAGTGGCTGGCCGAGCTTTGATAACAGAGTCCATGTCCTCCATCAGCTTCAGCTGCTTCCTCCTGAGGTACTCCTGCTTGATGAACTCCTTCCTCGCCTTGTCCTCCTCCTTCCTGATCCGCTCCTCTTCTGCTTTCAGTCTGAACAGAGGGACAGATATTGGATCGACAAGAAAAAAACAGTTATCAATTTATCCATATTTATTCAGTAATCAAATGAACTGCCAGATGACAGTCAACGATCACTAATCTTAACAACTCGACTAACTTATTTTACAAGGAGTTGCTAATTTACCAGTTTCAAGCAAAAAAAAAAAAAAAAAACTTGTGAAAATTGGCTATAATTAAGAGATACATTTGACTGTCAAGTTTTACATTTTCTTTCAGGTATAAAATATAAAATGAATGCATGCTAATTAAAAGAACTTAAAAGAAGAATCATCTGCATGAGGCCAACATTTAGCTCTAATTTGACATTAGGTGTGAATGTGAGTGTGTCCAATCGCCTGATTCTCTGTGTTTGTAATGTGTTGGACTGGCGAGTTCTTCAGGTGGGTAGCCTGTTTGCACTTTACAACCCTGAATTGGATAAAGTTGTATTGAAGATGGGTGGATGGATGGGAAACTATCTATAATAGTAACTATGCACACCGGGCTTCCTCTTTCTTCTGCTCCAGCTCAGCTTCCAGCTGCATCTTCCTCTGCTGACTCTCCTTCTCCCTCCTCAGCCTTTTCTCCAGCAGTGCAGCCCTCTTCTGAGCCATGTTCTCCTCGGCTTTTCCATCCTCCTATAGGAAACACAGACAGGAATGCAAGCTCAAAGATTAATACAATTTTTATATTTAATTCATTTCATGCATCTTTTTTGAACCTATGGTTTTTTGAGTTTGGATTTTTTTTTAATAAAAGGTAATGACATTAATAACAATATTTCACGGTTTTTCAGGTATAGCTCCTTCCTCTATGGTCAATGTGCAAACTTCATTATGACCTTAACCAATAAATTATTTCTCTTTTGACAGGAATACAACTTTACAATGATGTTTTCTTTGTTTATTTAATATACATAGCATATGGTTATGGCTACAGCCCTGTGTTAGAAGCATTAAATTCAAACAACAGGTGTAAGATCTTACACACTGTAAATATGCTGTGGATAGAAAATCATCCTTTTACTAAAGATGCCTGTAATAAAATTAGTCAACACATATCTTCAATCTAGGTACAAATTCATTCAACGTAGACTCGAACTCAGTGCACATCCCTTTTATCCACCCTCATAATATCTTATCTACTGTAACCCCTCTACCCTCCGATACTTCCACAGCTGTGTTTTAATTATTCAAAGCAGCCCCAGTTTTCTGACCTACATCAAAGCTCCGACAGTAGAGAGCTACAATCTAACAAACTATACATGGGCAGATAGTGCAGTCCTCCTCTCTCAATTTTCGTAAACAATAATTCATCTCATTGTCAATACAAGAGTTTGTCATGAAAACAAACATGACTATACTTAGAAAAATAAAGTTTCTTCTTATTATTATTTGGATTTGATTAAAGCTTGTGCAATCATGTTTTAAAAAAAGCATATTTTTTGTTCCATTTGGGTGATAGTACTTCTACAAAAACACATTTAGACATGGTAAGCCATCGTTAGATTAAAATGTTAGGACAGAGGGCATTATTTTTGCATTTTGTTTATTCGTCTATTTGAAATCCTACCTTGAAGAAGAAACCATGGCATGTCTTCTGTTCATCATCCTGAGCTTCCACGTTGCCCTGTTGTGCCTCCAGTCCATCGTCAAGGGGCAGATACTCCAGGGGCTTCACGACTGACAGGGGTACCTCTATCAAATTACTTTTGGTCTGACTGGAGGAGTCTGGATGAGGGGGAATTTCTGTGGGCGTCACGGTAAACGTCTCTACCACAGGGTGAGCCAGAAACTCGGGGAAAGATGACTGCATGGTGGGTTTGAGTTCTACAACAGATGTCTGATCTTCAGTATTCTCATAATCTGCCTCGATATCGGCAGTCGCAGAGTGGCCATGAGCTTCTGCTTCCAGCTTGCTGACATTTGTATCTACTGCACCTTTTTGGGGCGAGTGGACGATGCATACACTTGCCAGATCTCTCTCTGGGGAAATCACCGATTCAGTTTTCTTGCTTTTGTCTCCATCTCGAGTTACAGTCTCTGGATTAGCAGTTGCTGGTTTCTCGCTCATGTAAGCGAAGGAACTTGCCAACGGCTGGCAAGGAGAAAATCTACGTAGTCTTGGGATGCTATCGACAGACTGCGGCGCAGTCAGAATTCGATTGTAGGGGGCCAACTTGAGCTCGTTTGGCCGAACAGTTCGAGGATTACGTGAGTGGAAGGAGGCCGACTTGCGTTTAATGCTGGTCGGAGAGCGGTGGGCAGAACGAGGAGAGTCTGCGGGAGAAGAGGGTCCTGAGGATCGAGTGACAGCTCGATTGTGTTTTTGTGGCGAGGGGTTTGTATGTGAAGGAGGGATTACCCATGATTGTTGATGCTGTTGTTCCCTCATGGCCATAATCACTTCCTGTTGCTGAGCTAATCGCTGCATCTCTGTCTGCAGGAATGCCAGAGAATGGTTGAGTTTCTCGATGGAGCGCGTATACTCAGTGAGATCTACTTCAGTCAGTTGAGCAGAACTCTGGGCTCCTTCCTCACCTGCACCGGGCGACTTTTGCCAACAGGAAGCTGTGCTGCTTTGTTCTGCCCCGTCAGGCGTGTCTGAATTGCACCTCCCAAATTTAAAGGAGGGACTTGTGCTTGCTGACTGTCCCTCTCCTTCAGTTTTCCCGACTTCCTCTCCACTAGCAGCTCCATCGCCTTTCCTTTTCACCACGTTGAGGAATGCAGAGTGTCCCATCTTTTGCCGATGTCTTGTGAAAGCAGCTTCCACTTTCTTCTTCTGTGCTTCAATGGCTTTCCGTTTCTCCTCCAGCCTCATCCTTAGCTGCACCATCTCTGTAGCCATGACTTGTGCTGGATCATTGGGTGGAAGTTGGACACTTGTAGAGGGCTTCTGAGGGGTGAGGGCTGGCGGAGTGTGATGGATGGGGCTGTGCTCGGGGGTCGGTGCCCAGGAGACAGATAATGGAAGGCCAAACTCAGAGCCCTCTGGTGTGGTCTTCAGGGAGCTGCTGCTGCCCCGACCTGAGTCAGGTGCTGACGGATTCAGCTTTTTCATCTTCTGTTCGGCAAAGCTGGTCATCTTCACCGCTGAGGGGGATTTGCTGAGACTGCTAGGACAGGGGCTTGGCGTATCCATGTCCAACTCCATATTCACTGAACAGTCTTTCAGAGAGGAATCTTCGTCTAGCATATCTTCTGTTCGGATATGGATGCCGGTGTCAACCTCTGTAGTGTCTGTGATGCTCAGAGGACCTTTAGAGTCTCCCTCAGACGTTGCATCTAAGCCAGCAGCAGCAGCAGCCCTGTGGCTCTGACTGTGCAAGAAGAAACCATTGTTGATGCCTTCTGCTGGAGGCCTACTTGGGCTATGGACGATCTGGAGGGCCTCGTCCATGGAGGGGCCTGGTGCCATGACACCTCCATGCCCATTGGCGAATGCTTGCATGTCAGCGTCCATGACAGCAAGGCTATCGGGGCAGCCCTCTTCTTCGATGGCAACGCTCTGACCATTTACTGGCTGGAAGGACAGGTTCCGCTTCATTCCTCGGGGCATGTGGTGCACCTTGAAACCAGAACCATCGTCGGTGCTGATAGACCTGACCATACCACGCATGGAGGACGGAAGGGCAGAAGCACTGTCCTCCTTACTAAAGGGGATGTCAAAAGATACTCCGTAGGGCCCAGACCTTAACAAAAGACAACGAAATAAAACAGTTATTTTCTATACTTGATGAGAGAATACATCAGAAAATACATGTTAAAACACTTAAAATTAAAAAACTGTTCTTTTCTTCTGTTGATCTCAAAGTTATAAACAATCTTATATAAGGGATTTTTCACATTTCTCAGTCTGAATAGATTTAACGTGATCAATCATATCACCTTCCTCAAACACACACACACTCCAACAAGGCAAACGAAACCGTGACATGCGAACAGGGAGAGGTGGGAACAGACGTGCCAATCTTGGGATTGGAAGATACCAACAGAGACACAGTTGGGCCATCACTAAAATTAGACCAACCTTTTTTCTTTGGGCCAGGTGCCAAGGTTGCCATCAACAAAGGACATTGATGTTGACCTCTTGATTTCTCCTGAACAACACAAGATATGAAAATTAAAACAATAAATGATTACAAGCAAAAACACATTATTCATTTTTGTGCACAATTAAAGTGTCAATATATGATGATATACTGTTTATAAACTACCTGAGTTCCGAGGTTGTGGACGAAGAGGCAAACTAGGAACAAAAAGAAAGAAAAAACAATCATCATGCAGTCAATCCATTTATTTGTTTTAGGATCTCAGCTTTCTTTGCAGAAATTGACTTGCTTTAGCTGATCGTGACCATCAGAGGGTCAGATAGGGTTGGGTTTTTTTTTTTAAGTAAATCCTGAATACTACATTTTAAACTAACATACCTAGGTCTTTCAGGGCTTGGGGGTCTTTCCATGAAACTTCTCTTTGTTGCTTTAGAGATGGGGATTACTGGTATATTCTTTAACAAGGATGAGGGCTCTGAGGTGCACGGCACAGAAAAGACAACAGATGGTGAGTTTATAATGAACAGACACAGTGTTCGCTGTCTTTTCAAAGGTTTCCAGAGAAAACACACAACGCCTCACTATAGAATCATTATTTCTTGTATCTACAACATGATACTAACATAAAATTTACATCAATAAATTGTTTTACAAAGTAAGAAATTGGAGAATACCTGTGCTCTCAATTTCCAGCACTCTGGGTTTTACAAAAGATGGCTTGACCACTTCAAACCACCAAAACAGCTCTGCCATGAACACCAGGTAATTATTCTGGAAAAAGAAAAACGAAAAATCAAATGAGGAAGATTGAAATCCAAAACCAATACCGGGGTATATTCAACTTTCCACTTCAAAAAAAGCAAATTAATCTCTTAAGAACAAATTCTGAATGTTTTGAAGAACAGCAGCACCTCAGGCATTGGGTACATTCCGCCAGCAGGTGTCACTCTTGAGCACAACTGAGAACCAGAGCTGGTTTGTAATGCTTGCGCGCGCGCACACACACACACACACACACACACACACACACACAAGCAGGACGACTGAGAATGAATGCAGCGATGCAGGAACGACCTTGAGGAAACACGCCCTCTCCCCACCCTCAGTCCATGGTCTCCAGACAAAGACAATGGTGCACAGCTCAGCTCTAAAGGTACCTGAATCACCTCATCAGCAACATTTTGCTGTAGCAAGCACACCAGGACACACATACAACGTACATACACTGCTTAAATTGCTCAACCGCAGTCCACAGGCACACTGGGAGGGCCAGAGGCAATTAACACTGGACAACTTGGGGTGATACTGCAGCATTTCACTTTTCTTTCTTTTTTAAATAACCTCTGCAGCACACATGCCGCTATGCAGAGCTACATGAATCTTAAAAGGTAAGTGTGCAAAGCTATAAGGCACAAAGTTTCAAAAATACTTTAAGTAACTTCACATTATAATTTATTTTTTTCAAAACAGAAAATTATAACTGAATTGGTGAACTGCATTTTCTTTCTGAGGCACACTTCTACTTTTAGTGACCCCTCTCTTAAATGCCGGTAAATGCAAAAATACTATCAATACGAAACAGTGATGTTACCTTCAGGTGTGCTCAGCGTTCCTCAGTAAGTCAGGAAGACCAGAAAAATAAAGAGTAAAAATTCAAAATGAAAGAAGACAAAGAGCAGATCAACTAGGAGAAGAAAATCTCCCGTCATTTGTCCTTCGCAGACTCGTGGCAGTAACCCAGCCTTACTTCTTGTCTGTTCCCATCTGTTCCTCTGAGTACTACTACGGACACACCAGGTGTGAGAGTTATCGCTTAATACCAGCCCTCGGCATCCACGCTGACACACAAACACACTGATCTCCAAACAACCAACCACTGCACTACTGCCCCACCTATCTCTCCATTGACTGGCATCACCACCCCACGGGCTGCAGGAGCACCAGATCTGGTGGCTTGGAGATTTGAGCATGTGAGTGATTCTCAGGGGGAAAAGGAAAAAAAAAAAAAAACAGTAACCTGATTGGTGATTAGAAGGAAGCTCAGAGTTGAGGGTGCTGGGGTGGCTAAAGCTAATCCACTCTGCGGGGATAGACACAAAACCCCCCACGACGCCCTGTGCATGTTCCAAAGACACACCATTACACAGGACAGAGATGAAAAAGAAGTGCAAAGTAAAGACCGACTTGACTGGATTTCTAAAAAAAATGTAAAGAGGCCACGCTACACGTTATCTCATCACACTCAGCGTGAGACAAGGCCAAACAGCACACTGAGCAGTCGGAGAGCATTAATCTCAACAATCACCAGGCCGCAGAGCTGACTGAACCCGTGATTATCAGACTGTAGTACGTGTACCACCATCAGCATCTGGGGGGGATCGGAAATGTATAGATTTTTAATAACACTTTCATCAAAATAGTTCAAAACTTAGATTGAAAAAATATAAAGCATATGAAATGTATTTTCAAAATAAATATAGAAGTAATCAGTCCATAGCTAGTAGTGTAAGCCGGCCATATGTTCAGCTCAGCCATAGTGATGGAGAGTGTGATATTTTCTCCAGAGGCACACACTGTGAAAAGTTTAAGAACCACTAGATTAAAAGATCAGGGTCCAGCAGCCAGACAGACAGAGTCGCTTCTATCTGGAAAATCTGCTTCTTGATTCACTGCCAAGTGTATCAGGCCGCTCACAGTTGTCTGCTAAAAACTCAGAGCACATGTTGTGTTTCTGAAGGAAGAAGTCAAGAAGTGGAAAAGAGACCATTTCCAGAGCAGTCTGGATCAGCGGTTCTCAACTATTCTTTGGTAGCAAACAAGCATTGCGCCATCAGTTTCAAAAACAACCACTAACGTTTGAAGTCCAAACTCTTAAGTTGGACTCATATTGAGTTCTTTTCATCAGTGCTATTTGCAATAATTTTGCTTGTTGCCATCCTTTATCTGTTTAGTTAAACAGTCCATTAAACTAAAGGCCACACTTTTTCACTGAGTGTGTTTGGAGAAATTCCTAAGAAGCAAACGGATTAAAAAAAAAGTACCTGACTCGAGGATGAAATGTGAACAGCTACCTGGAGTCAGTGTAACACAGGTGTGTCAGTGAAATGTGATAAGAACTCACATTTTTACAACAAATCGAGAACCCAATTCATTTTTTTTTCCAGATCATTTTCAATGCAGTTTTCCACATAGAGACACTAACATCAGCCACTCAGAGACAAATGACTAACTGCAATCAAGTCGAAAACACTTCTTATAAATTACTTAAAGCATGTTGATTTCCTTCCTTAGAGCAACATTAAGATGCCTCATGATTAAAAAAGGGAAAAACAAACACTAGAAAAAGCCCAGGGGTGATGAATTTCATTTCTCTTCCACAGGATCCAGAGACAGTAATTTAGATGTGCGGTGAATCAATTAAATGTAGGGTCAGTTAATGGGAGTGGGTTGATGTGATTTACTATCCTGGCGGCCATTAGGAGGGAATGGCTTTAAGCAATGTTTGAGATTTATTACCGGGGGTTGGGTAGGAAAGACTCCAGCTTTATGCTTGGTTAGAGGACAAGGGATGGAATTCAAAGAAATGCTGGCTTTAGTAAACAATCATAATCGTGTTTAGTCCCAGTAGTAAATGTCCTTCAATATTTTATGTTTAATTGCATGTGAAGCTCTACATTTTATGTGTTTCGATTTTCTCATTATTACTTGTGGAGGGGGTCGTGCTTAACTCTGAACAGTTGAAAATTTTTCATTTACAGTTTTCAGAACTACTGTGATAACACTTTTCAAGGAAACAACAGTTAGCTCTGGTAAAATATATTGTTCGACTACCAGTAAAGCATTGGCCAGCTATCAATTGGAAATATTGTTTAATTCTAGGCTTCTAAAAATTATGACTTTTGACAATTGATCGAAAAAAGGATTTTTAAAAATTATTATCAGAAATGATCAACATTGAAATCATTAATGACCTTGTAAGTTATAAGCTATAGCCCTCCTTCACACGCAGGATTATTGGCAGACTTAATGATTCATTAAAAATAAAAAATATATACCTTCTTCCAGATTTTGACATCAAGATTCAGATGGAAAACATTTATTCTGATCGAAGCAAATCATCTGTTCATTGTTGAGGGCAGAATTCACATCGGGAAACAATGTAGCTGTAACTATGTGATTTTTTTTTATGCACAAGTTTTATCATATCAATGTCATGACATTCCTAAAATAGGCTGGTCCTCTTTTTTTCCCCGTCCATGCCGCCCTCTTTCTAATTGTTTCATGCTCTCTATCACTTCCCCTCTTCTCTTCTCTCCTGTTTCCATTTTCTTCCACATCAACACCTCCCTCACGTGCACACCCCCCCGCTGACGCCTCGGCTCAATCTCTCTAATAAGGTCTCTAATAGTGTGACGGGCCACGACTTGCAGCCTCTTGAAGTGTGACTGCCTCGAATCTGGGTCAAGGTTATTGAATATATCTGGTTCTGAATGCAGTTTGGGCCACAGTGCTTCTCCCGGGCACAAAGTCTAACCGACTGGGGTGTTTTGTTATCCCTCCTGAAATTAGTGTCAGCAAAAACATTGTTACTGGCTGGTTCACCAGTTATTATTTTTTGCAGTGAATGTATATGCTGCTGTCATGCTGCTAGGATGGGGACAAGGACAGCACTGTCAGCAATGTGGAGCAAAGAAAGGCATGAGCACTCTGTCAAATACAGTGTCAGAGTATTTCATTATAACGTTTGCTGTAATGTCAAGATATAGTAGTTGATACCATTACTGTGAGGTGGGAGAGTGGGACCATTTGCGGCTTTCCAACACATCAGAAGTAAAATGTGAGTTTTGATTTATTGCAGACAAGTGAATCTACTTTCACTGTTTACTTGTACATTTTATGCGTGTTGAGAAATTAGAAAAACGGAAAAAAGTAAGGTTAACCAGTTAATTTTTATTTTGTTTTCATAAATGCAACATAATTAGCTTTTCTACTTAAAAAAAATCTCTAGAAAGATTCATGTTAAAGATTTATATGCATTTTCTGGCTCCAGACATATTTTATTTGATGCAAAATGGCTCTTGTAGATAAATATTGAGGGTAAAACCATTGTCATTCTGCTGGTCGAGACTGAGCTAGTGTTGCAAAAACAAATCTTTATTTTTTCTTCTTTTTAATATCCAAAAGATAAACATGCAGCATCTAATGTCATTTAAATCATAAAAGATTATTTCTATTACTATATCAAAGAGGACATCTTAATGTCCTATTTTCTTGTTTATAAAAACTAAATTGTTACTCCAAGTCACATCATTCAGTTTGCGAAACGGACTCCTGGCGTCACGTTTGAGAGCAAAAGACACACACGTTTCGTCAGTCCAAAAAATCTGCTGGGGTCTGCCCTTTTTGCGACCTCCACTCTGTCTGCTGAGCACAACTGTCCCGTACCAGAGGACATGCTGAGGTGACAGTCAGGAAAAGTCAGGCTCATCCAAACATATCTTTTTGTTTTTTGTTTTGTCTTCTAGGTGGTTAGGCAGCTCCTATAGATGCACTGAGAACAAACACAAACAGGCCATAGTGGGAAGGTTACATCAGGCCAACAGACAAGTGCGAACACCCTGCAATTATGGCTGCTACTGGGACTTTTATGTGAAAAAAATAGTGAATGTGTTTATTTTGGAGTTTTGGGGAGATTGCAAATAGAAGCTATTGTGCTAATTTATTGAGAGTCCCAACAAGATAAAAACAAAACAAACATATTCACATAGCGAATGACGAAGAGAGAAGTGTTTCCAATCCAAAGGAAATCCTTTATAGAGTTAAAATATCAGTATTAGAATGGAGTCTCTTTTCTATTGGCATCTACAGCTCTGGGATATGATCTAAAATACATTGTAAAAGAAATTCAGTAACACGACAGCTGTATTTGAAAAGCAAGAAATATATGAACAGTCGTGAAACCTCACCCTACACAAAAATAATTGTGATTTCTGTAACTTAAAACAAAATAAAACCAAGCCTTTTCTGATCATGATAAACTCCTACTATGGCAAATATAAAGAAAAACAGCTGAGTGGAATAAAAGCATAGACTCATAACTACACAAAAGCACAGCACTTTTATTCTAAGAACATCATAAAAATGATCCCACAATTAAACTAAATAGATGTGAATAAGTACATACAAATAGAGAGACATATTATGCTTAGATGGATGTGAAGTGAGCTGTAAGTAAGAAAGAGAAAAGCGAGTGTGTCAGACAGAGAGATGCCAAAAAACAACGAGATTTGAAAAGACAGAAAACAGGGAGGCAACACACAACAGAAAAACCAAACAAAAACAATCTCGACCAGCCCAGACTGAATGCAAGACAACAGAGAGAAGAAATATCCACATTTTTTGAATAAAGACCAAAGAAAGTAAAAAAAAAAATTACAAGGAAAGAAGAACTGTTTTTGAGAACTAGTAAAGAAAGGAAAGAGAAGAGTGATGACATTAAATAACTTAAAAATAAACAGAAGAAACTTAAGCCGGGGACGGTCAGCTGAACAGAGCTCTGCAGGCTCGTGGTTGTGAAGACAGAAAGTTAAAGTTAAAAGTTATTTTTTCCTCAGTATGACTCACCGCAGTGGCCAGCGCCGCTGCTCGTTTCTCCTGCTCCAATTTCCCTTTTTTGAATGAAAACCACACCATATGGGCTTCTAATCTGTTTTGTCCAAAGACTTGGAACTGAATTTACAGTCCTTGGGGAAATACCTCTCAACTGAGTTTTGTGATTGTGAACCAACTTTCATAAATGCAATCACTGCATTGGATTCAAAGAGTACCCTTGTAATGATTTAGGCATTTTCGATGTGCTAGATCTTTCCAGTTCTGAACACTGAAAGGCTTGCCAGCCAGGAAACCAACCAACCAATCAACCAACCAAAAAACCAGCCAACCAACCATCCAATCAAGCAACCAACCATCTAACCATCCAAGCAACCAACCACATTTTTTTTTTTTTTTTTTTTTACAAAAAACACAAAACCGTAAGGTTTGAAAGTAATACTGTCTGTCTGATGATAAGCATGGCTGTCATTCATTTCATGTAAAATGCGTTCAGTGTGGAGCAGTACCTTGATGGTGGAGGAGGCGTAGAGCATATCCTCCAGGCTGAAGTGGCAGCAGCTGTTCAGGTTGTCCTTGCAGAAGTCTTGGATGAGCTGCAGGTTGTACAGTCGATCGGCCAGAGTCATGTTCTCTTTTAGGCAGA
The DNA here is from genome assembly GCF_902148845.1 of Salarias fasciatus. Lineage (NCBI taxonomy): Eukaryota > Metazoa > Chordata > Actinopteri > Blenniiformes > Blenniidae > Salarias > Salarias fasciatus. Next base: position 8,680,545 of record NC_043766.1, on the reverse strand, counting down.
CGTCTAACGGGGCAGAGCAAGCCATCATGTGTCAGTCAGCGTGACGCCACTCAGAATGTGATGACTAAGGCTGGTTTTGCTTTAGCAGCCACCTCAGTGGATTTTACTGAGCTGAAGGGAATGATATAAGATCCAAGATGGATGAAGGGTGTTCCAAACAATTCTGTTTATCTTAAAAAAGAAAAAAAAAAAAAAGGTGCTCAAAGGTCTTAGGTCTCAAGTTTTGTCAATTGTGACTGATAGTGACAGCAGCGTGACTTTATAAGGAACAGGGCTGACCTAGGAGCTAGCTTATCATCAGAGTGATCAATGTTGATTGATTAATCCTTTATCTCTGTGCTTTCCCAGCTGATGTAGTTAACTTTGCATGTGAACACTGGAACAGTGTGCGATTGTGTTTATGTTTATATGTGAGCCCCGTCAACATCTTTAATCAGCAGTGTGATGTAATTATGCTACACCTATTCTTTTCGTTCTTGTATGTTGTTGAGTTGTCATCTATTCTTTACATTGTAGACAAATAGTTTCACAATGACCCTGGTATACATATAGATTATAATTTTTATCCATTTCGACTTGTTCAAAGTTCAACGTGTGAGCTTTCACAATCTTTAGACTCTCTCTTTATAAATTCACACTCACAACTCAAACTTATCAAAGACACCGTTGAAGCATGCCTTTACATTTTAGGAGGATGTTGTTGTTCTGTCATAAGAATATTGACATGAACAGAGGAAGAACAATGCAGAGAAAGGCCCAGAATGAAAAACTGGTCTCCTCAGTGGTGAAAATTGGTGTACAGAAGATAAACAGATGATGATGCTTGTGATTTTAAAATGCTCATCAAACAGTGGCCATGAATAAAGCTGATCAGTATTAGTGCTGCCATTTCTCTGCTTTTCAGATTCAAAACATTGCGTATGAAGTGGCCATTAAGTACATTGCTTCTTACCATCCAGTGGAAGCAGGTGAGGGCAGTAGAAATGCATGAGTGCACCCAGCGCTGAGCCGTCTGTGCTGTCTTTCAGGAGATTGTCCACTTGGGGGATCCAAGGAGCCGGCTGGGTTGTAGTCTGTTCCTTTCTGTAGCGAGCCTGCATAAGAAAAGTGCTATCAACACCACTGAATTGTGCAGTATTATATTGCCTGCATTGTTTCTTTTTTTCCTTCATAGCAATGACTGGTATAAAGAGACACTCAGCAATCTAGCAACAGATGCATCTGTATTGTGTTTTTGAAGAAGAAACTAAGAGATTAAAAGGATTGATCAGATCCTGGATCAAGTGTGTCAACTGCAAAAAACAACACTTAATAGTAAAAGTACTGAAATGGATAACAGTCGTTATGAGCTTTCAAAGTTTAATAATAATATAATTGTCATTGATCTGCTTACAATTATTTAGTTCATGTAATATTATATATTGAGTCTTTATACTCAGTATTGTGAATTACAATACTATAGGCACAGGGATGTGACGATGAAAGAACGGCTTCTTGTGCTCAGTGAGCTATTTCCTGCCAAATACTCCCAGACATCCAAATTCCTGAAATTGATTTCCAATAAAAGCTGCTTTCCTAATCCTCCTTGACCTCTGTTATGATTCCCAGGAGATAAGAAGCTCTATTGATGAGCCTCTTATCATTATCGAGAACAAGAGTGGCAAAGAATCAAACACCTGAAGCATAAGTGGATGGATTTGAGTAAATACAGTGTCCTACCATGAAGAACAATCAACATGACCCAGCACAATATGTGACTTTTGTGAATCAAAATAAGAGAAAGAACGGATGAGATGATTAAATCATGGAAGTCAAGACAGAAAGCGATGGTTAGGGGGGACAAGTACGATCACTATGGACATATGTACGGTATGTCATTGACTTACAGGCACAAGCTTCATGTACCACTTGGTTGGAGACTGCAGCAGCACAGAAAAGGGAAAGACACAACACACATACACAGAAAAATACCTGTTAGTGAGATTAGTAGCAGCATGATTAGCATTACAAAGAAAGACATGACAGGTGTAGGACCAAACAGAGAGAAAATCTTCCCTTTTTTGTTGCTGTACATCCCACTCAACTGAAATAATCCTGGAATCATGTTTAGTGAGGTGTTTAGTTTTGAGTGCACAGGTTCAACTTCCAAAATAGGAGCTGAATTATAGTGCAACTAAATGTGTCATGCTTAGCAGTTCGTAATCACAATTTCTTCAAAATAACAGGAGACGTGGAAATATGATGTTTAAGCTTCCCTTTCAAGTCACAGTGAAACAAACTACTTGTTTATATATGTGACAATTTGAGAAAGTATTTGTGACAGTAAAAGGCTGTGATGCATTGAAAAAAAAAGTCCACAGCTTCATTAGTTTAAAAGTATTTTTAGAAGTTACTGAGATACTGCTTAATGCAGCAGATCCTTTACATAAGGAGGGAAATCGGACATTTGTGTTGATGCTGTGTGCCTACAGATTTAATGCACTGCACACACATGCAAGTTAATGCAAGTGTGTTCATTATATATTCAGTAGCTTTGGACTGAGGACATCTCAAGTGCTGCACTATGGCATATTTTCAGCTTTTTTTCAGTAGAGTTTGAGAGATAAAACTGAAGGATTTTCATAGGCAATTTTGTTTTAGTTGACAACCTTTGAAATAAGTGAAGCCTGCCTGGGTGATAGCACAGTATGGCAAACTGAAGGCAAAGAGTTTAAAGGAGTTCAAGACAAATTCCTTCATAAAAACACGATGTGACGCTGATGTAAGATGTAAACTGGCTTGAAATTTTGCCCATTCGTTCGGATAACATTAGATTTAAATCTGATACACACACATTTTATTATTGCAAATATTATTTTTGCTGAAGCAGTCCATAACCCCCACTGCAACAGTAAGTGCTTGATGGCACTGCAAACTTGAAAAATTTATTGACCTCAAAAAGGCAAGTAAACTCCAGATAAATTTCCTTTTAATTTGTTTTTAAGTAAAAAATGTTTTTCAGTCAAATAAAACACACGCAGATGTGCACATCATGAATGCCTTCTGAACATATTCACACACAAGACAGCATTGTGGGTTAATTGACAGATTTAAGGTTTAATTTATTTTGAATTTGTTGGAGCATTTGGTCTCACAAATCCTCCTTCAGGCAAACAGTTTTTGTGTTAAACCATAAAGTGGAATTTAAGGCTGTTCATGAAGCAGCCTGACATGACTTTTCCAAAAATGATCCGAACCTTTAACTGCTCATTGTCATGTGAGTTAATTTGAAAAAAAATGTAGATAAACAACATTCCCACTGCACAAATGCATCCGTCAGCTACTCGCTGACAATGTAAGCTGATCCCAAAAGAGGCAAGGCTTGCCTCAGTTAGCAGCTAATTCCCGAACTACCAAGACGCATCAAAGACCCAAAATGTAAGTGCCACTCAAAGTGGCTGGCAAGTCCTCAACTTCAAAGCGAAGAAGTGACTTGCGAGAAACTGCAGCCGCTTTGTACTGAAACCGTCAAAACAAAACTTGGAGGCACCAAGACGATAAAAAGATCAATTGTAGCTTTCTTGGGTTCCCCTGATTTGATTAACGTCACACCTCTTTGAAAACGCTTTGAGGTGCCTGATGTCGTCAGAGGAGCACACCTGATGTAATCTAATCTGCAGCATATTTGTCAGGCTGTCTGTGGCCGGATGGGCTTTGAAAGAGAGGGAAACAGTTTAGAAACTGTCTGAGGATTGAAGTAAGACAATACTCTAGCAACAACGAATTTATGCTTTTTTTTTTAACAGTAAAAGTTTGTGCCGACTTCAGTTTAGTTTTACTTCATTTTAGTTCTGCATAGGTAAAAAACACACATTTCAGTTTTGCTCAGTTATAAATAGAAAGGAGCTCTACTTTCCAGCTGTTTTAAACATTTTATTGTTGCAATTACAACACACTCACTGTAACTCACTACGTTAGTTAAACAGTAGATATACAAACTCTAGAAATACACGTCAGCTTCTTCTCGCCAAACATTTACTTTAAGCAATAGCTGTGGTCTAAACATCTATTTGTCGAGATAATGTCACCCTCTATGAAACATTTATTCATGTGAAAAGCACAAAAAGACAGAAAAATCAGCCACATCAAGTGAAATATCCGTAGATGGAAATTAGAGAGCTGGGAGAGACAGAGAGAAAAACTGTGCCCTTTCATTGCCTTTCCATTACATGATGGGAAAAAGTCACAGCAGACCCACAGGCCAACGCGGATGTGAGGCTGGCAGTGGCGTGGCTGGAACAGAAGCGGTAGCTTAGGGTGCTGCTAACTCTGAGACAGTTAAGGTTAAGTTAAGGACACTCAATGTTAGATTGTTTTTGTCACACATACAGTCTTAAAGTGTTTCACTTTCTCATTTAACCATTTCTTCATACCAGTGGCAAGAAATATTCATGCAGAAGGGGCTGTACTGTCCAGATGATTTTTAGAAGGGATGTTATGGTCGTACTTTTGAAAGATATCCAAATAAAAATACAGAAAATACAGTGAACGCTCAAGTTATTTTTGCAGGAAGATTTGAAAAACACCCTAAGTGTTTGGTGTCAGTATGTTCTGATGACCAATCCTAATTCTTTGGTTATCAAGTAACACAGAGCAAGGTGTATTGTTCTATTTTTTTTGTAAGTGTGGAAAAAAATAGGACCATGTTATGAGGATATGATGGATAATATCTTAATTGACCAAAAATAATTGATGGATTTACTCTTCACTTTGTTTTTGTCATGATTCCGTGCACAAAACACAAGTTAAAAAAAAAAAAAAAAAAAAAAAAAAACCTGACCCCCAGACTCCTTTTTGCTGTTCCTCCACTAATTTCTCTAGTAAACCTCAGAGGAGGCTTGTGCTGAACGGGGTGAGACAAACTGTTAATTCAAACTAAATCCACCGATCAAACCCCTGAGGAGCAGCAAAGCTCTAATCTGTCATCTCTCTACAGCAGGACACACACATGCCTGGAAAGTGCATGTACTTCTTATTCATGTTTACTTTTACATGTGTGTATCTCTGCCAAAACAATCATCCAACCAAGGTTCATCCTCTCATCCTGACATGTCTAGCTGTGCCACAGCTCAGCTCTTTGCCACTACAGAGGATTAGTTTGGTCTTCTCTACTATCTTGATGCCGCTTCAGCATGTGCCTCCACCATCTCCACCACCCTCACTTTCGGATGCAACGGAAGAAGCTTAAACACAGTTTCCCTGCTGGGTGACATGGTGCTGTCCACAAAAGGTAGGTGTCTGACAGAGTCTGCATGCGTGACTCACACTGCAGTCATACAACAGAGACGAGGGGAAGTGAGGGGAGTGATAGTAGGATCAGGAAGGGATCGTTCAATCTCCAAGACAGGATAAACAGAGGGGCTTGATTTTAAAAATAAATCTCAATTCATCTTGTCTGTCAAAAAAAAAAAATCAGTCTCCATCTTCATCCAATGCAAGTAATCAAGTAAAAAAAGCAACAAAAAAATACCCTCAAAAAACAATCAAACATAAATGCATAAAACATACAGCAACATATAAAAGAGAAGAAAATGGTCAGAAATGGTTCTGCCAAACACTTCATCATCAGAAACTTGCTGTTCTCTCTGAAATCCAGGAAGTGAATGAAACCCCTGAGCAGCAGCATATATATGGACTTCAGTAAATACGCATTTGGATGTCTGCAGCATGCAATAACTGATTTTTACCAAAGCTGAAATGGGAACAGTGTCACCCATGAGCAAGAGAGAGCTGTCACTGTGTGGATGCCGATCTCACACAGGCACTGATCCGCATGAGCTGCCTAGAGGTTACAGACGACGTTCACAAAGAACCAACTCTACAGCTTGGGGGCTAAATAAATGGACGTGCTATCACTCAAGTAACAAACGGACTTATGACCCATATATGACACACTCAGTCGGTGACATTGTGCTTCATGACAAAAAGCTTTAACTTTGAGCCAAGAGGTTTGAGAAAAAGAGCTGCCAGTTCAACAGGCATGTAAAAGATTTAACAACGGTGTGATGACGCTCTACTAGGGTGACAGAGTGTGTGTCCTCCTTTGTGTTTGATAGCTGAAATGTTCAGTGCTGCGTCTGCACACTGACTCGTCAGATCAGCCTCAAACACATGCGCACAGGCATGTGTGTGCATGCACACGCGCACACGCACGCACGCACGCACGCACGCACGCACGCACGCACGCACGCACGCACGCACACACACACACACACACACACGCACACACGCACACACGCACACACGCACACACGCACAGTCTTGTATTTCTATCCTTGTGGGGACCGTCCATTGACTCCCATTCATGTCTACCCCCTAACCCTGACCCTTACCCTAACCCTAACCCACACCACAACAAAGCCTAACCCTAAAGAAATGTTTCTGCACTTTTACTTTTTTCAGTAACAACAACATGGTCAAGAAAACACTGTTTCTCCTACTTAGGACCGGAAAAAGGTCCCCACAAGGCACGTCGTTCCACGTTTTGCTATCCTTGTGGGGACATTTGGCCCCGACAAGGATAGAAATACAAGAACGCACACACACACACACACACACACACACACACACACACACACACACACACACACACACACACACACACACACACACACACACACACACACACACACACACACACACACACACACACACACACACACACACACACACACACACAGTCTCCTTCCATTTCTGCAAGCTAAAACACACAAGATAAAGTTGTTATTTTTTTTCTGAATGGATAAACTTTCTTACTTGAGGAACATCTGAACAACAAAATCAAAATGGACAGTGACGACTCAGTAAGGCTGTCTGACATAACCTGTGGTAGAAATTACGCTTGGAAATGAACAATGGCAGATATGAGAGAGGCTGGAGAGAAGCCTCAGGGGTCGAGCAGCGATCAAAACCAGCGCAATGCAGAAATGTGGTGGAATTAAATTAAAAAGAGAGAAGAGAGAAGAATGAGTGCATTTTCATGGTTACGGAACATGTGTTGAGGGGGTTTGTGACTTTCAGGGGTCAGTAAAACTCACTCAAATCTACTGGTGATGCATATGAATGATGGTAGAAGAAGCAAAGCATGAAGGGTGAAGATGGAGGTGAATACTAGAGTAAAATTATCCATACGCAGCCTCCCCTCAACTCTCATATCTCATCACCGTAGTCTGAGAAGACGCAAAGCCGGTCATCTCACTGCAGCGTCATAATGTGGTGGACACGAAACAGTTATGCCTCAACTGCGTCATTCAGACACTCTCCACGAACACAAAGAAGCTTCAATTACAAGATATTTGAGATGCATCAGTACATGAATGTGAGTTTTCAGATTAAAGATGCCTCAAAGTGCTGTAAAATCAGGGTGGCTGAAATTGAATTAACTGGGGAGCAGTTGATATCCTTTTGATACAATACCGGCAGTAAACAAGCCCAAACATTTTATTCAATACCCGAGACTGCTTCTGTAGCAGGAACACATCCAGCAAATTTGACAGACTGGGATTAAGGCCAATTTTTATCAAAGAAAGTATTTTAGCCTTTAGACCACTTCTATTTGTGTATACTCAGTGTGGACAGCTGGTTCAGAGTAGATAGATGCCCTACGATGATGGGAGAAGGGATGAAGCTGCTCATGAGAATGTTGACAGGAGCATCCCACGAGAAGTTTGGCCGCACAAAAGACCAGCTAGGGACCCTTATTTCAACTGTGTCCATCGCTGAGATGAACAAGTGTGTGTAAACTCTGAAAAGCTCTGCACATTCTTCAGTTTTGTTTTGCAGCGTGGGGCTATCCTCCAGAGGGCCTGCTCCATCGGCCACCAAACTGAGAGACGCAGTGGATTTCTGCTGCTTTATTCTCCTTGTAATTAATTTTTGTTAATTGGGATTTGTTCATTTTCTGTTCCGTCTTTAAACATAGAAAGGATTAGCATTAGAGGATAACATACATCTTTTTTATCATCCCTGACTGAAATGGAGGAGGTGAACTATCATTATGCTAAAATACTGCTTAATAAAACAAAGATAATTAAAATCAAGTTCGCAACCCTGGCAACCACTATATATTTCACTTAAAAAAATATAAGATCACATAGCTTTTGAAAAATGAATCAATGTTGTAAATACTGCTTAAATAACCAACTGACTGCCTGAAACGACACAGCTATATAACTTTAAAAGACACTAATAGTAATGAATAATAATCCTAAAATGGGCCCTTGCTTTATAAATCAATCAATCAATAAATAAATTAATAAACAATATTTCCCAAACAATATTAAAAGAGTGAACGGATGATGACCTTTATAAATTAGAAAACATTGTATGTTAAAATTTACAGATGTAAAAAAAAAAAAAAGCTATCACTTTAGATTGTGTAATCTAGTTGTTGAGTGTATGGTTCTGTTAACTTCCAGGTACTTGAGTGAATGAGATTCAGGGAGTCAACAAAAATAATATATTGTAAACAGTAACACTTTCTAAAATATATTTCACAGACACAAACAGAAACACACAGGCCACACGAGGATGTCTTAGAGAACCATGAATTGTTGCTGATGGTAGACATAGTTGCATAACAGATTTGTACTTTGGGCAAGACCCCAAATGTTTTTGACCTTACACTAAATGACTGCTAGACTAATTAGACTGGAGAGTGCTGATCTTCTGGTGAGGGCACAAACGAAGCGGCTGAGGCATGTAGAGTTGTCTAGATAGATAAAAGCATTGCGATGTTGAAGCTGTAACCTTGCATCCCCTCGTTTTGTGATTTAATACAAACAGACTGAACTTAGTCCAAAGCTCAGACATATGAGTGAGATTTTCCCTCGATGTTAGCAGTTTTAACAACTTAAGTTGTGTTGAGGAAGCTGCTGCCGGGCTTTACAGCAACACAGACGTCCGCGTCAAGTGTCTGTCAGTTGAAAAGGCAAACGTTCTGAATCTATTAGGTGAAGTCAAGGATTTTACTGACACAGAATCTGTCCATCAAACTTGTAAGACGCTTGTATGTTTTCTGTTTTGTTTGTGGTAATGCAGTTAATTACTCACCCGAGGACTCCCAGCTGTCTCAGCACTCTGTGTTTCCTTCTTCCTCTGCTCCTGAGCTACAATGTCTTTCAGATATTCATTCACCTGGAAGAGAGCACATGTTTGACCACAATTACCACAAGCAGCATTTTCAATCCAAAGAAACAAGAGTGAGCACATTGAACCCTGGAGGGCCCAAGTCACCCGTAGCTTCTACTGTATGTGTTCCAGCTTCAGCACACCTTAGTGAATACAAAAATACATCCTAATGCTTGTGAGAAGTCATGGTCCAACAATTCTTGATGACGGCGGTTAAAATGAAAATCGGTGTACTTTATTGGCCTGTCTAGTGGAGTTAACAAGCTATGCTACAAACCAAAATGTGAAAACAACAGCCTTTTCATGCTCGTAGAAGCAACATCTAGAAGCAGCGTTAACTTCACGTGCATCATTGTATCTGTGTACATAACATAACAACTCGTTTCCCAATTATCTACAGATTTTTCTCAGCCGACAGTGTCTTGCCATCATATGACCACTCCAAGATGTGAAGTGGGACAAAGTCAACTAGCAACTTTCACAGTTTCCAACTGTGTGAATATGCCTTGTGAATATTGTGAACAGAAGTGCCCACATGTGCTATAAATAGGTGAGTGTAGGACAACTTATATATCTCAAAGACAAACTCCTACACCTCCTATTCTGTGTGCCATGGTGCATAATAAACAGTTGGTTATTGGAATTTTATTGTAATGGCAGTGGTTAATCATGTCAGCCAGTCTAGTATTGAACTTAAAAAAAAAGGAAAACAACAAAACACTGTATTCACCTGATTGTAACTTTTCTACTCCTTATTGGCAGAAGACTGTGATTGCATTGTAGTGTGTGCATGTGTCAACTACGTTCCCCTCACAGCACAGTATGAATCCACAACCAAAGAATATCACTTAAGTACGTCACTACTGTACTTCCTTCTTTGACTTTCTTTGCTATACTGTTTTTATACCTTTGAAAACTGCAGCCCCACGGAGTCCAGAAAAAAAATCTTACTTATCTTAATTTTTTTGGCTGAGTTGTTGCAGTTTGTATTAAACAGTGAAGTCAAGTGGAGTGAAGTTGTATTCATTTCAATCAAAGCTAACCTCTTTCGGTTGATTACAGGTTCAAGCAAATGGACGTGGTGAAATGTATCCATGTAGGCCAGTGGACTCAAACTGCGAGCCATATGTCTGACCAGTAGGACACCAAGACCACACCTCCTGTCAGCTATTGTCCTGTGTGAGCAGTGTGTGTGTCTGTGTGTGTGTGCTGCTCAGTTCAGAGCTGGCAGAAACCCAGCGTTCCTACTAAAAGAATGTAAACAGACCAGACTGTATTGAGGAGTCACAGCCATCTGTTCCAGTGTACGTACACTGACACTTAAAAACTGAAAAATCCTCATTTACACACCACATGGTCACATGTAATGACACTGGCTGATCATTCTTTTGGGAATACCTGGTAGCTCCTGAAAGGAATCCATGTGAAACATGTGTGAGAAGCAGTAAACTCCAATGTCCATTGAAATAATATACCAAGCCAACCACTTCAGCCAGTAATCTTCAAAGGTGAATTTAAATTTTAAAAAAAAAGGTTTTTGACTGAATGAATGAAGCATTTGAAAACATCAGTCCAGTAAAATGTTATAATGTTATAAACACTTGCAAAGCATCTCACATTCATCATTCCAGCAACAGGTTTCAAACATTTCAGATCACCTGTGTGCTGCACACAACATGACTTCATGTCTCCGAGACTAAACCATGTGTGTGGAGCAGATTTCATGATATTTAGATCAGTGATTCAAGTGAGTATCTCACTCCACTGTAACATCACATTTTCAAATTTTCAGCGTTCAAACTTTGTGTTGGTAAAAAGTCTGTGAAACAGATCCTCAACAGGAAAAAATGTGCTAAACGAGCAACAAGGGAAACCTGTAATTACACATATGCCTTGAAAAATGCAGATGGATCTGCAGTGAGGCCCATAACAGCTTCATATTTAATCTTCTACCACCAATACCACATACACACACTTACTTATACCATTACACACCTTGTTGATCCAGGTGGTCACTGTGTCTTCTGTGTCGTAAGGTGTTTCCACCTCAGGGTCACAGGATGAGTACTGGCTAATGCAAGCCATCACCTTCTCCACACTGACAGTCTCCACTGTGTAAGCCATCATCAGAGTGTCAATCATAGCCAGGTGGGCGCTCTGGAAGAGAAAACAGAGCATTTAAAGCTTGAAGAGAGAAAAACAAAGCTGTGCTGTGAGTGCAGCTGGGGCTGAATTTACAGAGACAGTATAGGCACATCATTTACAGGCTCAGTTTGTTGTTGTGCCCATCTGTGCACTTAGGTACTGTCAGGCAAATTAAACACTGTATTGGAATTGATATTGTGAATAAATCCATACGGAACACTGTAGGAAAAGAAATGCAAGGAGGACTACAGAACAAAACAAGAATCAGACAATATAAGTCTGATTGGATGTATATAATTAAAAAAATAAATATATATTAAAATTAGTCTATTTGAAAATTGAGAGCCAATAGAGATAAGTACATGAAACAAAATAAAAGCATCGCAGTGCACTGCTATTCAAACAAGTTGTCAGCCAGACTTGAAACTGCTTGATTGATTTCCTTTTAGAATATTATTTAAAAATTGTCGAGTAATTTGCTGTACAGTAGCTAAGTGTGGAAAAACAGCAATATGACGGCAGTGATTTACAACATCGGAGGAAGACCCAAAAGCCTTTCTTATAATGTACATCAGAAATCTCATCTTTAGCTGACGTCCCTGCGGCTGTTGCCCTGGAAACAAGTGCATCCAACCCTTGCTACAGACCCAGTTTGCTCAGAGCGACTGTTCTTCCTCGAGAAGACTGAGTTAAGACGTCTTCCTGACAACGAGTCCAAGCAGCAGCACTGGTGTCTGCACTCGTCTTTAACCTCAGAGTTCAGATTTATAAACCGTGTTATTTCAGTCATCACTCGTCATGTGTCGTGCAAATGGTAGAAGTCAGATATACTTTGGATATTTCACAAAAAAGCAAAAATGAAAACAAAAAACAAATATTTCAAGACCTAAATAATATTTATGGCAATATAAAGCTCGTAAGCTACAAAAGTGAAATCAACTTTTATAGTCAAAAAATCAGAATATCTAAAAAGATTACATAATTATCTTGTTTTATCATCACATGGAAAATTAAATTAAAAAAAGCGTTTAAATATTCAAGCTCAGTATCTGACCAAAAAAATATTTCAATGACAGTTTATGTTTTATTAAAAGCAACTATATTCACTAAAGCAGCTTCTATGGCAGCTCCTAACTCTGTTACAAAACAGTACACAGAGCAGGTTATGTTTATGTCTGTGATTTTGTTTTTACCAAAGATATAAACTTCACTGCCACAGATAAGTTTGTTCTCATCTCTGTGAACACTATATATTAAACCAATAAACAGGACTTATACAGGGAGCAGCAGCGTCTGAGGTTAGAGGAGAACAGTCAGAAGGTGACAAAGAGTAAATCTGTTTACTCTATTATCTGTTAATGAATACAACCTTGGAAAACGAGGCAATACAGTTGAAACCACCCAAGATGTTATTATTGTCAGCTAAGACCTGGAAACTGAACAAGTGGATGAACTTTGATGGCATAATTCCTATTTTCACATGAATTCAAAGGAAATGCCTTTCAATCACTTTAAATATACATTTAAACTTTTATTTTTCAGAAATATTTTTTTCTCCAAGTCTTTAAGGAAAAAAAGTCTGCCAGCAGTGAAAGTTGATGTGTATGTGTGCATGTGTGTGTAAGGATCTGAGTGAGTTTGATGAGGGTTAAACTGAGACTGGAGAGGTTTAGAGCATCGCCAAAACTACAGATGTTTAGAGGTGTTCCTGTCTGTAGTGGTCAATATTTATCAAAATGAGTTCATGGAAAAGTAGTGACTTGGCAACAGTTGCAGCCGAGGAGCATTCATGCATACGGACCCAGCAAGGCCTCGTTATCTGATACGATATCTCGATATTTGGGACAGATCACAGAACATGCACAGAGGGCTGAAGTCTCGGCAGCAGCAGCATTGTCAACTACAAACTCTTAAGCAAGTCGTCATAAAGTTGTTGTCAGATCTATTCATGACCTCAGTGTCATTGCATCTTGTTTCAGCTGCTTGCAGTAGAATAATGCCTCAAGCCACAATGCTCCACTCATCTGGAACTGGTTTCTTGTGCATGGCAGAGAGAACGCCACATGCCAGTGGCCTCCACAGTCACCAGATCGCAGTTAACCAGAGCATCATAGAGATGTGCTGGACTACCAGATTCACAACCGAAAAACCTGCTGAAACCATGTGACTGTAATATGAAAGATGAGAGCAACATCACTAAGGAGCCTTTCTGACACTCGTCAAATGTATCCCATCTCTCACTGGGAGAAAAGTGAACTCAATGTTGTGGTGGTAAGTGTGAATATGGGGCTAACTTGTAGCGCTGCATCACCTATACGACTCAAAACAAATGAAAGATTCATTTCATTGTTCAACACAACACAGAAAATACAAACAGCGACAAAATACTGTTTATTTTAAATTACCAATTAAAGGAATTGGCCAGTGGCTTATTGATGAATAATTTCTATGGAATAATCTATGTGTAACTTACAAATAGAAACCCAAAACAGACAGAGACAGACAGACAGACAGACAGACAGACAGACAACATAGTCATGCAATATTTGAAAATTATCATTACAATGTGGAAAATTTGATTTTGGTGAGAATACATTTGAGCATTTGTAGATATGAAGTAAGTCTGCACAGTAAATTTCATCAGCTTTGTTTTCCCTGTCTCTGATCTGGCAACCAGGCGGCAAAGCAACCGCCTGTAATAACACACTGCCAAGATGTGTCCCATTGGAAATCACTTAGCATGTCTAAACAAGATGATACATAATCCAAATGATACCAATAAAACTAAATACATGCATCTAAACAATCCTGTTATCAGGCTGGTGACGGTGGTTACAACTCTGCTTTCCATTTGCACAACAAAACTATCAATTCCAGGCAACATTATTTTTATAAAGGACCAGAGAGAATTGTAAACCCTCAAAGGTTTCTCCCACTCCCACTCTGTCTTCATTTCCTTCCCGCTGAGTAATTGAAGGATATTGATTGTGATCGGCTGTGGGGTGACGAGATAAAATGGCAACAGGAAAAGTTAATTTTATTTGTTAGACCACAGACCTGAAGCCTTTAATAACAGTGAATGACAACAAGGGATTGTGTGGGACGGAGAGGTGAAGGACCTAGAGCTCAGTTCAAGATTCATTTGCTTTCACTGAGATAATGAATATTTCATGAAGAAACAACATAACCACACTCGACAAGCAGAGATATTGTTTCAATGAACCGTATGAACCAATGCCCCGTAACAAAACCAACATCTGTGAAAAGTGTATGAGATAGAAACTGAAAATAGAAACATGAAATAAGTGAATAAAGAACCAGTGACAATAATAATCCGTCGATTTGACTTTCTCTAATAGCCATCTAAATATTGAATGTCTATAATCACGTTTATTTGTTGAGAATTTATCTTCTGGCAATGCCTCTCGCGGTCTTCAGATTTTTATCCCATGAAGATAAAACATACAATGATGTAAATTCCTGTGTATTTGCATTTTCTTGGTTTACGGTATATGTTGCGCAGCAGACAAAGGCTGGAACAAAACATTTTGACATGACTCTTTGCCCCAAGGATGGAGTTACTGAGCTAATTAATTAATTGAGTTAACAATTAATGAGGCTGATCGAGTTCACTAGCATGGTCAAACTGCTTGAAATTCTAAAGCTTCATACTGTTTGTGTTGTGTTCAATATCATCTTCAAGCAAATATGCTTACTGAAGATGGCATAACAGAGCCTTTGTGTTCTGTCAGTTGCTCCAAAACAGCGACCCTTTTCTACGTGAATAAAAGAATACAAGTGGAAATTGCCTTTTGAACATTCTCTGCACTTCATCTGGTTTACTTGTCGCTGCTGCACAGCGTGACGCTCACAGAAATGGATGGTTAGTGAAGGATTGGCTGACCGTGTGCAAATGTCAGACAAAATTTAGAGGGGCAGTAAAGCTATAGTAATTGGATGTATGTAGCGAAGAGAGGAAAAAAGGAAAGAAGCCATTGAAAATTTCTTCACCGCCTGAAGAAAGGGTCAGCCTTTCTCATTACCGCAGACATGACTGTCGTTGGCAGTCGAGCTGTTTCCTCTCAAACATCCCCTGACGTCATGCTTACTAACCTTTCAGGTTTGCTGGGAGCATATGCTTTTGATTCAAAATGGCTGTAGCCCAATGGTGTTAAACCAGCGGGGGTGGGCCTCTCCTGGGGGGTGCCAGAGAGCATCAGGATATAACCAGGGGGCTGTTCGACGGCATGATTAAGTTCTTTTTAATTCTTTAAATGAAAAAAGATATAAAAAAAAATAATAATAATTTAAAAAAGTGTGTTGGGGTGGCGGGAGTAAAACTGCAAAAATGACTTTATGAAAACAAATGTTTAGAACTGATTTTTTTTGTAGGTGTGATCAGACAAATCAAAGATGTAAAAACAGTTGAGTGCAAAAACATAACAGTTTTAGCAACAGTAACAACATATAAAGACTCCCCAGATATTTTAAATTGAAAGCATTAATGCCTTTCACTGTTTTACCGTATTCATACAGCTGAACAAAATGAAACCACAGAGCCGCCCGGCACAATGTCAGCAGCCACCGCTCGGCCCACTGGATCAGTCACTGATCAAATGTCCTGCTTGGGGGTATCTCCATAGCAGAACGAGGAGAAACGTAGCCCTTTCATCCCATTTGATTTATTTCCCAGGACACAAACTGATGACTTTGTAATCATAAAGCAGCTCAAGATATTTCCAATATCATACACTGCATGTAAAAATGGTTCTAATGAGCTGATCTTCACCACGAGAGGTAGAATGGTTTACACACGTCCAAGAAGGAATGCAAAAACACGAAACAACGCTTACACATACATTTTGCTCTCGATCAAAATGGCTGGACTGCTTAAATTGTGTTCTAAATACGTAAGAAGATGCTGCTTCATGGTCAATATCCTGTTTTTTAACTGTATCCCTACCAAGGGAAATAGGCAAGCTGCTCATTTTTTATTAAAGTGGAAATTCGAAGGTGAAAATCCACTTTATACGGGCTTGATTTAACATCAGACCAAGGGACTGCAAACATGAACCACAGCCACTTCCAAAATGCAACGTGTTAAGTGTTATATCTCTCATTTGTGTGTCTAAATTAAAATTTACATTGTCAGACCAATGAGCTGCCCCTGATCAACCCTTTGATACTGATAAACAAACAAACAAAAAAGAACATTTTCATTCTCAGGATTAATGTGATACGGCTCCGGAGGGGAGAAAAAAAGGCTTTGAAGAAATCAGATGTCTGAGCTTTTCTCCTCTTCTTAATGACATTTAACAATATCAAAATTAACTTCTAATAAGTGTTGATGGTTTGAAAATTGTAATGATATAAATAACCATACAGGCTATGTCGATGATTTATGATAATTCCCAAAGTTTTTTAATGAACTTTCAGCAGAGGAAGTGGAAATGGATGCAGAAAGAGACCATTGTGCTATGCGCACACACACACACGAACGCACGCACGCACGCACACACAAGCAAAAAGTGATCTAACATTAGCTGGTGGGTGATGTAATATTGAAAAGAGGCCTGCTTTTAGCATCAAAGCTCCGCTGCGCTGGTGGAGAGTCCAGATGTCTAAAAACTGAATCTGTCTACCTTCAGGTAACTTCACGCCAGCTCAGCTGGACATAGAAAACCACTCAGCTGCACCACTCTCTGGTGTCTTTCAAAGGTCATAACTACTGTAAAAGTAAAGTCCTAAAGAGAAATTTCATCCTTTCGTATATTTTCGGCCATATTTCAGCAACTAATCAATTTACATAATTTTAAGACATAAAGAAGTACTACATTTAATGGTTGTGCTATTTGCAACACATATATATTTTGTGTGGATACATATGTACTTGAAGTGTTGCACTTTTACAATTCAAGTAGTTATATATTCCACCTAAAGACAGGCATGACTTTGAAATAAAATATCAACGAATGGCTTCTATAGGCAGAGCTGAAGTGTATGTTCACAGAATTAATTCACTCAATCCTTTATGTGCATGTTTTGAGAATTATGATTAGTATACGAAGTGTATTCCATTTACCTTTAGCTTGTGTGATTACACAATGCTGCCTGATGTAAACTGCCCAAATCAATAAAAACAAGTTAAGGTGTTTCTGAAGTTAAGTCAAAAACTTAGTGTGGAATATACAGAGTGACAGTTTTAAAATGTGTGGACTCACCAGTCAGACTGTTTCGTAGTTTTAGAACGTGTGACAGTTTTAGAATATTTCATAGTGTGCTGGAAGATAAATGGGGGTGTTAAAAGATCATTTCAGGTTCAAACCTACTCTGTGGAGAGTGTGTCTTCTCCCGGTGCCTGTGTGAGATTTCTTTGGGCATTTGAACTTTCTCCCACAGCCCAGAGACATGGGCAGAATGGGAAAAAGACCACTGTGCCAATTTAAAACTACCAAAGGCACTTGCACTTTAATTTTCCCAAGATGCAATTTGTTGGCCTTTCACATTGTAAAGCATTTCAACATAATAATCTATGGAAGCTCACACTGAGAATTAAAATTTATGTTAAACCTATAGAAAAGCTGGGGGGAGGGTGGCATTAAATTATATAATTGAAGAGACTGAATGTCTGACTTGACCAAATGTATTTGACCTATGACACTTGGGAAACACATCAACACCATTTTCCAAGAAGATTAAAGTCCAGGTTCTCTCAGACTGACTAGTGTCCACTGAGCTGTAGAACAAACAATACTTGATGCAGAAAGAATGTCTACGTAATAAAACAACAACACACACCCATTTAGAGTTGGGTTCATTTACATAAGTCCAAAAATACTCCTTACAATCAGATTGAGCGGTCAATCTCTTTCAAAATGTTTCATGTAGCCACCTTAGCAGATCCGACTCACCCAGATCGAATTAAAGTTTTGATCAGACTGGAATACTTAATACTGAATACACTGGATCGGGTTGATGAAGGAGATTATTCAGTAGATTATTATACTCCCTCGATAGGAAGGAGTCACATAATGGCGTTCACTGAAAACAGGAAGCAGGAATTAGGAAACTCAAAACCAAAACAAGCTGAAGACCTGGACACCATATGTCCAGTTGTCACAACATTGTCACAGCTTTGACCACAGTAATTTATTGTTTTTTAGACTGATTTGACATCATTCTATTTTAACAATCAGCAAATGCTGAAACATCTAGGCAGCCAAATTATAGAATTTACATTAGCTTTGTAAATTCTCCTTTTTAGACAGACGAGCAAGCAAAACATGTTTCCCAAAATAATGAAACGGCACACTGATCAGCAGCAGCTTTTCTACTGTAGTTTTCTTTAACAATACCTGCCTGTTCTGGACGACTTGTCTTTCAACAGCCTGCCCAACATTAACCACAAAACAAAAAGGCAACACACACATTCCCACATGTTTGTGGACTCTGTTCATACAGAAAATGCCAACTGTGAGGTCTGCCATCATTTTTGGGATTGGAGTTTTTTTATGCACCATATATTCTCCCTCCATATGCTCCAAACCCAATCTAGCAATTATCTTCAAACCTCAAAGCTAACCTTTGAAAAAGGATCTAGGGACAAGACTGTGGCTACCAGCCAGTGTTGACTTACCCCAGAGAGACTCCCGCATTCCATATTCTTCCATTCTGTTTAAAAAGGCATTCTGGGCCCGAGAGTTTTGATGTGAGGACAGGAAAAAAAGACTATTTGATACTTATTTTAGACTGATCTCATTTTAAGGTGGAAGTGTGTCCATTTCAAATGAACAAAATGGTAGTTTTACCTGGTGGCAGAGTCAACCTAACATAAGCATAGATATAAACAGTAAAATAAATGAAGAATTATGCATTCTCACGCATCCTCTGTTCAGACAGGTCTGCTTTCCTTTTCGTAACACCGTCTCAATTTAACTCCCTTGTGTCAGCAAAAAAAAAAGAAAAAAGAAAAAAAGAAAAGCACAATAATGTATATTTATGAGAGGAGCACTACCTTATCTTTCCATGTATGCATTGAAGGCTTCTTGCCCACTTACGGCTGTTTGATTTATTCTACTTTAAAAAAAAATAGATAACTGCATTACATACAAGTAATTGAGTGTGCTTTTGCGTAACATTTAAAGCAGTTACTGTCTGCATATATTGCTCATCTCAAACAGGAATTCATTACTGAGGTATGTTTCAATGGTTGCTAAGACTTACCAGCACAGCCAGAGTGATTAATCAAAAAAAAAAAATAAAAAAAATCCCTGTTTCAAATTCTAAAAGAGAGATTGATTTTTTTCACCCTTTTATTACGCAGCATAATAAGCTTAATGTGGTTTCACACTAAATCAGAAGATGAAGCACTTTATAGTGCTGCTGTTCAGAATCCGCCCTGCTGTCAAAATGTCTTGTGCTACAGACTGCTGTTCCCTGGAATATTTTGTTATTCTTCCCTTTTGAAGCAAGAGATGATAACGGCGTATCAGTACATGTCAATACAATATGTGAGCATTAGCGCACTTTCCAGTGCCAACAATTTCAAGTAAATCAGCTATTTATTTTTCCCAGTTTGTCACAAGCACACTACTGTGTCATTAATAATAATGCATGAAAGAAAAATGACATTAACATTGATATAAAATTAAATATAGCAATATCGCAATAGCAGACTTTTAAATCAACAGCACTTTTTGATCAGTTAAAAGAATAGTACGCTCTCCTAAATTCACATTTCTTAAATAACCTGCACAAATATACCACATTTCAAGTCAATCTCCCCTTAAAACGATGATATTCTACCAGACTGACACATTGCCATGTTGGGTGGAACACATCATCTTTCAGCTTTATCTCAACTGCATGGTGGTGGCGGCAAAAAGAAGACCTTGACTCTTTGGAAAACTGAAGTTGTGTCTTCATTTATGACCTGCTTGTTGTCAGAAAACACCAAGTTGTCACACATGGATAGAGTGGGGTTAAGTGTTTCTCTTAGCTCTGTAATCTTTAGTAAAACAGAGCAAACTTTCATGCACTATTTGTATTTGTTCATAATATATTTGTCAAATGACACTTGTGTTGTACTTGTACTACATGAATAAGCATCCCATTGCTGGTTCTTAACTTCTTACTATCTATAAGAGGCTTTTTTTTCCCTTCTCCACATCTTTTTCTTCTTTTGTCTTAGTTATAACTAACTGAGCCATAGGACTCTATAAACTCGTCCTTGTAAATAATTTTTGTTGTGTTTTTCTGTTCATATCATTCTTATGCATATACCAATCACTGCTTAGCTTAGCCCAGCATGTATTAATATTACTTGTTTAAATTTACCCTACTGTTTTGTTATTTAGCTTTTACTTATTCTGTGTTCTTTCTGTGTGGAGCCGTCGCAAGAAGTTCCCTCTGGGAATAATACTGTATTTCTACAACATTCTATTACACCCGGACAGATGAAAGAGATCTACTGGCACTAATGTTACAGAAGCAGGCCCCGGAAACAATGAAAGTAAAATGATGAAAATGTTATAAAAATTGCATTGATAAATCATTTTCACATAAATATGTATGTAAACCATTTCGAATAACACTCAGGGCTGCAGCAGTAAGCATGGCTGTATGAACATGTCCTTTTCTTTACACACTAAATATTGTGAAATCTTATAATTTAATGCTTCTGAATACACAAGGATGGAGGTCTGGGACCGTCGCATAATGCGCTCGCTGTTTATCCATCCATACCGTACTGCCTGGGAGTCATTGCTGGCATTAAGCAAAACATGGCTGTGGCTCCGCTGAGGCCTATGAGGACTTGGACAAGCTTCCCTTCCACCCTGCTGCTTCAGCTCATCTTTGTTCATGACATCAAGTACAGTGGGAAAGAATAAGGACAGTGGATGCCAGTTTTATGTCAACGATTGTCTAGTTTTCTTCTGGGCTCTTTTTGTGCTTTGTTGCGTGCATATATCAATGTGTGGCTCGGCGTGTGATGCTGCATCTTAGAAATACTGTCTGCCTGCTTGAATCCAGCATTTCAGCAATCTTCTTTTTTTTTTTTTTTTTTTTTTGTTAGAGCCTGGCAATGTTCACTACTACCACAAAGATGGCAGCACGTGCACACGAACACCCCAACACTCACAGCACATGGCTGCACAGACACACTGTGCACACAAGCAGGGCACATGCGACATACGCAAGCAAAAGCTCCCCCACTCATGCTCCCACCTACATGCAAATACAACACCCAGCCTACTGGAGTGTGACCATGGAAACAGCGTGCCTGCCCAATAGGAGCACTGATGGGAGCAGCATGGGAGAGGGAGAGAGAGAGAGAGAGAGAGAGAGAGAGAGAGAGAGAGAGAGAGAGAGACAACAGAAGGCAGTGCAATGCATTCACCTCTATCTTTCCATGCAGCACACGAAGAGCTCTAATAATAATAATGATAATCATAATAAAATTCCAAGATTAATGTTTGAATTGCATCTCAGGCATTCTTTGCAGCATTTTTGCTTCATCCCAAATGAAGTGTCTGCTTTATCAGTGCTTGTTTGGGGGGCAAAGCTCAAATGTCAGCAGTGGCATAAACTGACTCATTCTTATACTGACTTTATCTATTTAATAGGAGGAATTTAAATGGTTTTATTACAATATGCAATAGTTTGAGTGAATCTGTGTCCAATAAATGCCATAAATAAAAAAAATAAAATGATAATAAGAGGACATTAAGTTCAATCTACTTAAAGTTTGAACGGCAACACTCCTCTGTTATTATACATGTTAGGGAATGGTGGCCTGGTGCGGAGAGTACAAGAAAAGCTCTATGGAGCAGCATGACCTATTTGCTGATCCATTATTGAATATTAATAGTTTGACATCCAAGGCACAGCAGTTTTGAAGTCTGTTGATCCTCAACATGCTGAGGTTAAACAAGAGGAAACATTTGAGATTTATCAAACAGTGCTAGAGTTTTGAACTAGTGCTAGCATTATTGGACACAAACTAGCAACAGTAACAATAGTCCTTCTTCACAAATTTTCAGCAAAAAAAAAAAAAAGTTGTTTGAAACTTGAATAGACATTTTCTTCCTGCCCTTGGCTGAGAAGTGTTTGAATACAATGGTGTTGAATCCCTAGGATGATGATTTGGCAAAGCTGGCAGAGTGAGTATGTATGGGCAGAAACATGAAAAGGCAGTGCCTTTGCTTTTCTCACTATCAGAGCAGAGATGCCCTTGAGCAAGGCCATTAAGCATCACTGCTCCACTGAAGCCGACTCAGTATCCAACAGCACACTGTGGTTGCATTTCACAGTTTCTCTGATGAAGGACATGAGTGTTTCTGCATGAGTTCATCAAAACTGCATGAATTGAAATAAGTAATAAAATATCAAACTGACACCAAACATATAAACAATATTGCTAACTCTCTGCAGAAGTGTAGTCCTATAACTGTATGGCTTTGCATATGCTTAAAGGCGTTAAAAAAAAAACTGTTGAACCTCAAAATATTTTAATATAATCAAACAGTTTTTTTCTCAGCTATCTCTCCATTTGTGGCAAACTAGAATGTGTCAAGCTGTGTAATGAATTTACAAAATATGGTAATTTCAGTATTCACAATTATTAGCAAATTTCAATTTTCCACTTTATTGAATGTATTTGAAAAGCACCTGCAGTTCAAGTGGTATGCTCTATGCGACCAACATTTGAGCTGCTTCAGGCATACAAGAAGAACTGTCGTGCTACCTGTGTGCAATCAGGTCACCAGATCCCCCCACCACACACACACACACACACACACACACACACACACACACACACACACACACACACACACACACACACACACACACACACACACACACACACACACACACACACACACACACACACACACACACACACACACAGTCTCCTTCCATTTCTGCAAGCTAAAACACACAAGATAAAGTTGTTATTTTTTTTCTGAATGGATAAATGGAATGGAAATGAAACAGTGTGACATAGCCACACACACACACACACACACACACACACACACACACACACACACACACAGTCTTGTATTTCTATCCTTGTGGGGACCGTCCATTGACTCCCATTCATGTCTAGCCCCTAACCCTGACCCTTACCCTAACCCTAACCCACACCACAACAAAGCCTAACCCTAAAGAAATGTTTTTGCACTTTTACTTTTTTCAGTAACAACAACATGGTCAAGAAAACACTGTTTCTCCTACTTAGGACCGGAAAAAGGTCCCCACAAGGCACGTTGTTTCACGTTTTGCTATCCTTGTGGGGACATTTGGCCCCAACAAGGATAGAAATACGAGAACACACACACACACACACACACACACACACACACACACACACACACACACACACACACACACACACACACACACACACACACACACACACACACACACACACACACACACACACACACACACACACACACACACACACACACACACACACACAGAGGTACAGAAACACTGAATTTATTTCCATTATTTTTTGAGTCCTGACGTCATTCTTATCTCATCCAAAGTAACTTCACCATGACAACAGACCTTCAGAGGGGCTTCACACAAGGCTCATAATTAATGAAAATGACATTTGGGGCTGCATTTTGATTGAATTATCTGTTTTTTTACTTGCCACAGCTACAAATTCCTAAGATTACATTTGGAATATATTGATCAATAATTCTAGATTATTCCTAGGTTTCCATTCAAATATTCCATTCCAGTTTGCTCTTTTTCTACTCACTGCTGCGCTTCACGATGGCTATGATGGGTAATTCTAGAATATTTTCAGATCGTCATCCCACCTCCACATCTCTCCCTCATTCTCTGTATGCAATACAGGTGGAGGAGGGAGTCAGCGATACAGAATGTGTGTAGGCGATCGAGTGGGCGCTAACCGCAATTTGGACTCTGCGTCTTCACGTGTAGAAATCTGTCACATGGCAGAAGACAGAAGGATGAGGGGGCAGAGTAGTGACGGAACGAGGGAGACAGAGCGAGAGAGATGGATAGAAAAATTGGACCACAAAGCAAAAGCAATCAAGTGAGGAGAAATGCTCTGTTATGACATATGTCAGGCAAGACATGATCAGCATCTGACTCTGCTGCTGACTGACCTACTAAAACTGCCTTTGACATCCTGGAAAAGTGCTTATTCTGAAAAGACTTGTTCTCTGAACAAGCTGAAAAGATATTTAAAAAAAATCTAAATAATACTTTCCTATAAGGCCATAAAGCACTATTTCATTACTGCGCTGGTGTTCTTACACAGAGCCGCTTACAGTTCAAGCCGCAGGTAGAGGTTCGGTCTCCTGCTCCTTCTTTAGAACGGAAAACCAGTGGTGCATTATTTTGTTAAAGCCTCTCAGGACATTAAAACACCCGTCCTAAGTATTTCACAGGAAATGTTTCAACCTGTTTCTGCTTTTCTTCATGATTCATCACACTCCCACAGAGTCACCTTGTCAGCAAAGTTGGATTCTGAAGCAGTCTGTTAATAATAGATGACACCAGGGCACCTGAGCTCAGACATGCAGCAGGTAATCCAAATTAACTGCTTCATGACCCTCATAAAAACAACATTTACAACAACTGTATGTCTTGGGCATTTCTTATTGAAACTGATGAATCACTGACATATCGTAAACCTAAATTAGGCTTTTCAAAAAGTTTTGTGTTTTAAAGGCAGAACACCCTTCAAAGTTCCCTTTGAGTTAGAAATATAATTGATATAATGTACTTTGATATAGCATAAAAATAGTAGCAGAGTCCAATAATGAGCACAATCAAGCAAGCAAATTGCTGTTTAAAAACTATATTCTTAATCACGTGCAGGTATAGCTTAAATAAAGGTAATATAGTGTAAAGGAGGATTTTTCCTACAACTTGAGCCAAACAATGAAATGTTTGGCTGAATTACACAAAACCGAAATATTTTAAGATTCAATTCTATATTGTTTTCAAATAATTTTAGCTTAAAGATGTATTAAGGAGTTTTTCAACTTTAAAAATACTTATTTTACACCATAAATATGTTATAAATATTCAATGATGTGTACAATGTGCCCTGACATATTCATTGTAAGTACCGCTGACAGCACTAAATTGTCACCTGAAAGTTGCAGTGGCGGTTTGGCAATTTGTATTTCTTGGAGAGATTTTGAGAGGATGTGACGTAATGCGCGCTCCCGCTGGCCTAATTTGCTTAGGTTTCGTTTTGTCCACCATTGCTCCGCCAGATGCTTAGCGAGCAACAGCTGAGCAGTATTGAGGATAGCTCTTTCAGAAAGTAAGAAAAGACCAGCTTCTTGCACTGCCACAGCTCCAGCACAGACCCCACCAGGCAATAGAAACTTAAATTTTACTCGAGCGCTACTAAAAGAGCGAGGAAGGAGTTCCCCTCTTCCGTGCACGTACATGGACACAAGCCACAGGCATGAGCGTTTCACTAAGCTGCAGTTACGCCTAAGGCCTGCAGGGGCCCTTGTTTCGCATGAAATGTGTAAACTCCTTAATGCACCTTTAAAATTGAGACAATTACGATTTAATAACTAAAAATATTTCAAAATTTCATGAGAGCAGATGCTTCACCAATCATTGATTCAAATGTCATAATCAATTTATCGAAATAAATTCTAAAATGGTACGAAATGTTTATCTTATGTTATCTGTTATGTTTTTAGAGCCACAACAATACTTTTTTTTGTATCCTATTCTTATTTTTTCACATGCATTTGTAAATTGCTGAAACAGAGTAAAACTTTAAAGCAAGTGTTTCTGGTAATATCAGCAGTTTGTCTTCACTAAGATACAGATTAAAATTGCATTAAAATGCATTTTATCACCAATTTGTGTAGAAATCTCAGAACACATGTTATTTTTCTAGTGTGCCACTCTTCAAATTACTGAGTTTTGACCAGTAGTCTATCTCAGCTGTTGAATTTAACAGTTTAAATAAAGCTGTCACTTTTTCAACAGAAAATTAATTAACTCAATAAAATAAAGTAAAATAAAATGATATGCCAACGACATAAACATGGACGTATAAACAAAGTGGTGAGCACAAACAAATAATTAGAAGCGAGCTTACAGAAGTCCACTCAGTTTTTTATAATCTAACTATCATTATTACAATAAAAGGTTGCATGATTTCGCTTTCGCAAAACAATCTATGTACACAAAACAATGTAAAGCCCAACAAAACTTAAATAACTTTGGAATTAGCATAGAAAGGAAATTAAGAACCACAAGACTCTTTAAACAGACTGCAGGCATACTGTGTGCTAATCGTGTCTCAATTGCGATTCACTGATGCAATAAAGCCTCCTGTTGAGAGTTTGCCCCAAAATAATGAGGACACCTCATTCTCGCTCAGTAGGCTGACAGCAAATTCATACTCAACTCCAACAGACACTGAAGAGCGACAAAACCCCAGGAGTATATTGTACATTATATGCTATATGGTCTTGTGTAGAACATAACGATTTTCAATTAAATACAAAAAAATTTTGGTGTGTAA
The DNA here is from genome assembly GCF_902148845.1 of Salarias fasciatus. Classification (NCBI taxonomy): domain Eukaryota; kingdom Metazoa; phylum Chordata; class Actinopteri; order Blenniiformes; family Blenniidae; genus Salarias; species Salarias fasciatus. Next base: position 8,653,679 of record NC_043766.1, on the reverse strand, counting down.
TGAACTCCACTGTACATAGCCTAAAATAAGCAATTAGAAATTCTGACAACAACAGTTGATGACTTGCTTGGAAATGTTACTCTCTGTAAAGCCCTATTATGTCTCAGGACTGTAAAAAGTAATCTCAAGTCTTACCATCTGCAGAGGCCTCTTCCGCAGGTCCCTTTCAGTTACCAGCCTTTCCTGGTCAGTTACGTAAAGACCACGCTGAGCCAGTGCCTGGATGACAGCCTCGTGACCCAGCAGTGGCTTGGCAGCATCGCTTTTCAGGATGAGGCTGCCAGCCCTGCAGTAGAGGTCTGCAGAGAGCAGGAGGCTGGCCACAGGAGGTTTCAGGTGCTCTTGGTCATACTGGTCTGTGTAGAAAGGGTCCTTCAGGTCTGCTGGAATACTGTCTGTTTAAAACAGATAAGGACAGAATTCTTGTTAAACCTGCAACACCTCAAGGATAAGAACCACTGTCACCACTGTGTTTAATTTGTGGCAAACTAATATTGGTCACAAAAAGAGGTGCCACATGTTTTAGATGAAGTTGAAAAGAGACAATCAAATACATCTTAAACATAATGTACAAGAAAAAAATATTCAGATCCAGGATGTCTAAGAAAACAATTATTTCCTACTTTTTAATCAGGCCTAAAGACATTTAATTTACTTTTCTTCTATGACTCTGATGTCCATCTTGGCATGGGGCCTGAGGCAATCCTGACTGACTGAGGCAAAAGGCAGGGTCCTCAATATGCAGCCACATCGTCAACTCAAAAAGTAAAAACCACCAGCAACAAACAGACCATAAAAAACAAGCGAACACCTTAAAAATGATCAACTGATAAAGGCGATTTGATTAAGATTCATGTATCTCAGTGCACACATTTTCTGCCATTACTTTTACTTATTTTTGTTGACAGTATTTTGACATGGATATGTGTGGATAGACCTCTGTGTTGCTATAGCAACTGCGGGAGGAGTGTAGCCCGATCGATTCATCTAGTCTGTATAGCGCTGCAGCTTCTACCTCCTTGGGAACACCCTTCACACTGCCTACTTCATCAAAGGGAGTAGATGTGTGTGTGTGTGTGTGTGTGTGTGTGTGTGTGTGTTTATCACCTGAGGCAAGTCCAAGAGAAGAGGATGGCCTAAAAATGATTTAGAAACATTGTTCTTTGCTGCTTTTGTCCTGCAAATGTTCAGCTAGGTGGGAGAATGTATTTTCTATGTTTTTGAAGACTCAAAAGCAGAAAGTATTTTTAAGTGAATTTTTGAATTGTGGCAAGCTAATGCTAGTCAGCAGCAGTTCTATCAATATAAACATGGGAAATTATTTTCAAATGAAATGCTGCATCTGTGTGAAAAATGCTGGACAGCTCAGTACACACACCAGACGCAGGGTTCATCACTCTGTCAGCAGCAGGAGGATAGATATCACTTAGGATAATAGCTCATGCGCATGAATGGGCAAGCAGAGTAAAATATGGCATGCAAGTCACCACAATGACAGTTATATGATCCCAAACATTGCTACCCATCCTCTGTCACATGTACACGAATCACCTGCATTCAATGGGAGCTATCGTCGAGGTCATCTACAGATGAACTCTTGATTTTTGTGTTACAGCAGATGCAGAAGCAGTGACTATGATTAAGCACCTTTTTCTTTCTCTGTATATGATACAGACCCAAACTAAATAATCTTGAGGGTACAATAATTTGCTGACATTCATTTGGTTGAAACACCATGAAGCACATGTCCCTTAGTTTGCTCCATCTTTCAATTTTTAATTACTTTTGTAGTAGTAAAGCTTTATTTATGCAAGACGTCTGCGCAACATGGTTATATCACCAGTTTCATTCACCAGCTACTGACAAAAAAAAAAAAAAAAAAAACTGAATGAAAAAAGTCTGGCTTTAAATGTCTTAAAGAAGGATTTTTGCAAAACAATCTCATTATATGGTGTGGACAGATCATATTCACTTTCACCTAATAGCTTCATCCAGCATCTATCAAAGCACTTCAGCTCAAAGTAAATCTTTCTTCAGCTCTTGCCAAGAACCACAGAAAAAGCTACAGACTGGAAATGTATTGTGTGACGTGTAACATTTCCTGAACGAAGATGATCTGCAGTGTGGCTTTGCATCTGGCAAGTATTCTAGTAGCATAATTCTTGATGTGCTCTTGCACTGGTGTAATGAGGCAAATACATGTGAAGTATTCAGAGGAGCGTAGGCTGGGATCCAGAGATGAGCCTGCTTGCTGTCTTCTTCTTGTGGTTCTTTCACTCTCTCTCAGTGTCTCTCTCTCTCTCTCTCTCTGAGGGGCTGTATTTTTGGAATTGGCCCATTTCATTCAGTCCTGATTGAAAATACACAGAGGATCTACACAGGATCTTGTGTTGTGTGGGGATGTTACAACATTGTGGTGGAGACTGATGCGCTTAGACGAACTGAGTATTAGACTTACACTGTAGGCACAACACTAAGGAAGTGAAATGGACCCCTGAGTAAAAGAACTAAATGGGAGAGACACAAATCTACTAGCTTTTATATTTTAAAGTTATTAAATAAGTACATAACATATTCAGTATTAAAATTAACATTAAAAATTAAACATCTTATCGGTTGTTAATGTCACTTTGTGCTATAACTGCATATCACGTCCTTCCATGGGTTACACCTAAATCCGTTGTCATTTTGCATCTTTCTATTTCTGGGGCCCGGTTAGAAAAGCATCTGTTTCTTGTAAAACAATATTTATTAACAACAAACTGTGAGAAATTTAAAATTGCAACACTTATAGTTCTGTTTTTTTTTTTCTATTGACTTGAATCAGTTTTTAAGGAAACACTTGAAATCTTTACAAAGTTTAAGGTAGGCTTCTTTTGAGGCATGACGTTTACTTTTAACTATGGGGAAAAGAATCATGATAAAATGAAATAAAGTAGGCAAAAAAATAAGTATTTTGCAAGAACCCACACTTTAAGAACAGAAATTATTGTGAAAGTATTGGGGGATAACAAATGGTAAAAAGAGCTTTAGAGCAAACCCCGATGGCAACAACAGATTCTAGCATACTGGCACCTAACAAGCACAAGATTAAACTGCTATTACCAACGCCAATTACCAGTAATAGGTTAAAATGTAAACAGAAAAAAAATATGATATTCACCCAATAAATAAATAATAAATAAATAAATAAACAGGTTGTCATGTGTGATGAGTTAAAGATAACAGGTTAATGTGATGCAAGTGGCGGGAGTTCATCCACCTACACTTTGAAAACCACTATGTTGTCACACTTACATGAAGACACATCAATAGAGATATTGATATAGATACTGATATAATAGTCTGGATTCACCAGTAAAAAGACACTCCCTGTCTAAACTTTAACATTACATCCATCAGCCTCTAATGTACTTTTTCCTCAATTTTTTTAGTCCATCCTTAAGCTATCATGTTGATAAGTAGGTGATAAGCAAGCAACTATTAGCAGAGACACAAATATCAACAAAGCAGTCAATAAACGTGTTCACCGGCTGACATTTCTCAGTTGTCAATGTACAACACAGACCCCTAATGAAAACCATAATAGTCTTCTCTTAATGATTTTGACTTGGATGCAGCAACCATTCAATCTTTTGCATAGTCTTTTCAGTGTGTTGCTGTTTTGTTGACAAACAAGCAAACCTGAAAAAAACATCAAAGCTGGATGCCCCACAGATGAACAAATGCATGATAATGATGATGATGATAATAATAATAATAATAATTATTATTATAATTATTATTATAATAATGATGGTGTCTGTAAGAACCCATCATTATGTTGACATTGCTCCTTCTATATACTTTTGTCCTAGCCTGAATATTGCACATTTTTATAACTTGCAAAAGGCTGTGTAGTCAATTATTGAAACAGTTAAGAAGTAAATAAATACATCGGCGGTAACAGGTAACAGTACCGAGGTATTGTAACCAACCTACCTGTCCCGTACGCTTTGGCCACCAACCAAGTGAGGCTGCAACAAATTTTAGCTCGGGATAAGTCATAATGCTCAAAAGATTTTATCGCTGGAGCCACAAAGGCTTTCTTGGCATCTCCGGCGTCCTGAACTTCACCCATATTTCCCCGTTAACTGCAGCCTCGGAGCCCTAAGAGGAAGCGCAGCGGCGAAGCATCCCACTGCAGGAATCTGGTGGGAAAACAATACACGGCTGGGACCTGAAGAGATGTGTTCCAGCAGATATTTCACTGCTTCCTTCAGTCACAAAACGCCAGAGAGGCTGTGTTTTTGACTCTCTCTGTCGCCTTTTCACAATGAGCCTCTAGAATCAGTGTATTTCCTCCATTCTGCTCCCTGCTCCCTGCCAGTTAGGATAGACTCCGTCGGACCGAGGTCGGGTCTCCTTGGATTTCACTGAGAAAACTGCCTCTCGGCCGCGATGGAAACAAAAATACTTCCTTCATTTGGGTCCATTTGAAACACAGGTCTTCATCCTTTCGTTGCCATGTACTACCCGTGCGTACAACCTGGCTGTTGATGCGGTTTTCCTGCCGCACTGTAGCGTTCCTGCCCGCACCTTTGTTGCGTTGTGCGCATGCGCGAAGAGCGCCTTCACTTATCTGAAAGGAAAACACTTTTGTTTAATTAGAGCCGCTCACAAACGTGTGATACACAATGCTGTGCAGGGTCTGTTGGCTATGTCATTGAAAATACTTTAACTGCACAGCCTATATGCTCCCTTTCTGTTATTTTAGTCACAGTGAAAATAACTTGTGTTCGGTATCAACATTTGGGCATTTTTTATTATTTTATTGTAGGTAATTCAAACAACAATAACATCCTTATGAATCTGGGTTAAATGCACACCAATATGCCAGAGTCAAGGAAAATATTATGGAGTTTTTTTTTAGCACGGTTAGCACCTCTTTGAATTTTCGTAATGAGAACTAGTCCCTCCGAAAACAACATTTCCCAGCATGCAGTGCGATGTGACGCCATTGATGTGCGCCCTTGGATGGTTTGAACAGCGTTGGACGATTTGACGAGAGGAGGTATGTATCGTGCTACCATATAGATTTAGGTATCTGTTTGGGCACTTTGTGTGTATATTTAGGTATGTTTGTTTGTAGATTTAGGTAAGTATGGTACTCCGATAATAAATTTAGGGTTTACTTATAGCCCTAAGTGATTTCAGACAAGCATTATGAAAACACAACTCAACTTGTTCGAAGCAAACTAAAATTGTTAATTAATTCGTTTTAACGTCTAAAGTTAACTTGTAAGCATCAAATAATTACTTATTTTCGTATTCTCTCTGTGTGTGTATGTGTTTGTGTTTGTGTGTGTGCGTGTGTTCGCGTGTTTCAACAGGTGAATGATTCCAAAATGTTTATGCCAAGAGCTTTAAAACTTAAAAGACCTGCAGAGGGATCTGGTCGAATTTTGAACAAAAAGAGCAAGATTAGTCAAGAAGAGGTAAACAGACGTAGTTCAGAGACACTTGCTCGCAAGGATGAATTATGTGAAGAAGGCAAAATGGAGAATGACACAGTTCAAGCAGGTGAAGGATCTATACCTGCTCCAAGAAGCTCCAAACGTGAAGTTGAACACACGCCTTCTTCTGATGCTGAGGATGAGGATGAAGAAGAAGACGAAGAGCCAGTGAAATCTTTCAAAAAGAGGCAGAGATGGCCTGAGCCTGGGGAGCCTGTCTGTGTCATGTGTGGTCGCTATGGGGAGTACATCTGTGATGCCACTGACAACGATGTCTGCAGCCTTGAATGCAAAGCCAGCCATTTATTGAAAATGGGAATGGGTACTGGTGCAGAAGCATTGAACTACAAGGACAGACCCAAAGATGAGAAGGCTGCTGTACCTGGACAGTCAGCAGTTGACACCGGAGTTGAAAGAAGTTATTCCTACAGAGAAGATCGGTTCATATCAGGCTTGACAGAGGAACAGGTGCAACGCATCAAACACGAACTGGGCATTGAAACACAGGGGACAGACGTCTGTAGACCCATCATTGAGTTTGAACACTGTGGCTTCCCTACAACTTTAAGTGGGAACCTGAAAAAGGCTGGTTACCAGGCGCCCACCCCAGTGCAGATGCAGATGGTACCTGTTGGTCTCACAGGCAGGGATGTGATTGCCAGTGCTGACACAGGATCAGGGAAGACAATCGCCTTTCTGCTGCCAGTGGTAGTCAGAGCACTTGAGGTACAGTCTTGTAACTAACATTATAAATAATTTTTGTTATCTCAGATGCATTTTGTTAATGATAAATTCTCCACTTCACTGAGATTGTAAATTTTATCTGTATATCCAAACAATGCATCAGTCTACTAACGCCTAGACAAAGCAACCTGCATAAATTTTCTAGTGGCACTTGGTTACATACGTTGTTTTAATCTGCTGATTTTAAAGAAGAATGCGTTTAAAACTGCATATAGACTGTAGATACTAGCACAGCAAAGGGGACAAAATAAATCAACAAAATGTAGTTTCGTTAAAATTATTGATGCTTTAATTTTTTTTTAATTAGGGTCATTTTTTTGTCTTTCTTTTAATCCTTTTGATGAACAACAGTACAAGACAAAAGGAGAACAAAGTAGTAACTCAAATTTGGTTTAGAAATGACTACAGAAGCAAACTGCTACACATTGAGTTTGTAACATTTTTTCTGTCTTCAGAAATCAGCACAGACTGTTGGTTGCCCTGTGGCTCTGATCCTGACACCCACCAGAGAGTTAGCCATTCAGATAGAGAGACAGGTGAAAGAGCTGGTGATTGGAATCCCCAACATGAGAACAGCACTGCTGGTGGGAGGCATGCCACTTCCACCTCAGCTCCACCGCCTCAAAATCAGCATCAAAGTAAAGCATTTATTTTCCAATAATTTTACCTTCCTCCCAACAAGCATACTATATTTTTTTAAGACATAAATCATGAAAAAAAAATGTTTTTTTCAATTTTAGATCGTCATTGCTACCCCTGGAAGACTCATAGAGATTTTGAAGCAGAATGCAGTGCAAATGGACAAAGTGAAGATTGTGGTGGTTGATGAGGTAAGACAAAATCAGTGGAAGTTAACTTAGACTTACAATGTCACAATTGATTTTTTGAGGAAATAAATCACAAAAGTATTAAGCAACAGCAGCTGAAGTTCAGATCTTCACTGTCCATCTGAAATACATTGATGTGTTATGTCTAGGCTCAATGCTCAAATTTTGCAATTATACTGTATGACATATCTGCATGTTTTTCAAAATAATATTGCATAAATTTGATATTATGCTAAAGATTAGTATCATCTACTCTCATGCAATGTCATGTATTAAGATTGACCACTAAAGGAAAAGATATTTGCAAACCAGTCATTAGGTACAGTTCATCCAGTTCTTTTCCACACCAAGGTAAACTCCTGAACTCCATACATTTATGATGTACTCCACAGGTTGACACTATGTTAAAGATGGGCTTCCAGCAGCAGGTGCTGGAGATTCTTGAGAAAGTCCCAGAAGAACACCAGACTCTGCTGACATCAGCCACAATCCCAACTGGGACGGAGGAGCTCGCAGCTCGGTTGGTTCATGACCCTGTACGTATTGCGATTGGTGAGAAGAACCAGCCCTGCGCCAATATACGACAGATCCTGCTTTGGGTAGAGGAGCCCTGCAAGAAGAAGAAGCTGTTTGAGATCCTCAATGTAGGTCAAACATAAGGTTTTGATTTAGAGATATATGATTGAATATGGGCACATAGTGTTATGAACCCACCCTTTACACACAGTGGTTTTTATGTGGTGTTTCAGAGAAGGCTCAAACAGACCAGCAGTTTAACTTCTTGTACAATATCAGGTCTGATTATACTGTGCGGAGCAAGAAAATACCTTTCTATAAAGGCTGCCTATGTAAGTTTAGGTTTTTTTAGTTATACATTTGGACAAAACATTCTTAATTTCTCAAACAATATAAAAATGCAAAAGATTTTAAAACTGTCACACATCTTAAAGCTACCTGACATTCTAAACTTTTTAAAAATATCAAACATATTAGTTGAAATGTAGGGTTACTCATTTTATTATCCAACTTCTGGAAGTGAGAATTTTTTAAGCTCAAATAGTCTGTCTCTCCACTTCACTGTATTTATAGTCATTAGTGACATTTGGAGGAAATGGGTGGGACCAAAATCATGGCCTGCACCATTTATACAAGGCAAGACAGGAAGTTTCTGTTTTAGCTGGTCCAGTGAAAAGCTACAATTAAGTCACAGTTCGAGTAGGTAAAAGTTCTTATCCTACTTTAGTGTTGCTGTAGTTTCTGTTTAAAAGCAAGTTATTTATAGCTTGCTGATGGTATTGTCTGAACAAGGAAGAGGTACTGTATGTGATATAGACCACATTACCACAGTTAAATTATGTGCAAGACCAGTGCATTAAGGGCACAGTGAATCCTCAGATCAGGAAAAACAAATTTTTAGCAGTTAGTGAAGATAAAATCTTAAACCGTGACATGGACTCCTTCAGTGTTGCAATTATCGACACAATAATATAAAATGTGCCTATTAATTGTCAATCTTACTGACCATAGCTTGTTTCTTTTAAGGATTGAAGGATAACTTTATCACACTGTCCCAGAGTTTGTAAATTTTAATTGTAAAAGAATGGCATCTCAATGTGTTCTGGTGTTATTCTTTGCTTTGCAGGATAGTAAGCTGTACCAGCCTCCGGTGGTGGTGTTTGTTGACTGTAAAGCGGGAGCTGATCTCCTGTGCGAGGCAGTCGCCAAAGTGACAGGTCTCACTTCTGTGGCTATCCATTCTGACAAGAGCCAGTGGGAACGAAATCGCATCCTCAGGGTGAGGCAGGGCTTTCTCAGTCAAGTGCACCAACATCAATGCTTCCAAGTTTAATTTCCACATCTCTTGACCCTAGCTAAAGCCTCAGCTTCACTGGTGCTCACAACTGAGCCTCAGAAACTCAATGTTGGATTAATGTATAAACTCATTAATAGAAAGCATCTCTTCTTCTAAGGGAGTTTGCAATATAAATTGTGACAACCTGTCTTTGTAAATCACCGCATGCTGTATGTAGAGACTTAGCAGTATTAGAAAAGTCTAATACAGCAATATTTGGTCTGTTGTGTCTTCAGGGTCTTCTCGATGGAGACTTTGAGGTGGTGATCAGTACAGGTGTGCTGGGCAGAGGACTGGACTTAGTCAATGTCCGATTGGTAGTTAACTTTGACATGCCAAACACAATGGATGAGTATGTCCATCAGGTGAGTCAAGCAACACGGCATTGCACCCATTTCAGTGTTCAAGAGATTTAAGAATTACATAAATTCCTGTTATTAAGATTCAATCTCTTACTTATTGCCAATGGTTTTAATTGGTATGCGGCAAATCTTTTTTTCTTTTAATTTTTCACTTCCAGGTGGGGAGAGCAGGTCGGCTGGGACACAGGGGGACGGCCATCACCTTGCTCAATAACAACAACAAGCGACTGTTTCTAGAGGTGGTTAACGGGTCAAACCCACCGGTCTATTCTGCCTCCTCAACTCCTAAACTCACCCTATCTCCATGAACAACAGAGACGAGAAAGGCAGAAACACAAGACGGGACTTGATGACATGGTGACCAAGAACAACCTCATTGATATTATAAAGAAACATGATCGCCGGAAAAAGTAATAAACGTTTTCAGTGTTTTTGCATTGATGCTGTCTGTGATTAAGTGTATAGTTGAATGTTTTCCCAATAAGTTCACAATATGTTGTATTCTCTTTGCATATTAGATAGTTCATTCAACTAAGAAAATTATTGAACTCACTTTGAGGTACCTGTGGACAAAACATGGAATAAATATTACACACTGTAACACATTATATATAGATATGTAATCACGATTCAAGACTGCAACCCAAGAATATAAATGTGAAATACTTAATACTTGACAGAAATGTGATCATTACAATAGCATTGAAAATGAAAGAATCTAATCTTTTTTATTGGAATTGTTGACAGAATTGTAATATAATGTCTGGATTTTGTAGATTCATTTCTCTATGGTAAGCAGCACATTTTCTTTACTGGTGCTTTTTTATCAGTTCTTGCCTTGCCTGTGCTGTGTCCTTTGGTCTTTTTTTTTCTTCTTTTTTTATTGAAGCTATACTTCTTACGATTAACACTGCATTTTCAGAACATTAAAAGGATTGCCTTGATGAAATTCTAAACCAACACAAGGTCTTTTTTATATAATGTATTTTTTTTATTGTGGGAGGTGGAGTTTCAGAAATGTGTCTGTTTTAAAATATTCATATTTACAATGGTACAGTGTTTTATAACGGCAGAGAGCTAATTTTAGGAAGGAAAAATTGAGTAGTGCAGTTGTTTTATGTTGCGCTTATGAGATCATTTGGCCCCGTTTGGAACAGTACATGTTATTGAGCTGTACATTTGCTGCCACCTAGCGACAGGCTGCTGCAACTGCATGCATAAACTACAATATGACGTCACAGCTTCCGCAAATTGAGCCAATCGGAATCGGCTCGTCGTGGAGCCCTTTTGAAAATTGAGGCGGGCACAGAGGAAGCAGAGCGTAATCTGGTTTTGTATCTGTTGCTTCTGTTTCTTTGGGTTGCTTTTCGTGTACTGTAATAGTAAACTACGGAGCCTTTTAATGTAAGGGGAACGTCCTGTCAGCCGTCACACAAACGAGGAAGCGTGCGGCTTATTTTGATCACTCGCAGTCAACAGCCAAGCCTACAAGATGCCAGGTATGGAGAGAGACGAGAGGTCGGCGTGTGAAGAACCTCCTGATCACAACCGCCAGGTAAACAGGACCTATGTCGTCTCCGAGCTGTCGAACGGCAAACTAACCCTTCAGAGGAGATCACGAAGAAACACCGGGACTGAATCAGCCGAGAAACTAACGGCGGAGAACAGCCAGAACACCACTCCAGCTCCGGAGAAAAGACTGACACTGCAGCGCAGAATGAGGACAAACTCTGCGTGTAAAGACACTCCGGATAGCCAGGGAATTCTCAGTGAAATAAACGGCAGGACACCGTCCTCCTTCAACCTGGTCAGTGAACGCAAGATCACCTGGCAACCCAAGGGGGCGGGTACAATTGCACCTTCATCCACAGGAAGCCCGGTGATTGGTCAGGCCTCAGTATTTAAAACTCCCGGGAAACAGACTCAGGTTGAGCCAGTCTCCCAGCAGTTCCACGAGAATCCTCCAAGAGCCGCAGTCTTGAGCAGACCTTCGCACGACCAAGACTCCTTTCAGCTGGTTCACACCGACAGCATCAGCATGGACAGCGCTGCCATCACCGTAGCCGTCCGAGTGCGCCCGTTTAACACCAGGTTTGAAATCATTGGTTGACATACAAGAGGTTTACTTGAAACTAGAGTTGTAGTTGAGACAAGAGCTTTTGTCGAGGCAGAGCATCACAAAACCAATGCTTTGCTGCCAAGACCACGATCAGACGAGATCTTGAAAATGTAGTTTGGTGCAATTTAGGAAAATTAAAACTTTAATGTCTTTCTTTTTTAATGTCACATAATAAGCAGTCTGTTAACACAATTCAGTCTAACTTTTGACACCTCTGTGAAAAAACTAAGTTTTCCGGTGTGCGCTTACTCTAGGCATTACGTAACAGCGCAAGCACGTCACTGTATAAATGACTTGTATATAAAAATCCCTCCTATCCACAAACCATTCACCTCAGGATGATAGTAGACAACCCAGGATGTAATTAACTAAACTTCAGAGCAAGCTGATGTTGCATTTCAAAAATAAGAGCCCGGCAAACCTCTAATTTCAAAAAATCATATAAAAAAAACTCCCTGTGATATCCACAAACCATTTCACCTCATGATGACAGGATGTCACTCACAAATTTCAGAGCAAAGAGCACGCGAACACGTCTTTTCCTGTTTCCCTCACTAAGCGCTGACTCTTGCTCTGGCTTGATTGTTGTAATACTTGGTATTTTGGCTATAACTTCACTTATTGCAGCTTTCAGACAGTGGTTAAAGTTTATCTCCGTAATCTCTGCGACGCACAGTGATGGCGTCACTTCCGGTTTAGCTACCGGAATTCGCCCAAAAAAAATTGAAAACAAAAAGCGGCAACGCCGATTGGATCGGAAGTTTCACGACCGAACCGAATCTACTTCTATGGGCTCCTACCGAGAACCCCACTCCAAAATCCAAAGGCAGATGAGGAGCGGGCGGGACTGGTTTACGAGGCCACACACACAACGCCGTGACTGCATTTGCACTTCATGCCACTAGGTGTGCTGTTTGCATGTTCAACCTTGTTTTACACAGACGCCACAGAAGAAGAAGTGCCCTGCAGGCTCCCTCTCTCTGCATGTTGTTAGAAAATCTACTACGTAAATACAATGTGCAGAAACGATTGTTCAGTTCTTCTCTCTTACTGAAAAAACGGTGCATCGCATCATTGAACATATTACACTCTTTTCTAACAACATGCAGAGAGAGCCTGCACAGCGCCTGCGGGCCCACTTCTTCTGTGGTGTCTGTGTAAAATAAGGTTGGACATGCAAACAGCACACCTAGTGGCATGACGTGCAAATGCAGTCATGGCGTCGTCAGTGGGGATATAGCTGATCATGTAGACAGGAGTAACGCTGTCTGTTTGTAAATGGATTATTCCAAATGTTTCAGAAACCAGAATATTGACCTTAACCCAAATATTGACTGCATGTAAACGTAGTTGACCTTACCCCGAATATTGATTTACAAAAAAAAAAAAAAAACTCTTAGCCTGCTCATGCGGATCAACCCAATGACTGATTTTTGTGCTTGCCTGAACCAGCCTGTGTAACTGAGTGCATGTAAAGGAGCTGATAAATGTATAATGGGCATAATAACATTCTATCTAGCTCTAATGGAAAATAAATGTAGAATAGATAGGGGGAAAAAATGTGATGTTGTATTCTTAAATGAGTATTTTTGTTTGATCGATCAAATTTTTTTCAGGGAAAAGAACACACAACCGGCCATCGACATCACTGACCAGGAGACAATAATCAGAAACCCTGAAACAAAGCAGAGTTTCTCCTTTAACTTTGACTTTGCCTTCTCCTCAACTGATGAAGCGGACCCTGCCTTTGCCAGTCAGCAAACAGTCTACGAAAAAATTGCCAGACCTCTCCTCCAGAAAGCTTTGGAAGGATTTAATGTCTGCATATTTGCGTATGGACATACTGGCTCTGGCAAATCATACACGTGAGTGTTTCTGCCACCAAAGTAAAAGTCACATTATTAAATTTGGTTTTCTGTCATAAGTTCAGTTTTTCCACACAAGGTGGGGTTTTTTTTCTTTTAATTGCATTGTTACAACTGCTGCTTTATAATGGCTGCTCTGCAGAATCATGGGCACTGAAGAGAGTCCTGGAATCATTCCACGATTCTGCCAGGAACTTTTTTCAAAACTGACCGTCATGGAAGACGAAGGGGTAAGATGTTAAACAGAAGAATTCAACTAATTCATTTCTCTTTCTCAATCAAGACAAAAAAAGCAACACCCAGATGTATGGATGAAGTCATTTTCAGTTTAATCAAATAATCTTTTTTGACTCTTTTACTCCAGGTCAAAAGTGTTTTGGAGTTGAGTTACTCAGAAATTTACAATGAAAAGATTTATGACCTGCTTTCCACAAGTGCTGACCCGAAGTCCAACAACAACCGAAAAATTCCTGTGAGTCAATTTTGATATTGATAGTTTTACAAAAAAATCATTGAATCCATGGTTTTAGGGCTTTATTTTCTGAATTTGATGTCTTTTGATTTAAAAAAAAGACAGAAGTTGCCTGCTGGATAGCAAAACTTCATGTAATCATGCATGTAATCAAAACCCATCTGCACCCATCAACCCATCAACATCTGCCCAGAGTTGAGTAGCTTTGCTCTAGAGTCTTGACAAAGACATACCATTTTCTTTTCCAGCTGAAGGTGAGGACGCACCCCAAGCATGGCACCTATGTTGCTGAGCTGTCCACGTAAGAAACCATTTTCTTTCGATGTATCACTTGTAAGAAAGTTTAAAATCCATTACAGGATGACTCATTTTATTATTTCCCTACAGGAATCTGGTGAAGTCAGAAAGTGACATCCTGGTATGCTGAACCTACTCTGTATTCTTCCAATGCTCTGAATAAGTCAGAAAGTCAGAGTTCATTAACAAATGGCTGTTAAAGTAATGCAGCAAGCATCAGTGTTTGTGACCTCGGTGTTTTGAAATGGCGATGATATGCATACCATGAAGATGAGTACCAAAAATTGAAGATATCTATGAGGGGGAAATAGATCCTAACTTTTTGTCAACATTCTTTTTCAGGGCTGGTTGGCACTAGGCAACAAATGGAAAGCCACAGCTTCAACCTTCATGAACGAAAAGAGTTCAAGGTCACACTCGATTTTGACTTTGGTGTTGAAGCAGACGAAGGTATGGCCTCTATCTCACACTCATATGCGACACATGTATGAAAAAGCCTTCAGTTCCTTTCATGAAATGCTTGCAAACCTGTCATCTCTATTAAAGCCTTTTTTCCCCTTTGAAGTGACTATGTAATCGGCATACTTGTCGAGTAATACTAGAGTGACATCCGTCACTTTTGAAGATTGGTATTAGCTGCATGTTTAAAATATTTGTTTCTGTGGACAGACCGAGTTCGTGGAAGGACAACATCACAGCCATTGTGTGACTAGCAGAATTCACTTGGTAGATCTTGCGGGCAGTGAGCAGTTGCGCGCCTCTCAAGATGGCGACCGCTTCCAGGTAACATGGACTGATCTGCATGGAACCATGCAGATCAGTCAACTTTTTGTTTCCTTCACTTCTCCATTTCTGCTTGATGGATGCTGCAGAATTGGGAAGACCCCCATCAAAACTGTAGTTTAAGATTTTTTGACCAGCAATGCCAAAGGGGTCTTTATCTAATGTTCTGAAATCCTTATGCCTGACCCCCTCCTTTTTCTTTTTGTGCTTAAAGCACATTGACTCATCACTTATATCTCCCTCCCTCTAACATTAAGTAATTGAGAGTGACATGTTTTCGACATGACCCTTTCAGTGGTCATAATGTTGATCATCAGTGTATTTTGCTGCAGTGATTTACTTATAAATCATTCATTGGGCTAATTTGTCTTTCGTGTCTTATAAGAGTTTGCTTTCTGTATTTGAGACATTTTCACTCAAACCACAACTCAAAAGCCATAATTAATTGTATGTTAATGTTTTTGCAGAGAAACAAGCTGTTTTATTAAATTGATACCATGGAGCTAAGTGGTTTCCTCTTGTTACACCATGCTTTTTTCGTCTTTTTGTTATAGGCAGTGAATAAAGAACATTCAGGTTTTATTTAACCACTGT
Organism: Salarias fasciatus; assembly: GCF_902148845.1. Lineage (NCBI taxonomy): Eukaryota > Metazoa > Chordata > Actinopteri > Blenniiformes > Blenniidae > Salarias > Salarias fasciatus. The sequence goes on along the minus strand of NC_043766.1, from coordinate 8,638,269 downwards.
AATACATGACGGAAGGAAAAGTCTTTTAAACTAGTGACTCATCCCAAGAAAATGGTTTCAGTTTATAATGTATATTCAGAAATGACTAAGTTTTCTTTTTTTTTCCTTGGTTTATAGGAATGTCGAAATATCAATAGATCTCTTCTCACGTTTGGGAAGGTGATAACAGCATTATCTTTGAAGTCACAGGACAAGGCGGCCTTCATCCCATACCGGGACTCCCTTCTGACATGGTGAGAAATTAATTGTATTGTGCCTAAGTTTTATTTTTGGGTAATTATATGGACAATCTTAACCAGTTAAACCTTTTTCCCATAGGCTGCTGAAAGACAGCCTGGGTGGGAACTCACAGACGGCTTTGATTGCCACTGTCAGCCCGGCGGTGAGCTGTTTCACTGGAACTTTGAGCACACTGAGATTCGCTCAGAAGACCAGCAAAGTCATCAACAAGGTCAACATCAATCAGGACGACAGCTCCAAGTTAATCTCAGGTCAGAAATACATAATGATACATTTGTCGTTTTTGTTTATCAGTATTGACTGAGTAAAACTGTTAATTCATTAAATTTTATGAGCCACTGGTTTTCGAAGTGTGGTAGGATAAGCTTTCCCTCACAGATCCTGAAGAAGGAGCTCATTGTGAGGTAAACCCAATGACGATAAGTGCTTGACCACCACAGATTATGTTCTCGATAGAAGTAGAGGGGGCTGAGAAGAGAACACCTTGCTATGTTGAGAAATCAATTGTCACCCTTTCAAAACTTTGTTTTGCTCGAATCTGTTGGTGTTGGAGTTATTTGTGAAATTATTAAAAGGGTTCAAAATTGAAAACTGTTTTAGAACCAGCTGCTAGTCTTTGAATATTTGTCACCCCAGTGGCTCAGTTACATGCACACATACATTTTGTTAGCTCTGATTTTTGGCTGGCTGTTTCGTGCTCCCTCATCTGCCTCGTTTGTTTGTCTTAATTTGTCTTTAACTTTCTCTTTTGGTTTAAATCATTATCTTTCTGTTCAAGCCTCCCTAGTGCTGTCTCTTTCTGTTCAATATACCCTCCTGTCTACCCACTTATCCATCACCAGCTCTTGCGCTATCCAGTTGAAATTAAAGCTTGGCCCTAACCTTGCCTCCAGGCCATATTTATGCACTGTCAGTTGCACATGGCGGCTAACTGTCATGCAAGTATGATTTTTTATGAGATAGCTGTGCTGCTGTTTGGCATTTGTAGCACTAAGGGGAGCTCTTGCTGTGGATTTTTGTCATGCTGCCTTTCAGCCTGAGAAGCTCAAAGTAAAGAGTTCAGACAATACAACTGAGCTCAATATGGCTCAGTAAACAATCTTGAACGACTGACATTTGTCCAATTGTGGACAGAATTTGAATATGTATGATGTCTCTTTCAAATTTCTGGTAGTTCTTGCAATTTAATTATGGGATTTGCACTACCTCGATGGCTTTTTTTTCTCTCCCCCCAGTTTAAAACTCTTTGGTTCTTGTGTTTCAGAGCTCAAAGCAGAAATCGGCAAACTAAGGAATATGCTGAGGAATCCCCACACTGATATGCATCAAGTCAGCCGTTTAGAGAAGGAGGTTTTAAGGCTGAAGCGGAAACTCCTGGAGCGGGATCATGAAATCTCTGAAGCCAACCGGTCAGCATCTCTACATTTATAAACAATATTCAGTACATTTAACTGATGTATCACAAAGTTTCAGGGGGGGGCATAAAAGTTGCTATAGATTTAGTGCTTTAAAAAAGTGTAGTTACCAGTGATCTCCGGGTTAGGGTGGAACTGCACTTTTTTATAGTTCTAATTTATTTTTATTAAATGCACTTATAAAGCAACACATCTAAGCCTTAGTGTACATTATGTTCAAAGCTTGATACATATACATTTAAATATTGTGTCCCTTTGTGTAGTTGAGTAAAGACAAATTCTAATTATATTTTTGCACAGGAAAAAGGAAAATACTCTGTACTGGGGGAGGTGCTGTAAATGATCTACTTAGGGTATCTCTTTTCTGGCAGAGCCCAGGAGGAGAAACATCAGAGAGCTGAAGCTCGTAAACGGAGAGAGACTCTGGTGTTGCAGGTAACTTAAAGCCCAAAAAAAAAAACTTTTCCCTTTACAGTTGATTCACCTTTGTACCAAAATATAAGAACATCACTCAATATTGTTCGTTTGTTTAATCAGACTGTCGGCGTAACCTTTGAAAGGGACAACACATTTCCCTGTCTTGTCAATCTCAACGAGGATGCTCAGCTCTCAGAGACGCTCGTATATGCCATCAAAAACGGCAAGAACACAGTGGGAAACATGTGCCAGGATATCCAGTTGAGCGGAGGACTGGTTGCAGACCACCACTGGTGAGAACAATCCCTGAAGGGATGTGAAACATATTTTGGAGTTATTATTAATCATATGTGCGGAAGTGCTACAAACTGCTTAAGTTATAATTGCATTGCATTAAATTGTTAATTGTCAGCTGGGTTAAAAAAAAATTGTAAATTTTTTCTAAGAGGGAAAATAGTGTTTTTTGTCTTTGTTTTTTTAAGTGTCCTGTATAATCTGACTGATAAAGTCAGCATCATCCCGTGTGAAAATGCAAAGACGTACATCAATGGAAACAACATAACAGAGTCCACCCTGCTTCATAACGTAAGCAGAGCTACTGTTTTTTTTTTTCTCCCATAAAAGTTCGTAAGATTAAAGGAGCAACCTTTCTTGTAGCACCTGTACAAACTCGAGCATGCCACTGTCTTCAACTCCATTCTTTTTGCGTCCAGGGCGATAGAATCATCCTCGGCGGCAGCCACTACTTTAGATTCCACCATCCCAGGGAGATGGAATCATCGAGCTCCCTTCACGATTTTGAATTTGCTCGGAATGAACTCCTGGCTGCTCTAAATCCTGCGTGAGTGACAAAAATTCTCCATGCAACTGAGATTAGACAATTCCATTCCAATATTAGTCATAGATTTGCCATGCTTTTTTTTTTTCTTCCTTTTTTTCCCCCCTTTTGTAGCTGTTTTTTTACGCGATGAACTCTAATAAGATTTTTGTGTGTTCCAGACTTCAAGAAGGCATCGAAGAGGCCAACATGAATGCAAAAAAAGAAATGCTGAAGGGAATTGAGGCAGCACAAGAACTGGCTCAGAAAGAGACAGCCCACGGAACAGAAGCATTAAAGAGCCAGAGTGCACAGGTACAACCGCCCACCGAGTGGATGTGTCTGTGTGAAGTTTTGCAATGTGTCCTGACCAGTGTCTCCTCAATTACTTTAGTTTTGTCATTACTTAGGGAAAAAAAGGTTTTCGCTGTAGCAGTGTATTTTGTTTTTGCCATGGTATACATATGTATTTTCACAAAGTCATTACGCGGTTGAGGTTCTTGTATGAATTTTTGATTTTAATTTTTTGGTGGTATTCAAAGTTGCCTGGCTGGAGAACCATGATTGTGACCATCTTTTCTTTTGTCTCAATTAATTGCCACGTTCACTGCAGGGTGCCACAAAGCACATGGTCCCCTCTAAAATCATTGCTGCGCTGGAGGAGGAGAAGAACAAGCTCTCCCAAGTCCTGGAGGAACAAGCTCAAAAAATGCTGAGCAAAGAAAAACTTCAAAGAGGTGCGTGTCTTAAGTTACCCGAGTTGGGGATGTCTCCTATTTCTGCTGACGAAATTGACTTCCTCCTGGGTGAGGTCTATCAGCACTAAGAGCATTACATAGCAAATTGACTGGTGCTAAATTAACTCAGAATTCAGTTTGACACTACATAAATGTGTCTACTCAGTTGTTAAATTCACACTTTTGAAAGTGTCACTTTTATTTTTTTACAACAAGCATAGGGAGCAGGAATTATGCAGCCTATTTAAAAATAACATTGACAATCATGCTTCTACAATAGAAACAATTTATCCATGTGTTTTAGTACACACTTGAGTTTAATATTTCTAATGCTTTCAAAAATAAAGTTTAAACTTTAGTCTCTACAAATGAGTGCTTCCTTGACTGTCCCAAAAAAAAGGGGGGTAGGACTCTGGTTTTTGCATATTGACTGGTTGCGATGGGTTGTTGTAACAGGCTATGAACTGTAGAAGTAGGGTAAATATAACATTTTGGAGTCTCCGAGTTTTCCTCCCTGTAAGGGGACTTCCTTAATGAACAATGCATCCTTGCTTAGTAAATGGAAGTTGTCTTTGATATACTCATTTTGAAGTGAAGTTATTCTCCATTCTTCTTTTCTTTTCTTTTTTTTATTGTAGTCCCCGATTGGCAAATGAAACTCCACCTAATGATTGAAGAGGCAAATACCATCTGCAAAAGGAGAAACAACAACTTGGTCTTCAGCAGGTACACATATCTCACATTGACTACAGACATGACATTATATATACTGTAACAGGTTCTAGTCATTTTAAGAGTTTTTCTTTTTACTTTTGGTTTCTCTTGATTTAGAGAAGTTTTTAATGTTTGCTTCAACGAAGTGCATTTCTGTTAAAATTCTGTCAATGCTCTCTTTTAGGTACGAAGTTGGAGACAGCAGCAGCACCCAGAGCACTGAGACTATGATCCGCATTCGGCATACAGTCCAGGGAGTCGCCACGCTCTGTAGTGTTGACACATTCATTGAAAAAATGATCGCTCTGAGGGAGCTGGAGCAGGTTTGTCATGACTCACGTCCCTCTTTGTCCTTATTGTTTGAGTGATGATTTACATTTCTCAAAGCATAATAACTTTTTATATTTCACCCAAGTCTGTGAACTTTTGAACATGCCCTTGATATTTCCTTGACCCAACGTAATACCACTAATACCTATATGCATCATTAAGATGACGCATTCATATGAACACTTGCTATGAATTTGCAAAATGGCAACTGAGCAAAGCTCTGAGCTCAGACTGAATATCTGACCTCCATTTACAGTCTAGAATTGCTTATTTTATGCCTAATATCGGAATGCTGCGCGACTTTGCTGTGTTTTTATATTAACTTGAATAAATAAGACATTTCTTTTCCACAGGAGGGTGCTGCATCAAAAGATGAGTTTTATGACCCTTTTGATGAGTGGGAGCATGACCTGTCAGCACCATCCCCTGGCCTCTCAAACCTCTCTCAACCAAGGTAGTTATTTTTGCTATTCCTCTTTAGAATACATTTGTGCATGTATGGTGGCTATAGGAGCATCTCCTTGCGAAGAATTGCTTTAAAAAAAAAAAAAATTTGTAGTTTTCGTGTGTTTAATCTACAAGCTCATGCTCTGCTCTTGGGTTAAATGGTGTGTTTGGGTTAGTGGAGAGGTATTCACATGGAAGGTGGGGAAAAAGGGCTTAGTTTTTTTTCTTCTTTTTTCTTTCATGGGGTGGGGGTCTTTTTCTCCTCCAGAGTTGTTCAACTTTCCAACAACATGACACTTTGACATTAAACCAGTCTTTTCTTTCATGGAAAGCTGGCATTAAGATGCTGCCCTCAGAATATTTCTGTCTTCAGTGTAGTTCCTCTTATTTATTATTAGATTCATGTCCATGAAAGCCAAAGGCTAAGGTATTTGGAAAGAGAAAGGAACAAGAGGTGCCAATGTTTTTCACTCTACGTTCTGTGACCCAAGTATGCATGTACAGCACCTGCTATGTATATATAGAATTCCTTGTAGTTCTAGTACTGCCAGAATGTTTTTCCCCTTAGCTTCACTCCATAAGATAACTTTTTTTCTCTCTTGCTCCTTTCTACATGAATTTTAAGAAAAATATAGTTTTCAATATCATCAACTGGTAAGCCTCTGGGATTCCATAGTTCCAGCCCCCCAAAGAACTCCAACTCTACACTTTAAACGTCAGCGCATGTCCCGTGTCAGTGGTTTTTAAAGCGTCGGTACCATGCTCACACAGCTTGCATTTGGTCCCGTTTTAGGAAGAGGAAGCTCGTGGAACGCTTCTATGAGAAGCAGGTTCGGAGGCTTAGCCAGACTGCATCGCAAAGTGCTGGTATGTCAAATTTCTTTTAAGAGCAAATGTTTTGACCAACATGATCCAGCAGCATTGATAAAAAACATAAGTGTAGCTGATCAGTGATTATCTGCACAAAAAAACAAAAACCAAAAAAAAAAAAAAAAAAAACTTTTATCCATCTTCTGTGCGACTTCAAACAATTTAGGGTTGCACTGTGTTGGAGCCTAACTTTCTAAAAATGTACATTTGAAATGTGGTGAAATGGATTAAGAGGAAGCAATTAGTAAACGCTGATAACTGTCCCCCCCCCCCCCCCCCCCCCCCCCCCCCCCCCTCCCCCCGTACCCCCCAAACATGGTCCTGTATAACACACACTCACTGTATGCTTTCTTACTGACAGGTGCAGCTGCACCAGTCACCACTGCCAGCCCTGTGAACAGCTTACCTGCAGTTTGCATGGACCTCATTCGCCAATCCATCTTCCGTCTGAGTGACTGCAGCACGGCAGCGAAGACGATGGCCGACAAACTGGTCACTGATCTGCAGTCCATCTTCTCAGCGGCACAGACGTTAACAAAGCAGTATAACAACCTTGACCGTGACAACACAGACAGTGGTGGGTTTTAATTAAAACTGAGATGATTTTATAGAAGAATCAGTAGATTTGCACTAAACAAATGAACATTTTCAGACTTTAACTTCTGATATTTTTCCTTTGCAGCGTTTGGCAGTGAGGAGGCCCAGAGGGCACTGGTAACGGGCACGGCTGCCCTGGACAGTGCCGGGTTCTCATGGATGCAGTGGCTGGGGAGTATCGAGCCCTCGTCTGGGACAACTTACCTGTTCGCCGAAAAACTCAAACACCAAATTAAAATAATGGGAGACTACCTCCTTATGGCTATCAAGGTAAGTGAAACACTTTACACTAAATGCCATGCATCAATGTGGTTCTGGGACTTTCCTAGCTCTTGCAGTAGGTAAAGTAGTTGAGAATGGTGTAGAATTGTAGCTGACAAATGATTTTCAATTTGGCGTAGTTTGGAGACGCAGTGGCTAATCAAAATGCAGTGCATTGATTGACGGGTCTTAGCTCTGAGCTGTTTGAGCTCTGTCTATGGAAATGGCAAAGCAGAGGGAATTCTCAACCTTGAGCCCAAACAGAACATGAATATATGGAAAATAAATCTAAATTCCTCACCAGTCTCTGCACCTAAACACACAATTTTCCCCTCTCAATCCTGATTTTTAATGCTTCCTAGGGTTTTCATTTATTTACTGGCCTGCCAGACTTTGTCAACTGTTGTTAGCTTGCTTTCATCGATTAAATCAATCTTAATTCAGCTTGTTTATGCTGACAAACATTTTTTTTTCTTTACTCCCCATGCAGGGCTGCGAATCAGACGTGAGAATGTTTGTGACACAGGTGGACCATGAAATCGGTGCAGGCCTGCAGGCCGCACTGATGACTGTTGGCCAACTTGTAGCCTTACTCAACACACCTTTGGACACGATGGTCCCAGGCACGCAGGCCATAGGCCAGGTAACAACACTAATAAATACTGCAGCAGATACTTTGGAGACTGAGATGGAAAGTAATTAAGCAGACGGATCACTGTACTGGAGAATGCTGCATTAGCTGTGTGGATCTGAAAGTAGAGACAACATTAAGATCTGGGGAATTGCTGGTCTGAATATTGATAGACGTTTGTGTTTATATGCCAGCGCAAAGTTGTCTAAAAATAAATAACATTCTGGTTATAGATCTGAAATACCCGTTTTGGTTCAAAGCCTTTTAAACACATTTAGTTTCCCCACCTTTTTTTTTTTTTAAATTGAACTGAAACACAGGATGTGTCACGAGCACTGATTACCAGCGCGACTAAATGAGATAAAGCAACTGCCAGCAGCTAGAACATTTTAGGGTTGTCTGGATATGATCTGTCTGGGGTGAAGTGTAAAAGCTTCACAGTAAATTGAATCAGTCAATATCCAAGATGAGAAAGTGGTGATAAAATGCTTTGTGAATAAATTGTTCTGTCCTGCTTGTCTGCTGTTCTAAATGAAGCAATTCTACCAGTGTGAGGCCATCGAACTGCAGTCTTTTGTCAGAAAGGACTTTTTTTAAATCACAAATCCTGTTGTTTAACTACATTATATCAATGACACAATGGTTTTCTGGCTTCTTTGTAAACCAGCAGAAAAAGGTTTTATTTTGTTGCTTTGGCAATGGATAAGAGAAAAGATCATCATTGGTGTCATTTGAGCCCTTGAGCAATTATGATCACCTATGTGCTTATAGGGCATCCTGAAGGGTGTACACGGCCTATTTAGAGAGACCTTCACGGCCTGCACAGACATGTTGTCAAAGGTGTTGGAAAGCAGTCCTAAAAACATCGTAAGTTTTTTTTTTTTTCTTTTTTTGCTCCCCCATTAGAGTCTTGCAAATGTTTTGGTTAACATTAAATGACTGATTCCTCTCATTTCTGCTCACAGATCCAGCAGAGAATAAAACTACAAGCCACTGATGCAGCACATAACATGCAAAAATATTTCAATCACATCATTGAGGTAAATTTCACTCATCAAATACGCAGTTCAAGGAATAAGCCCAGGTTTTTGCAGTCTGAACTTTTTCGGAGTTTACAATCTTAACATTTTCTGTGCGTATGCATTGTTTTTTTTTTCAGGTTATGTTTTATAGTCTGTTAAATAATTTCTATAGTTCCATATAATAGCCATTATAGAAAAATGGCTATAGTCTCAAAGTAGAAAATCTTACCTTATGGCTTGTGAAAACTTGTTTTAGGATATTTACAAAAGAAATATAAAATGCTACTGAACCGTTATATGAAAATGGTTGCTGAAACATCTGGTTATCTGTCCTCAATATTTCTTTACAGTTTTACCCTCTTTTCAAAAGTCTATTATAATGATTTTCTGTGCATGAGTGAAATGCCTCGGAGATGGTATCCTGTGCTGTATTGTTGTTTTGTCTGTTTTTTAGTGATGTAGTTCTTGGTTGCTTTACATTTAGCACAGTGTATTAGATCTGTTGTTGTTTTTGGGTGTTCTCAAACAGGAACTGGAATTGTTGGATGAGGAACATGTATCTTTTCGAACCGACGATCTGAAGACTCTGTCCTCCATCGCATTCAAGCTCAGGCAGGGAGTCAGACGACTGCATGCCTCCATTTCCTGCAGCATTGCAGGGTAATTGTTTTTTTTGTTGTTTTTTTTTCTGACTGCAATACCATACTCTAGATGGTTGTGGATACGACTAATCAGGTTGCCTCCATCTTCTAGGAAGAGACTACAGGGAGCTGATTGGTTCAGCTGATCATATTGCAAAGCTGACCTCTGACCTTTTGAGCATCAAGTTGCCATCCGTCCATCTGAACCTCCCGCTTGCGCAGCTGCTATCATCATCATTGCAGAGAATCAGCCGGGACTGCGAAAGCATGCTAACTCAAGTATAATCATCTACTTGGGGAAAAAAAGTATGTGGGGGGGCAGAGTTCTGAAAGCCAGTGCTGTTAAAAATTACAGATCTGTGTAAATATTGCACTTCTATGCCACAAATGTGTTGCGTGGTGCAAGACACTATGTATATTTAGTTAAGTTTATGGTGGTGATTCACTTTCACTTATGATTTTCTGTCACTTGTTAGTTCACATAATAAGTGTGGTTGTGTATCTCAATTCAGTTTTACTTCTATGCAACAGTCATTTCCATGTAGTTTTACAGAGGAAAATCCATAATTCCATGTGAGCACCTGCAAGTGAAGTTGGACAGGAAAAAACTCTACACGGGTAGAAACCAGGTGGAGACTTCCTGCTGTTCCACTTGTGGTAAGAGGATAGGGGAGAAAAAGATCAGACGGAGAGCAACGAGCAGAAGAGATACTGTCCTTGATGGCAAAAAATAAAAATCCTAGAATGAAGCCCCATTTGGAGAAAAAGGTGACCCGACTCATTTTCAGATAGGACAACTGAAATTCACTTCTGTGGTTCACAAAAAAAAAAAAAAAAAAAAAACCTTCAAAAATTCCCAATACATTCAGAATGGTGCCGCCAGGTTATTCACCAAAACTCACACTAGTCCTGAAATCCTCTATTGGTGCCGCGTCTCCACCAGAATACGCAAGATCTGCCTCCTCGCCTACCAATGAATCCATGGCAACACACTCAAGCACCTGCTGACCCACTCACCAAAACACGCTCCCACCGCTCCGATAATTCATCACACCTTCATATCCCGAGGACCAAACTCGCCACGATGGGTGACCGGGCTTTCTACTCCTCTGCCCACCTGTGCAATTCACTTCCAGACCATCTGAAGGCACCACAGAACGTTTTCTTCTTTTAAGACTTAAAGTCTTTCTATTTTGCATTATTGTATTTAATACTGTTCTTAATTGTTTTATATTGCTTAACTTTGTTCTGTTTATTAGCCCTTTGAGACTTTCACAAATGTGCATTTGAAAATATTTAATTCCCACTGGACCTCGATGTCATTGATTTGTGCCCTTCTTTACACTGACATTGGGGAAAAAAACTACAGCGTTTGATCTGGATTTCCTCTTTGATTTTGGGGTTATGGATGTATTTTCCTCAAATAGACGATAAAGAAACAGCAGCTTGTCAGTGTAGTCTGAGTTCAGGTGGTACCACTGTTGTTAAAAGACAGCCAGTTACCCTGCACATCAGCACAGACTGGCTCTGAACAAAGTGTCAGGAAAGTTGAACTCATGAGAGGCTTTCTGTACCTTCAGCCGAGTTACGGCTCCGGTTATGTTCATTCTGTCTTTACGTTTCTGTCACCCAGCTTGCTCTGTAAAAGAAAGAGGGGGAAAAAAAAGGTAAATGCTGGAAAGTGTGAATACATATTTACAGAAATGTTCATTTAAAGTTCTACAGAAAAACACAATTTCACAATTTTTTTTGTAAATATAATTACATATCTTCAAACTGGGTAACTATCAGCTTTCACCCACACTTATCCTAGATTATTGTACAATTATACTGATGGAGTTTATCACAATTCCCAATTCGATCTGGGGTTTGCTGAAATCGTTTCACTGATCATTCGTAGCATCCTAAACACACGCAATGCATTAATCACTCACACTCCTGCTCACTTAATTCCGCTTTTCCATAACAACACCCCTCTAACACATGGTGTCACACAGTCAACACAAAACATGATACAAGACAATAATGATAAAGGAACAATAACGGATGGTGTGAAAATACCTGAAATGCAAATCTGAGAATAACCTTTTCTAAATGTATCGGTAAAATCCTGGCTAACAACACCCCATTATGATTTCTGTTGTCCCCCTCCACATGCTCCGACTGGCTGCTCTCTGCTCTCAGAATGAAAATGCCGAAAATAAAACATTATGAAGCAAAGCTTTACAGCAGTCTCTTTCAATTTTTTTTTCATATTTATTTTATCAGCATCTGTTATCGTTCTGTCATCTTTACAATATCTTTGTTGTCGTGTTCTGTGTTAACTGTGTGACTCAGTGAGTGAGAGGGACGTTTCAGAAAAGCACAAGCTCTGTTGTGCTTCCACATGTGCTGACCAAACTGGATTTCTAGGTTGACCTCAAGCTTTGTGATATTCACTCCTAATAATCCCACCATACAAAGCAAGTTGAGCAGATCCTTTGACAGAAAAAGTTTCTGAAATTGAACTCATGTAAACTATTATGTCCATGTCTAGGTGAATCAGAGGAAAAATCTGTACAATCATATTTTTCTACAGAAAGCTTTTGCATTGTCACTTTATTAGGGGTGTTTTTCATTGTAAGTAATTAGTTCAATACTTGTACAATAATGGTATTTTCCTGCAGAACCTCGAATGAAAATGGCTGTAATGTGATGTATTTGCATTTAATATGAATTAAGATATTTTACTTTTAATTTCTTGCTTTTGTTTGACCACTGTAGCTGCAGTTTTTTTTTTCTCTTTTGCAGTAAGTTTCCTTTAAAAAGAGGAAAAAAAAGTTTATAATGATTGGCAAAGCACTAAAAAACAACTGGGATGTTAATTTAAAGAAAATGTCTGTGATCCATGTTCTTATTGCATTTCGTCTGGATTACTGTAATGCACTTTATTCTGGAGTCTGCCAGCTGTCCCTCTTACTAACTGGAGCATGTAAGAGGAAACACGTCACTCCAATCCTGGCCTTCCTCTACTGGTTGCCCATTCATTTTAGACTTCGTTTTAAGATTCTTTTATTTGTAGACATACTGTACAGTGCATCCAGGAACGGTTCACAGCGCTTCACTTATTTTTTCCATAACTTGTCCTGTTATAACCCGATTACAAACTGAACTGCAAACCTTTTTTTCCTCAAAGTTTAACACAACATAGATGTGAAATAAGTTATTTTGAAATGTTTGCAAAGTTACTGAAAAGTAAAACACTTATAAATCACAAGTATTGAAAGCCTTGAAGCACAAAATTAATCCCTGGGATGTTTCTACAGCTTCACTGAAGTCCGTCTGTGGTAAATTTAGTTGAATGAACATTATTTGGAATGGTACAAACTATTTACACTATACACACTGTTAGAAATGTTCCCATTAAAAAAAAAAACAAAAACAAAAACAGCAAAGAGCTGGCAGCTGAGTTTCCATTATTTTACTGTAAAATGTATATTTCAACTGTTAAGTTACAATGTTGTCCTGTAAATGAAAAAAAAAACAACGTAGACTGATATTTAAAATGACTTTCACTGTATTTTACAATTAAATGACTAGTTTGTATCATTTATACATTTCAATATGCTATTAAAAATATATTGTAAAGAAAAACATATTACATGTCACTGACTGTAGGTTTCACAAAATCTCTGAACCTGGCAACAACCACAGAAAACAAACCATTATAAAAATCAACCCATACTTATTTTTCAATCCTGTGCTTAAAAAGTAAGACAAAAATCACCTTCTTATTGCACTTTACTTTTATTTGAGAGCAAAAACGACATGTAAAAACTCCACATGCAGAACATGTTAAATGAATAAATGTTAAACTGCACCTTTGGTTGATTTGTATGTAAACATGGCTGACATGTTAAAACTTCACATGCTGAACAAATTGCATGTCAAAAAGAGCATTCTGAACACATTACATGAACATAAAATACTATGAACATAAAAAGTACTTAAGTGTGGAAAGTCCAAGAACATCAACAGGAGAGTTATGGTTTAACTGAAGACAACAGGTTTCTCAATTAACATTTAAGCCCCTCATTCCCCCTATCCAAATAAAAAAACAAAATGTCCCAAGTCATGAACTATGAAACAATAACATTCCAGATTTAAACATTCAAATAGTTCATATGGTTTCAGAGACAGAACACAAGAACACATAAGGAATAACAGAACACATACAAGTTGTAAAATTGAGATGTCATTTGTGAAATAATGACAGAAATCAGAAAATATCACAGAGAAAGAAAAGAAAAGAGGGGCTCAGACAGGGAGAGAGGATGGAAGTGGGTAACAATGAGTGGGAAAGAGAATCACAAGTCTGAGACAAATTGGTGTCTTGACAAATACATTAATGGGATTGAGAAACTATTCTCACCTTCATCTCAAATGAAGTCCCACTCAAAATCCATGAGTCTCTTCAGCAGAGTGGACACATGTAGGCTGACTGTTGAGCTCTTTTTGGTTGCGACTTTGCCTGTTTTCTTGGAGACCACTCTGGCTCGTCCAGTCTTGCTGCCTCTCTCGGGTTGATTCCACTGAAAATAATAGTGTTTCTTTAGTGTGTAAAATCAATTTCATAAAGTCAATCTGATAAACAACATAATAAAAGGCAGAAAATGTATGGATGTAGGATTGAAAACGCAACAAGAAGGTTGTACTTTAAGTATCGTACCTCTGGATGAACTCGAGGGTGCATGCTGCCTCTTCTTGGTACAGAAGATTAAAGTTGTAAAACGTGGAAAACAATGCAGCAAGCCCTGTCAAGAACGTGGGTTGAATCTCCTCACACAGGATGTGCCCCTCAAGGCAGATTATCCAGCACTGAACACCTGCCATGTCACCTGAAACTTAGAATTTAATCCATCATGAATATCCTACCTGTCTATAGCGCTATATAAAACCAATGCGTTATTATTATTATTATTATTATCATTATTATTGTCTGTATCTTAATCTTAAAGTAACATGAAGAGATGTTACGCTTTTCTTTTTTCTTGCTACAGAGTAGTTTTTGTGCATCTGGTTAGATCTGCAGCAAAAAGAACGGCTGTGGTTTTTTGATGTTCATACAACCATGGTACAGTTGGAGGAGCCTTTGATGACAATCCCAAACCTGTCTTGAGTCACAGAGTCAGCAATGAAAAGTTTAACTCACCAATTTAGTAAGCAATATTGTCTTGGAATGGACTCTTTAACAGAAAATGTTGTCGCTTGAATATGCAGTGGTGTCAACATACCAAATACTATCAGACAATGAGATTCAGGTATGTTGATGGTCCTCAGTGTCAGCTGCAGTGGCAGATCCCTGGGACATAGAAAGTGATGTTACAACATGTATGTTTACACACAAACTTATAAAGCATCATTAATTCGCTGACAAAATGCAGGTGTCAACAAACGTTAACTTGAGAGAAATTGAAATGTGCTCATTGTGTTGTTTAACTATCATCTATGAAAATGTAGCTTGCTGCAAACCAAAATCAATGTGGATCTGATTGCTAACAAAACTAAGCAAATCAAACAATAATATGTAATATGAATCAATCAAGTAAAGTTGCTGTACTCACCAAACAAGACGGAGATGGATCCTAAATGGCAGCAAACAAGCTTCATATGTGCAGTTCAGTCAGCGCTTTTCCCAGAATGCCAAATGTAATGCATGATACTGTTATCTAATACATTTTAACGGTAAAGTGCTGTACAATAGGAATATATTAGAGTCCCACTAAAAAAAAATTGTGAATAAGCTGTAATTTCAAGGAATTGTCTGTCATATTAACAGTAAAACACTGTTTATGAAAAAAAAAATACTGTTGGACCTCTGCCATAAATTTACAGAAATTATTTGCAGTATGGTGTATGAGAAAGAAACGACCTGAAGACTGGTGTGTGAAACTATGGCTTCATATTCACAAAGAGTTAAGGTTTTAATTGTTGCCAAAGGGGCATCAATCATCAGAGTATTGTGCAACAGTACCTTGTATCATTTAATACACAAATATATAAAAGACCCTTGTATAACTTCAATTACTTTTCTGTTTTGATTTTGTAAGACATATTTCATATTTATGTTCCCTATATCAAACAAGCATGGATGTTATGCAGGATTCCACTCAAAGAAGTCAAAGTTTTCTTTTGCTGATTCTTTTATTTTAAACAAGTCTTTGGATCCTTAAGTTCATTTGTGTTCCCAAAGTTTTCTTTTGAATTCTTAAACCATACGGTTTCTTAGTTGTTAGTTGTTAGCAGGTCCTTAGGTGAAAAACTTAAAAAAAAAAAAACAAAAACAAAACATAGCTCAATTAATCCTACCCGTTGTTTTTAAGTCTTTAACAAAAGTTCAGTCAAAGTAATAAAGAACTAATAATGATTTGGCCATAAAGAATAAAGTAATTTAGCAAAGGTAGATTTTAAATAAGCTTAACAGTTTAAACAGAGGTAGCAAATGAATACAGAAATAAATCAAATGATTTTCCTCACAACACATCTCAAAGTTCCTTTTCAGTGAATTTTAACTTAAACTATATCATCTTCTTAAAAAAAATATTCATTCTTGTTTAAATCTCGTAATTAACACAAACTTTACACTTTAATGGAAAAAAAAACAAACAAACAATAAAACATTCAATTTAAAGCTCTCATTTGAAGCCGGAATGTCCCAGGCGCTCCTGAATGCAAACAAAGAATTCTCCCTTAAGTCAGCGGAGATATTTGTGCAATCACCGTTCCGCAGTGCTTACCAGCTGTCCATCCAGGTCGAAGAGGTTTTAGACATGATAATCCCAGAGAGGAACACTTTTCTGGTCATTGCCAGTTCGTGAGCTGTGTCCTGCTTGGTGCAGGAAGGCTGCCACATAGGTCACCTCCACACCTGGCTGGCCAGGGGCATCAGTCAGGTGATTGGACCCACCTGTCTCCTCTTGATGGGGGGTGGGAGGCAGAGCCGGCTCACTGTCACTTTGATAGAACAAGCATAATAAGAAGATTTATGTATTTATTAGAAACTATATTAGGGTTAGCAACATTTTTCTCCAATTATCCATGTTTCTTTCAGGTGACTCAAAACACATGAAAAAAAAAAGTGGTTGATCCTCAGAAAATACACTGAAAACTAAAATATTCAGAAACCTTTGGTAGTCTTGAATTAACTGTACCGAGTAAAACACACTTCAGATAAAGTTTCTTGTGGGTGAAATGCCATTATATTTTCAGAATTTGAGAAAATGCGCGTGTTCATAAATAGATGAACACACATGATGCAGGGATTAAACCTGCTGGATCCCTGGCCACCCTGAGGTCCGCGAGCCCCGTGTTTGTCACTGGTTGTAAGTTAAACCCTCGCCTCTTCCTCCTCCTCCTGCCTCTCCTCTTCTGCTGCATCCTCCCTTCAGGTTCTCGGGAGACATCTGCCACCAGGGTCGCTCCTGTACTTGTACTTGTGGGCGGACGGCAGTGCCGGGGACGGGGAGAGTTTGCTGCCGGTCAGTGAGGCGGGCCGCGCGGCTGAATGCTGCGTTCAAAGACACGACGCGTTTGGAATGAGGAGGCGCGCAAGGAAAGGACAAACCTTTCAGGTAGAAAAAAAACCCCGCTTCGTCTGCTCTACACGCACACACGCACACACAAACAGACAGAAAAACGCACTGTAAATCAATTTCCTTTCATTCCCGGCTAATGCATTTCCCTCTTCCCCAGGATGCGCTGGTTTTTGATACCAAGTTTAGGCCTGCTTGTGAGTAACTTTCTATTTACATCCCATTCAGTGTCTTAATGTTTCTCGCGTGTGAACCGGCCAGGAGTTAACTATTTTAATTGGCCCCTTATTGCTTCTTTCTGGTGCGGAGAAACTGTCATAACACGTTTTCCTCTCGAGAGGTTCAAGAAGTCAAGAAAGGAGCTAAACTAATACAGCAAATAACAATATTAAGATTATATACTGTGAATATAAAGTAACACTCTGGATGCAATGCTGTACATACATTATTCATTAATTGGAGTTATACACAATTGAGGACATTGTAGATTTTGATTGACATTTTGCTATTTACAACTATTTTTGAGCTTGTTTGCAGTATTATTAATTACTATTCCCACCTAGAAGCCATTGTATGAGTCAAACGAGCCCTGAATTTTCAGACCTTGTTGGTGGGAAGTTTGAGTTTGACATCTTTAAGATGTATTTTCACTTCTCCTCTCCACACTACACACACACACACACACACACACACACACACACACACACACACACACACACTTTTAACCTATTTATTCATCTGTTTTGTTTATGTTTCAGGTTTGTTTTCACAATTATCTAGCTGGTGAGTAATTTTCAAATTTCACTTAACTGTCTAAACTACCACTTCACCTTCATGTATTCCACTTAAGCTATTGATCATGAGATGAGCTGGTCAGCTATCAAGCCTCATGTGTTAATACTAATACTTTTTAATTAATGTATGTATTTTGAAATTTTGTATACAAAATATGTATATGCATTTTAAACCAAAGAACTATGAACCCATAGTTTCAATTGACTATACTTTCTGTTAAATCATACACACCTATATTTATGCCCATATACCTGCAAGACTGGAAAAAATAGACCAAATCTGTGCTGAGGTCTTTTTATAGCAACCACCTCACCAATACCAATACTTTATCCGCTCCACTGATATTTCCTTAACATTCTCTAATTGGCTGGTGGCAATATGTTGAAAACGAAGCTATTTTTCTAATCATTGTTGTTATAACTGGGAATATTTTGATTAGAGAGATATTAATCAGATATAGTTCACTGAAATACTCATGAGATTTAGCAAAAATATTTGGATATTCCTAACTAATTTGACCATCTCATAATCAATTACACACATTTTGAAGACACTAAACCTGAGATAACCAAAAGTTTTGGACCTCATCATAGAAACGCCCACGTTGTAAGGAAAGTATGAGTAAAGCTAAGTTTATTATTGGTCACAACAGGTTTTCTGAAGGCAGCACAACTTGACCTCTGTTTTGTTTTTCTTCTTCAACTTCAAATGTCAACTTCACTTTTTGGCAGGTGGTTGTATGTATTACAATCTGTTCCTGAAAGCGATATAACTTTAATGTTCTTAAATTGTTCTCTTTTTTAAAGCAGCCAGGACTCAGATATATGATGAATCCTACTATGAGTATGTGCCTGACCGCCTGCAGTGGAGTGCTGCTGGGGATCTGTGTAACCAGCGCTTTGGAGCTTTAGCGACTGTCTCCACACCATCGGAGAACCAAGAGCTAACCAGCTTCTTGAAGTCGCTGAACATCTCTCAGCCGGTGTGGATTGCTGGGATTGCTCGGAAAGCTGTGATACATGTGACAAGTACGTTCAGTCTGTTGATCTTGTTCAAGACATGTTTAAGTTGAAAAAGTCAGGCAACAGTTTTTTAATTTTAAACTGGACAATGCAGTTGCGTGGTATTCTTTTCCACTGCAAATATGTTTCAACATTTGTTTACAACATTAATAGAACCACAGGGAAATATTAGTTTCTCTTTCCTAAAGTGATGCCAGGAGTGTGCCATTTTAACCTCTTTCTGCTTCTTTTTCCATGTGGTGTTACAAAAGGTGCCTCCCAGACGCTCGTTTTGGATTTTGCTGGGCATTCACCACACCAAGCATGCATGTCTCCTGAAAAAGTTCCCCTCGATGGGTTCAGTGGACCGTTTGCACCAACTGCGCTTCGATCTAAACAGCTCTGGGTTTTCCACAGTCTTCTCCTATTCCATCAAGTCATTTATTAATGAATTCCAGCTGCGTGCAAACCTCCACTCGGGGAAAGCGTGTGCAGCTCACTCTGCTGGTCCATGGCATTCACGGACCCTACCAAGAAGCCTTTGACCATGACGACGCCTGGCATTCTGTGTGCTGTGGTCTTGGAGCCAGAACGGTGGACGCCTGCGGAACTATTTGCCGATGGTTGGAGATCCATTCAGGCGATGGCCTGAACGGCCACTGACATCTTGGGCGCTGATGGCAATTTCATTATTGGGCAGGAGTACAAATACTTCAGAGGATCGTTTAAAAACGACAGATCGTTCTCAGGAAGCATCACAGAGCTGCACGTTTGGAATCGGGTGCTGAACAGCAGTGAAATAGCCATCATGAAAAGGAGTGTGCTCACCAGTTCCCTCCGGGCGGGTGTTCACGTGGAGAGAAGAAGACATGCAAATCGAGTCGTCTGTGAAGCAGCTGTGGACGAACAGCCCTTGTCAAGGTACATTAGCTAGAATGCAACTAGAGAATATGGAATGAGGCTGATTGGTCTGAAAACCCCACATCAATGTGGATTTACAGCATATAAAAGAAACAGAATAGAATAGAAACCAATTCATCGGCAAGTTCCACTGTGGAGTTTGCATGGCTAAGCATGACTTTTTCCTCTGTATTTACAATTTAGCTGCTTTGGCATTCAGACTGGGTGAGGTTGCTATGCAGAAAAACAATCACAAAGAGACCAATTGAAAGTCATTTTTGACTACAAACCTCTCAGTAATGTGCCAAGACTAAACTGGCCTGATACTGAAAACTCCACCCATCTCCCATTCCAGGAAGAGTGAAATAAATTACATGAATATATTGTAGACACAACCAGAGCCAAATGTTCTCTGTCCCATCCTAATCTACACCCATTCTCTCTCCCTCCATCATGATGTAACACGCAGATATTGAATGCAGCTCAAACATTTTGCATATGGTGAGAGTCCCTTACAACTCAAGTGATCATTAACTGATAGAACTGGAACGTTTAAACAGTTATATAGTGAAATAAATATTTAGTGTTAAACAGAGTTTGCTTATTTAAGAGCAAAAGGTGTGAGAACGTGAGACTGCAGGTACATTTAATCTGAAAAGGCAATACTGTAACACAAAAAAATCCCTAAGTGCAGTTTCCTGCAACACCAATGTTTCTCCTGTAATCTCTTAAGAAACAATGTGGCTTGTGGTTCAGTGCTCCACTGCTGGCGGTCTGTTAACCATCTCCTGATGCATCATTTCAATAACGTTTATTGTGAATACAGCTTTTTGCACATAGTTTGGCTGAAGCTGTTGCCATTTGAACTCACAGCTATGAGTGTCCACCCTGCACTGTTTTAAGAAAGTTTAACTGTCCGGTCATTTCTCATCGCCTCTCACAATGTGGGAATTTTTTTTTTTCTTTTTTCTTTTTTAGCAAGCTTCCATTCACACAAGCAGATTTTTCCTTTCCAGTAGTGCCAGCACTACTGGAAGACTGAAGGACAGTGAGAATCACTCTCTTCCAGTGGATAGCAGACTGGTGATCAAGTTGTAATTGGCAAAAGCGAATACTTCTAATGGTTCCTGTAAATGTTTTGTGACTCACATCATCTGAGTCCCACCCTGCAAAACAGACTTCTCCCCTTCTGACATCATGGTCCCCAGTGAGCCGCGAAACTCCCAAAACTTCCCTCGGCCTCCTGGAAACGCAGAGCGGACATTACTCTGTCCACACACAGCCACATTGCATCCATGCTGTGTTTTTTCATCAACAATGTCACAAATTATTAGTCTTTTTCAGGCTTAACAAAGAGTCAGCACAGACTCTTGATGTTGGAAGCGGGGCTTAAGGGGGGGCGGGGGGGGGGGGGGGGGGCGGGGGGGATAAAGAATTGGCAGTTGATAGCCCTTTTCGTAACTTTCATTTTTCCCCTCAGCCGTTTTCCTCATTAGCCTTCGCAGGCATTCTCTGAACAGACTCAGCATTGAAACCACA
Source organism: Salarias fasciatus (assembly GCF_902148845.1). Lineage (NCBI taxonomy): Eukaryota > Metazoa > Chordata > Actinopteri > Blenniiformes > Blenniidae > Salarias > Salarias fasciatus. Next base: position 8,617,324 of record NC_043766.1, on the reverse strand, counting down.
TGCTTAATGTTGTGTGGATTCCCCTTCAGCTGAAAAAAAGAGGAGCAGTGATTCACCAACGGCATGGATTCCACTAAAACCCTCCAGACGTCCCTCCTCTTGGCACCTTGTGTGGGTCAGATAGAGCAAACCTTTTTTTTCTTTCTTCACATAAACAGATTGTGATTTTATTACTCAAATCAATAATTTAAAATTTTTGTCAATTTTAAGTGGTTTTTTTTTTTTGTTTTTTTTGTTTGTTTTTTTTTTAATATCTTTTCTAGGCAGCAGGTGACAGCATCTTGCAAACAGCCCAGAACCATCTGATCAGACTGTTCCCTCAGGATAAGTATTGTGTTGTAATAGTTTGGAGATATTGGTGAAAATACCATCAACAAAAACAGTAGAACTATTGGCTTTAGAAAAACAAAACAAATAAAAGAAACAACCAAAACCATCATTAGCTTTCTTTTGTTTACTTTGACTTCTTTCAACAAAGCACAATCCTGATGTCTTTTCTGAAGGTCAATAACACACACCACTCGGATGACATTTGTTTCCAAAGTAAATCAGGCCAGTGTGCATGAGCTCATGGTGAACACTTAAAGTTATGACGTCGTCTGGATTTAGTGAAGATAATGTCTGTTTTATCTGGATATAGCAGAAGTCTCTTGGGTTTCTACTTCTTTCAAAGCAGTTTGCAAGTACTCAACAGGTGCTAATTCAGGTCGCCTAAACAATAATGACAAGGCAAAGCACGTTTATTTGTCTGGCACCATTTGTGCACAAGGCAATTCAAAGTGCCCTCACAAAGAGAAAGAAAATGCGGGTTTCTTTAAAGTCAGAGAAACAATGGCACCAGAAAGCAAAAGAGGAGAATAAATAGTAAATAAATTTAAAATAAAACTAATGAATATGCATTTGGAATAGTGTATTTTGCACATGAAAGTGAGAGTTGGCTTTTTTTCCCTAAGTCATTGATGTAAACAAAATAAATAAAATATAAATATACATAAGACAATTTTAGAGAGTGCGTTCATACTTTAACAGAAAAAGTATTGATTTTTGGTCGGTAGTGATTGTATCAGCGACATTGATGAAGCAATGCCAAGAAACTGACTGAAGATGAAAATAGAAAATAATGATGATGCTAATCAGCATTGCCTTATAACCCTTTCAGTGAAGTATCTGAGTTCCCTTTAAACATTATTTTTATCATCATTATTTTGGTTTCTGAATTAATACAGTGACACTTAACGTCACTTGCAAGATTGTGATGTTGGAAAGGTCCTTAAGAAATATGGATTTTTTTTTTTTTAATTACAGCATTTTCTATGGGACGTAGTTTTAGTTTATTTACTGATGCAGTATTGTATTTCAGAAATCTTGCCTTCACTTATTAAAATGGCATCATTATTGTCACTATGCTGTCTGTTTAAGTCCTTCAGTTTTGGGCGAATTACATAATTTTTCCATTCCCTTCTCTAGGTAACTTCACTGCGTCAGCTGATTCTTTCCTGGATGGAAATTCTTCACAGAGTCAAACATTCCCCTTTGAGTTCTTCGAGCTCTCAAAGTCTGATGAGCGTTGTGGCATTTTTGACCCTGTTACAGAACTCACTGGCCGTATTAAGTGCAACTCACTCAGAGTGGCTGTCTGTCAGTTCAAAAAAGGTATTTATAAGGGTTTATCTTGATGTAATGTAACTGATTCACTGGTGTGAAAAAGCAACCACAGTTTAAGGGGATAAGTCATTGTCATTGCCCAGTATTCATCACTAGCGTTATTGTGTTAAATATTAAGTGGCTGACACTGTGTCAATTGTTGATTCAAGAGAAATGTTTAATTTTTAGTGCGTTGTCTTCATGTAATTTGTTGCATTATACACTATAGCAGTTTTTTTTTGTTTGTCCCAGCAGAAGTGGTCGATGTTTTCGATCTGCCAAAGACTCCATTCTTCACCAGGGTGCACGTGGGTCTTATGTCTGAACCTGTAAGTCAGATTGGCTTTTTGCTCTGTATTGTCACTTTATTGATAAAATGACCTAAAATCACACTAATGAGTTTTTCATATTAAAACACTGCGTGAGTTTTAGGTACATCATAATATTGCATTTGTTTGCTGAATCCAAATTTAACAGAATCAAATATTTTTGGAGAATTAAAGTCTTCTAATCTGAAGTTACTCATACACAATTAATTAAACAGCATTCTGTGCTGCAGTCATATATACCCTCTGGTAACCTGAGTTGAAAGGCATCGTTCATTTTTTTTTTTTTTCCCAGGGAAAAGGAGAACGGCACGTCAACTCCTCCTGGGATCAAGGAACTTTGTCCTCGTTGCAAGTGCTGACCGAGGCTGCCCTGCGCACCATTGAGACTGGTGACCCTCACCTCCTCACTTCTACTGATGTTCTGTTCTTCTGCCGGATGATTGACACGATCACTAGCGCTCCGTCTGGAGGAGCTAATGTAGCAGAGGTCATGCTGTCCATTGCTACTAACTATCTGAACTGTGCCAGTTTGATGCTGGAGCCACACAGGGCTGCTCAATGGATGGGGGTGACGGAGGAAGGGGTGAGGACAGAGCTTTTCTGGTTCAACTGATTCGAACAGTCTATTATTATGCTTTGTTTTGTGTTTATTTTGTTTTTCAAATTCAAATATAAATGAGGTAAAGTTTACCAAAGATTGATTTACAAGTAGATGGTAAGAATGGGGGACCGCATAGGACAGAAAAGATGAAGCAGAGTTCTTTTTTTAATTTATTTTATTTTTACACTGAGACACTCAAACAATCACACAACAAAGACACTAAGATAAAAGCGAGAGAGACCCTCAGTGGGCATGGACACCAGCTCAAAAGGCTGAAGTGAAGTGGTTAAACTGATGAACTGACCAACTCAGCAGTGGTTTTCTATCCAGGTCAGGACTATCTTCAAGTGGGAACGCTGTAACAAACAAATGTCGCTGGTGGAATAAGACAGAGACAAGATCCTTTTAAGAAAAGAATTATGTCATTTTCTGGAAGTTCTTGCAGCTTTTTTTTGGCACATCATGTGTGCAAATCTTTTTCCTTCTGTGGTGTTTGAAAGCTGTTTCATGGTTAAATGGGGAAAAGCGACCATGCCACCTGCAGTAATGCTTTTTTTTCTTTTTTTTTTTTATTCATTTTCCTCCCCGTAGTTACGCACTTGAGTTTCTCGTAAAGCATTAAATGTTCTTGCCAGAACTAACTTTGTTCTCACTTATGGCACATTAAGGAAACAAACACATCTCTCTGTTTTTGCCAAGTGAGCAAGACTTTTCTGTATTTGCAACTTTATTTTTGAACAGATTCTTATCTGAAAATGTCCCTTCTAATTTTATTTGCTTATTTGTTTGTTGTTGTTTTTTTGTGTGCAGGTCAGCATTGGACCATTTACTATTGTGAAGAGCATTGATCACCTGACAGAAGCTCTTGCAGACATACTGTCTACCGAGAGAAGAGGATTCACCCTTTCTACCAAGAACATAGGTAATAAATGCCCTTAATTGTACATAATTTCTAATTGTACATCAACTAGTAATTGTCAAGCTGTTCTTCCGCAGTTTTATACAAACTGCGAACATCTGACAGTGTTTCTGTTTGTAGCTTGTGAATGTCTTCTCAATGCCTTGACTGTGCTTTCTGTCAGATGTTTACATTAAGTGGCAGAAACTGTCCCAAGACAGCTGTAACCAAGTCTTCAAGCCATCTGCAGTCGGCTCTGACACACCCAGCAGCAGCAGCAGTCTTGATGAGCTGTTTATCCCGGACACAGAGCTCCAGAAGATTCAGGCCCAGGGTAGGATGCACACACACAAATATGAAGCTTCAAATTATTACCATATACTGTCAATTTTTTTGTTATTCTTCGTCAACAAATTTAGGAAGCAAAGGGTAAAACTTGAGATTGTGCTGCGGCAGTGCTGAAATTAAAACGGTGCTCCATGTAGTGCTTTGCGACATTAGGGGATAAAAATATGGTTATTCTGCTTTTCCTCTCTCTTCAATCAGGACACGAGGAAGTGATGTTTATTCATACCCACTACAGCCACCTCAGTGAGATAGTGTCTGCAGCAAAAACGCCTACATCAGGTTCTCAAGATACAGCAACAAGGTGAGCCTTGCATGCTGTTTGTTGTACATTGTGCTCAAATGTTGTCACACAAAAATGGAATAACAGTAATTTTGGACCAGGTTTTAGGAAGTTGTCACCTTTTTAAGGTTGATTGTTTTTCTTCACAGAAGTTTCCCAGGTCACCTTGCATCTGCTGTTATATCAGCCACCCTCCGTGATGCCTCCACGGCCCAAACCATCCCCGTGGCTGTTCAGTACACCCTGTCTTCATCAAATGTGGTACTGTGTATTATTTGGAGTTGTTGCATAGTTCAGAAGACTTGTACAGATGACATGTTTTAGATATTCTGACTGATTTGTCAAGGTTGGATCAGATAAAATACATTATTGAGCAGCTCCTGTTGACAGGGCGATCTGCAATCTCACCACAATGATTAGATACGAGCCGGAGAAACAGTTTATTTTTTGAATATCCTTATTGTCATATTGGATTGAAAATCGATGCCACATGTAAATTTTGGGCTTTAAAAATCTTAATTTGCCACATTTGACTTTATGTGAATTTAATCTTTAAGGAACAAAACTGGTACTACATGTCCGTTAATGAGCCAACACATTAGAACTACTTGCAAATGACGGGAATAACTTTGACTGTCATGCTACCCATGATGGTATGGTATATTATCCTGCTACTCATTAAAATTTACGCATGAATATGCTTCCCAGCTCAGGGATATTTCAGTGTAATGTGAGTAATGAGTTCCTGTTGTTAACTGTTAAATGCAAGAAAGATGAACGCATGTCACCCAGAAGGGTTCTGACTTTCCCTTGGACCTGTGTTTGGCTAACTTGGCATGTTGACATTATATACAGACCATAGTCATAACAAATGTGCTGCTCATTAAAAGGAAAATAGCGCAAACATGTTTTTCTTTTCTTTTTTTGTAGGTGGAGTATTCACAGAACGTTTCTCCTCTTTGTGCCTTTTGGAATTTCAGCCTGATGTAAGTTTGACCAGCAGTTCAGTCACGTAAACAGCTGGTTAACCATAGAGAAGCAGTCTTTATGCAATCATTTGATCTTATTTTTTTAGAATTGTCACAATTTTCATTATTTTTACCACAATTATGAGTCAAATTTGATAAATATAAATACAGCATGATGTGTGTTTCTCCAAAATGAGATGTGCTAAGACAAACATATGGTGAATTTACTTGTTTTTCACATTTCACAGTGTGTGCGTGTGCGTGTGTGTGTGCGTGTGCGTTGTGTAGGCACACTCATGTTGATAGCTGGTCCAGTGAGGGTTGCACGGTGGTCTTTGCTGGTACTTCTGTCACCTCCTGCCGATGCAACCACACCACCAACTTTGCTGTTCTGATGAATTATATGGAATCAAAGGTCAGTTGAGATGTTCCACGAGGCTAAAGGAGATTATTGGAATCGTTTAAAAGCTTTTGGTTTTTCTTATTGTGATAACATCTCCAATGCGTCAACATGTTTTGATGTTTCAAGTTGAATCTAGGATACTGCTTTTGCTCTTCGTTGTTTAGAGGAAGTTGCTGCAGGCTGGCACGGTGATAGTGAGAAGATCTAGCTGGGGCTTTTCTGTGGGGAGTTTGCATGTTCTACCCATGTGTATGTGTGGGTTTTATCCAGGCTTGGACAAACAGTAAAGAAGATGAGTGCGCAAGTTAGGGCTTTGAAGAATTTTCAGTACACATGAGCAGCCAGCAGGGGTCACTCAAAGTGCTTTCATCATGTCAAATAATGTGATCTGTTGAATGTAGTTTTCCAAACACAGCACAAAGCCAGTGGTAAACAAACCCATCAGCAGCTGTCCTAATTTTTTCCCCATCTTGGCATGTGATGGACAAAAATGTGCTCATGAAGTGAAAATTTGGGCTCCTTACATGTATCAAATCAGCAATAGAGTCCAGTAAAGTAATGCATTAAAGAGACAGGTATTTTGTGAACCTTTATGTTAATCTGATGTTCTCATCCTGTCTTTTTTTCCTCCTCTCCATCACATGCCTCTCCTCTGTTGCAGTGGACTCCTGAGGAAGAGCTTTTTTTGACCAAGCTGACATTCATCGGTTCTGGCGCATCTCTTTGTGCACTGATGGTGACCTTGATGCTTTTCACTGTGCTGGAGTGAGTGTCCACATTTCCTGTCCTGCTGCTGTCTGGTGTCTCATCTCTGTTTGTGCCAAACACTCAAAGCTCTGTGTCACTTTATTGTTAATTCACAGACGGCCGATGGAACTTAAAGATTCATCAATAGGAATTGTCCATTTGTGCAGTTTTGCAGGGTCATGTACAGGCCTTATTGAAAATTTGTGTTTTCATTGTACATTTCTTCTTTTTTTTTCAGACGTTGGCTCGGTTACTTTATTGAACATTGTGGCACAAACACTTAGCACTCTGAGCAGAAGCATAGCTGCTTCTCCCACCCTCTCCATGAGGTTTCTATGAGTATTGACTCGTGCTAATGTAGTAATTACTGTTGTCTACATGTAAGTCGACTCCGAAGGTTTATGGCCGCATGCTGCAGTCATTAATTAACATTACGGTCGCCGAGGGATCACAATCAGCTGGAGAGGAGCAGGCTTGACAATTTACGACTGTCCTAAAACAGAACGCAGCCATGCATTTCGTGCATTCTGGTGTATGATGTATATGCGTTTGTGTACTCAAATCTACTCACAACCACAGACAAAATAAGGCAAATAAATTATGGTTGCCTCAAGCTACAGGGCTTAGCTTCAACACCTAATGAGAAGCTCTTCCTCACCCATTTTCTGCTGGTCCTTCAGTTTCTCATCATGCAAACAATTTAAGATTGAAACATTAAACTTATGATTGCAGTGCCATAAAACAAGCCACAAAGACCATCACAAGAATTACGTGATATTCTGTTGATGCCACTGTGAACGGAAACATGTGCTAACCGGTGGCCTAGATGATAAAGTCAATTACTTGGCAGTACTATTAGCACCAACATGTTTGTTATTTTTTTCTTTTTAAATGTCAGTTTTAGAAGTTCTAAATTTGTGCCCGCCTCTGTAATGCTCCTGCAGAGATGGAAGGGTTTCAGTGTTAATACATACTCTGATTGGCTCAGCTTTTTAAGTTGTATGAGATTTTTTACTAACTTGGAATGAACTTGTTGGCTGAAATATCTTCAAATCTGGCTCTGTCAAGTTTGTGAGTGCTCTATACCACTGCTGCACATGAAAAAAGTCTTTACAGATGCTGAAACGCAAGCCTGATCAATTTAGCATAAATCCAAAAGGATTACAACTAAATTAAAACCCCTTATGGTTATACCCATTCATACCGTTTGTTTTTCTTGTTCTCAGCTTTATTTGACCTGATTTCAATGATTTCGGCCACTTCTGAAGACTTTCTATTTCTTTCTTCATCTCCAGCATTCCCAAATCTGACAGGACGTCCATCCATAAGAACCTGTTTATTGCTCTGATCTGTGCGCAGGTGATCCTGCTCTGCAGCGGCTCAGCCATTCACAACAAGGTCTGAAGACGCAGCGGTTGTGTCTAGTCTTAGACTGCACAACCAGTCACTCACTAATCACCACTGACATACATCCCCAGTCTGTCTCTTGACATGAATTGAAATGTGCCACTGTCATTGTTGGTGCCTATAAATCCAGTAAAATGGCAATGGTAAAACAGATATTTCATTTTAAATTTTAAATTTCAAATGCATGTGCAATAATATGTGTCACTCGCTCCCACTGCTGTTACTCTTATTTGAAATAGTAAAGCTCAGTCTCTCAGGACTTCATTTATTTTGAGCACTAGTCAGATTAGTATTTACTGTAAAGTTTGGTGTTTTTTGGAAATTCAGATGATTTTTTTCAATTGTCACTGACAATTTTACATTTCTTTCTTTTGGCCTTATAACAGTTCAAAACTTTGAGAAAATAATTACTTGTTTACTTTTCTGAATTCAAGTTTTATATACATTATATTTGCAAAAACAATAACTAGGTAAGGCATCATGTGTAGATTTCAGAAATACGCAGTTCCATCAATTGAAATACCTATCCTTGGAGCATCACCTTGCATTTATTTGTTTCCACCTTCAGTTCATTTTTCACTGACTGTACTTCTACAGTCTCTCAAATCCATGCAGCTTTCCTCACACTGTTTTGTTTATATATGCATTTCAAGCCATCATCTCCATCCCACTTTGTGTTGGCAGCTGAAAAGCTGCACATTCACTCCGTCACAGGTTCCTACACTCTTGAGCTTTACTGGGAATTAGCTATGCACAAACATGGTTTTCAGTTCATTTTTATTTGCAGTTTATTGTTTATTGTTAATGTTGTTGAGGAGTTTCACTCTGTGGCATGACCCATGATGAGCTCTGTGCTTTTGTGCTGCTGTGTTTGAAGGTGGCCTGTACACTTGTGGCTGCGCTGCTCCACCTCTTCTTCATGGCGGCATTCAGCTGGATGTTGGTGGAGGGCCTGCTGCTCTGGAGCAAGGTGGTTGCAGTCAACCTAACTGAGGACCAGCATATGAAGTATTACTATCTCATCGGCTGGGGTACTGTGGTTTGACAAATACGAAAAAAAACAAAACAAAACCTTTCACGTCTGATCACAGTGGCGTTTGATTTGTGCTTCTGTTTGTTATTTGAATAGTTTCATATTGAAAGTTTTCTTTTTCTCTCCCCATCTCCTCACCTCTTCACTTCATCATCCTTTCCTTTGCCCTCCTACTCTTCCTGTTTTTTTTATTTATTATTTCTAATATGTGCCGTTATTCCAACCAGGCCTGCCAGTGCTGATAGTCACGATCACGCTGGCCTCAGCCTCGGGCAAATACTCAGCTGACAACTACTGTTGGCTGAGCGTGCAGAACGGTATTATTTGGGGCTTCGCTGGACCTGTCATCTTCATCATTATGGTCAGCAAACTGGATTTGATTCCCATCATGCTGTCTGTTTAAACATATTGTAAAATACTTGGCCCATCTTTCCTGCAGAACTTCACAGTATCCATGAACAATACGACTAGAAAAGCCATCAGTAAAACAGGAAATGTCATTTTCCTTAAAATGCCATGTTGTGTTTTTTAATTTGAAAACTGCTTAAGACAGAATACTTCTCACATCCCTCCCTTCAATTTGTCATGTCCTCTCTTTTCTTATGAATTCTTTGGCAGATTTGTCTTTTTTTTTTTTTAATCTCCTTTTTAACTTTGTCTTTTTTCGTTTCCTTGCTAGGTGAATATCCTAGTTCTGACCAGGGTCGTGGTTATCACCATCTCCACAGCCAAGAGAAGGTCCATCATGCTGGCTATGGGCACCAGTCCTGTTGAGCAGGCCTATGAGCAAATCAGGTACTTACCACTAGGAGGCACCATTTCTCCTTTTTTTACACTATTTATCAGGACCGTAGACCTTGAAAAAGATGAGCCAAATTCACTCCGCACATTTGAACCAGCACCCTTTGTTTGACAAAAACAAAATTAGAAACTTTTTGAAGAGAACTGCATATTTTCATAAGACAGCTTAAGATTTATTTAATATTAATTTTTAGTCTCAGTGTGTTGGTATTTTCAAATTGACGCAGTTCGGTCTTTCACTGTCATGGTACTCCAGTTAGTTCACACAAGATACTACTATATTTTCTCCAAAATATAAACTTATCTGGACTTACCTTAATTTCTTTAAGTTCACTAAATGTCTGTAACATTTTTACCACCTGTGGTATAGAAGCATGGGCTACAGTAATTTTTATTGAAAGTGCTCCATTTAAAAAAAAAAAAAAAAAAATTAAACTCTAGTTTTTGAATTCCAAAATATTTTGAGGAGAAAATTTCTAATTAAAGGTGATGCAAGGGCACATTTTAAAGTGCTTGTTGCAATAATACTTATTAGTATGAATAGTACAGATGTTTTGTAGTTCCAAATACATTTATTTACAATAAAACGGGTGACTTGTATCTGTGGAGTGAATGAAATACAGGGTATGAGAGTAAAATGTTCATCAGACAGACTGGAACTTATTAACTTATTCTGAAGAAAAATTTGACAAGAATAGTTTTATTGTGTCTTCACTGACTGTTGGGGTGACACATCTTCCCAGTAACAATATAGCCATTACTCCTTATTGCTATTGTGTGTGTGTGTGTGTGTGTGTGTGTGTGTGTGTGTGTGTGTGTGTGTGTGTGTGTGTGTGTGTGTGTGTGTGTGTGTGTGTGTGTGTGTGTGTGTGTGTGTGTTGTCCCTTTCTTTTTCTCCCCCTCTTATTAGAGTGAACATTTAACGTGGTGTAATCGAGTAAGTTTCCCTCCCAGCCAGCACCTACCTGATCCTGTCAGTGGAAATCATGTCGGTGGATATATTTTTTTCTCTGCCGCAGCCTGTTGAGGTTCATACTAGGTGCTCTATAGAGATTTTCAAAGTGGGCCTTCAACCGTTTGGCACCCCTGGGTGGCAGAACCTCTAGCCCTCGAGTCCTCTTGGAAACTGAAGCACATTTCTCTGCTGAATAAACTGGGTTTTGTAGCACGCCTTGTCACACACACACACCCACACACACAGCTGTTGCGGTTTGGCAGTCACCTGAGTCGGAAACTAATTCCACTCTACACAGTATTAAGGTGAATTTAAGGTGGGAAGTTGTCACTCGGTGGGCCTTCCGAGACGCTCAGTGCGGTTTATGGAACGGACTCTCAGGACGATTACAGGGGAAAGAAAGTTATCTGGTAAACATGGAACAATTTCAACTTTGAGTTAATCTCAGTTAGTCATGAAATGACTCACAGTCTGTGTGTTTCTGTTTGAGGGTACCAATCTGTGTATGTTTACATTTTTGAGGTGAGACGTGTGTGTGTGTGTGTATACAGAGCAGCAGTGAAAGCAGTGCTGGTGTTACTACCCATTCTCGGACTAACGTGGCTCTGTGGCGTTCTGGTGCCTTTTTCGATTGTGATGGCCTACATCTTCATCCTTCTGAACTCCTTACAGGTACACACACACACACACACACACACACACACACACACACACACACACACACACACACACACACACACACACCACACACACACACACACACACACACACAACGGGAGTCTTGAATGGCATTGCATCTTCTGCATTTCAGGAAGGTCAGAGTAAATGTTTGACAGGAAAGTTTTGGTTCAGCCGTTTGTGAATACATAAAGACGGCTTGGTGGGCATGTGAAGGCAACACATTCATACATGTGAAAGCATGCCAAATCGCCCTTTGGGCTATGCAAGGTCTTTGCTTGACCCATAGAAATGTAGAATTCAATAGAATGGAAAAAAAAAAAAAGAATGCATATAGATAACTGCAGAGTCTGACCTGTGGTAAATGTAAATAGATGAAGGAAGAACATTATTGGAGTTTGTCACTTATAGATTTCCCACCTTAATATTAAAATGACCAAAGAAGAGAGACTAAAAATACGTTTTTAATAGACATAAAAGTTATGATTAATATACCCAAAATATCTGCTTTGCTTAACATCCTTGAAGTGTGTTATCTTTTACTTTCTAATACAGAGGAACAAAAGTCCGATGGAGAGACGTCAAAACTAAAACTTGTAAGCAAGTTGAAGTTTAGACTTCAAACTGCTTTTTTTCTTCTTTTTTTTTTCATCAATAAGACAGAAAGGTTTTCCATTATTCTTTGTAAATCCTCCTTTCTCACGTGTTGAGGGCACACAGACTGTCAAGGTTCTTATTTGCCGGTGACAAGGCTGAGGCAGAAAGGGGAAAAGGAGCTTCGGTCTGGGTTGTGTTAAGCAGGTGCTTCATGTTAACAAGAAAAGTGGATTTGTATTGTTTGTTTGATTATTTTTGCTTTATGTATTCAACATTGTTGATGTTTGCGGCTTATCAACATTGGTTTTAGGCTTTTAGTGCTGAGGTTTCAGCATCTTGTTCTGCCCCAAACTTTTGCCAGAGTAATAGTTTTTACAGTAGACAGTAAACAATGCATTTAAATAAACAAATTTAGCTGCAAGCACTAAGCTTAGGCTTGAAAGTGGGAACAAACTGTAGAAAAAAAATATGTTGTACATTGCATAGAGTTATAGTTGTGAAATGTAATTTTCCACAGCAGTGACCAGCAAGGGAGAAGGTTTTTATGAAATCATGCAGTGTGCTCACTGCAGCAGGAGGCCCCTCGCTGCCCAGCCTCCACAGCATCTCCAGAGCTGCTGCTGCAGCTCAGCGTTGTCTCATAATCAGCTGTATCTTTAATTGAGCTGTATATTTCTCGAGAAAATCAATAGGGGTTTTAGCTGCAGTCTGATCATTAACTGAAGCCCTTTGGTTACCATAAATAGTTTCTGTTTCTCCCTCATATTTAATTATGTGTTTTCTCTGTTGACAGTAATTAATACAGAATGTTTTTCTGAGCTCCCATTATATATGGCGCTGCTTCACATGTTCATGCATTTATGGATTTCTATTCTGTTTCATGTGTCTTTATGTGCTCATTTAGTGCAGGGTGTCTTGCTGTGTGGTCTTCCGTTGTGTTTCTGGTCAATTGCCACGTCTACTGAGTGGCCATTCTTTCTTATCACTTGTCTTTAAAAAAAAAAAAAAAAAAGTGTCAAGCATCACTTATTCCTTTCAAAAATGTCATCAGAATCACATTTAGATTTAGTTTTGTTTATTTATGGGAAGTTACCTCTTTTATGTGATTACATAGGATGTTTTTTTTTTTTAAACTGGGCAAAAACACTGGACTGCACCACATCATGTCATATATAGCAGTTTTTTCAATATTCAGTTAATAATAATAATTAAAAAAAATAAGAATTCCAATAGTAACAATAATGACGATTATCAAATTTATTCCCTGCAAATAAAGGTAAAACATAAAGAAAGAAAAAAATCTAAGCGAAGAGGCATTTCTCACTTTATTGTATTTCAGTTTTCATGAGCCATTTCAGCTAAGGAAAAAATGCGCATGTCCATATTGATGAGCATTCTCAGTGCCTATGGAAATTGTCACTTCTGACACAATAGTGTGTCTTTCAAAGCCTCGGCAGCTCAGGCCACAGTACCTGGTGAAGCTACAAGCTTCTCTTTTGACCCCACTGCTCTCAGAGCGCCACTTTAAGTGATAGTCTTCAAGACTGTGCTTCATGAGAGAGATTCTGTTCTTCTTTAAGTAAATTGCTCTCTGCCTGTGTCTATATTCATTTACTGTAACTGTATGAGTGCAGTTGTTACATCGTCTTTTAATTTTATGTCGCAGTGCCATGTCTGTAGGCGGTGTTTTTTTTTTTTTTTTTTCCCATACTTTCTTTTTTTTTTCTTTGCCCGTTCAGCCATAAAAGTGACATGGTGCTTGTAATTACAAGATTACATTACAAGATCCTTTTCAGCTCTTGCTCAGCAAAGTGGAAATGTCGTCAAACATAAATTAATGTGTCGCTGAGGACTTCGCCTATGAAAAACACTATCAGGCGCATTCTAAATAGAAAAGAAGGAATCCATAAAGACAGGCTCTGAAGTTAATGACTTCATTTGGACAACACTTAGCTTCTTCAGCATTAGTTCGTCTGGACGTGCTCTGATATTTGAACTGGTAGAAAACTCACGAAGAAAAGTGAGCATGGATATTATTTCATAGTTATTCCAGTGGTGTGACCCTAGTCGTGGAATTATTTACCTTTTTGCCTTTTTTTCAATGTTTAATCCAGGTAAATAGATTTGCAAACACTCTGAATGGACTCACATGATTTGCATAAATTCAGGGAAGCACTTCATTGGTAGTTTCTTAACCTTTTCTCTGGTGCCACCTTGAGGTTTGCAGTTTAGGTTGCAACTATTTTTTCCCCTCTAAATATATTTCCATTTTCCTAAAATTGGCATGTCGTAAATCTTTTTATTTTTAAGGATTTTCTCAGCATCTGCAGATCTTTCTAAATGTTGCACTAAAAATTATAGCGAAGCTCCAAAATTTGAAATTGCATGTCCAATTTAGAGCATTTGTTTGAGACTGATTCTGAGAATTACCTGGGTTCGCATGTGTCCAGAAATGTATTGATCATGAATGTGTTTTTTTTTCCAAGTTGTGGAGTCCTGGTATAAGTTTTACCATATCAAGTATTGCACAGTTTCAAAAAGTTAAAAAAGTTCCTAATTTGCCCATTCCTCCTTTTCCTTAATGGCCCTCTTAATAATTCCATTATATGCTGCATTAGATTGGATCTCCATCATTGTGTGGCTCACATTTATTCCTTTCTGACTGCCACTGATCTGTTATGTTCAGGATAACATAATGTCCCCGTGATGGGCACTCATAAAAATGATAAAATATATGAATCATTAAAATGCAAAGAGTCAGCTTGTCGGCAAGAGATTAAAAACGAATAAATAAATGAAAAAAAAAAAAACCCTCAAGTTTTTTTGGAAATCGTTTTTTATTTGCTGCTGTTGTATTTTCAATGGGGCCAGCCAAAGCAACATAAAGCTTAAGCGGCAAGCCTTTACTGTTAAATCAATAAAACAGATAATGTTGACAAGCCTTTTTCATTGCTCTCCCTCCACACTCCCCTTCTTCCTCCTCCATCCTCATCGCACAATGTGAAGTATCTCCAGTGTTGCTGTTATTTCTATCAATACAGCGCTGAACGGGCCATTATGAGCAAGCATACCATACACGGCTTAAATGTATGTCCACTACACTGTCCTCCACAGCCAAGGTTTTTAATCTTTTACTCTCTGCGGTGGATGATGCTCGGTGTGAATGACAGCAGCAGCCACAATATATCCGTGCTGTCATTAGCTTTATTTACACCGCTAACCTCACTAATGAGTAGAAGTTACGTGAGTTTGTTTGGCTTTCAGAAAATGACATTGCGGCTTGGTATTAGCTGTTTGGTTCAATGTTACGAGAGTAGGAACTCGCCGTTTGGAACAGCTGAAGTTTTTTAAGCACATCTAAAGCTCAGCTGTTAATAAAAACATAGACTTCAAAGACGGTGAGCTACGTTTCATTTCAATAAAGAACATCCGATACATAAATTCATGTAGTTTGTTCTGTGCGGCATTAACAAGGTGAAAGTGGAGTTTGAGGGTATTTGATGTTCCAATGAGTTGATTCTAACTTCCTTCTCTGAGCCAGTAGTTTTTATGAACATCTTCACCATAAATACAGACATGCCTCATCTGCTTCCTTATCAAGCCAGAGATGGATAGCATGAGAGAGAGAGAGGGAGAGAGAGACAGAGACAGAGAGAGAGAGAGAAGGGGACGGGGGGCTCTTTGGGTAGCCCATAAATTGTACCACCCTCTGTCATCCAATCTCTGGGCAATGTCATTCAAAACCCCCGCACTATCCATTACCTGGTATAATAGGCTCCTGGCCATGCAGTGTCCATCTTATTATTAGCCCATAACTTTAAACTATCAATAACTTTGAGCTGCAGAGAGAGAGCAGGGTGACGGTGGGGGGTGGTGGAGAAAGGAGGAGAGGGGGAAAACAAAGTAGGGAGGTGAAAGAAGTTAGGCAGTCGTAAAAAAAAAATGTTATGGTTATCATCCACTTCTCTCAGTCATTGAGACTACGTTAATCCCCTGTGGTAACTTTACTGAAAAGGTATGCCTTCGGAGTGCTTTCTGAATTTCATTATTTATTAGTTTTTGTATTGTCATCAACATAATGACACTAAATAAATTTGAAAGTCTCATGAAGCCACATTTGTGTTATGTCAGTGAGCTTCCTGAGGAGGGCAGCCCTGTGCCTTGTCATTACAGTGCAAATCCACAGACAAATCAACAGTGAGAAATTAGATGAGGCCTTTTGCTCATATTAAGTGCATGTGTGCGTGCGTGTGTGCATGTGCGTGTGTGTGTGTGTGTATGTGTGTGTATGAGAGAGAGAGACAGGATCATGAGAAGAACAAACAACTTTTTAGGGTTTCTTATGAACTGAGCAGGCTGGACAGCAGTGATGCAGCAATGCGATTAGTGCCGGCATTCAGGGAAGACTTTGACAGTGAAACTGAT
Organism: Salarias fasciatus; assembly: GCF_902148845.1. Classification (NCBI taxonomy): domain Eukaryota; kingdom Metazoa; phylum Chordata; class Actinopteri; order Blenniiformes; family Blenniidae; genus Salarias; species Salarias fasciatus. The sequence continues at coordinate 8,601,210 of NC_043766.1, read as the reverse complement.
CATTCTTCCCAGTGAGAAAGATGAATTTAAGGAAACAAACGCCACAGAATTCAGTTATTGCAGATCAATTTGTATTTTTTTTTTTTAATCTATGTTTTTGTTTTCCTCTAAATATTTAAGACTGCTTCAGCTGTGTTACGCAGTGCATTTCTTTCTTCGTTTTCGTTTACATTGTTATTACGGTTTGAAGTTAAGAGTTTATTTACTGATCTTTATTTCAGATAGACAAAGGCGTATTCCATACTCAATAATGCAAAGAAAAAATTGATTGGAAAATTGTTATTATACCTTAGGCAGAGCTTTAAAGTGTCTTAAGGCTTCAAAATTAGTATTGTTTTTGTTAACCCCCCCACCCCCCACCCCCCACCCCCCACCACCACCACCATTTTATACACACACCCACACACACACACACACACACACCCACACACACACACACCTGGCTTCTGGAGATCAGAGTGTATCCAAGATATAGATATGATCAATAGAGTGTTGCTCTGCCTATTGATTTTTGCCATATGGGAGATTTGTTGTGTGAGTAAGCAATGCTTTTACAGCATCTGAAGTGATTGTGAGAAAAGGTTATTTATTTATTTATTTATCTTTGCCCAGTGGGTCTGTGACTACAAAACTGTGTTTGTACAACAGAAGTCGGCAGATTAAAGTGGAGAGCATGACGTAGACACTGTGGGATCCTGCAGGCGCAAAGTTAAGCATTAAACAAGAATTTTATTGATCGTATTTTTTTGGTGACTCTTAAGTGGTTTTGTATCATTTGGTTATGGGACATGTTAAAACCACAACTTATTTTAATTTATGGAGTGTTGAGGTTTTTCTTTGTTTGTTAATTGATTTATGTTAGTACCATGTAGCTTGCAGAACCGTTACAGTTTCACTGAATACTAGGGGCAAGAACTAAGTTATTTTCAACATGATATTTTCACAGAAATGATGATTAAATCTCTTATAAGCCACAATTAATTCAACATCAGCATCAGTTTCTGCTATATTAAAAAAGTTCAAGTCACTGTTGACCTGATTCATTAAAAGCCTTCAAAAGCAGCTTCAGATTTTAATCCTGATATTTTCTAATCATGACCTGTATTCAATGTCGTCTTATTTAACATATTCATGTCAAGTATTTGTTCTTGTTACAGTCACACTGACATGTAGGTTCAGAAATCACTTCTGTGTTTCTGAAATACTGGTTTTCACCTGACAGTCTGCTAGATTTTGCATTCAGGTTTTTTTTTTTGTTTTTTTTTTAATTATATGCAATACCAGTAATAATATTTGCTTTTATTCTTTGTATTGCTGTGTCACTACCAGGGTCTGCGATTATAACAAAAAGCGATGGTTTTGATTATCAAATACTGAAATAAAAGGAAAGTGACGATATGTATGCGGCAATGTTTATTCATGCAGTGGAAATTGGCATGCTTATATCATGTCAAAGTTTTTATTTTTTTCTTAAATTCAGTCTTGATTCTGAAAAAAAAAATTCACATTTGTTGAAATTAGTCAGTGAGTGGTACCACAAAAATAGCAAAACATCTGTGAATGACTCTTGATTTTTAGAGAGAGCTCTTATTTAGGTGTTTAGGCCTTCACAGGTAGTAGGCAAGAGTGAAAAGTTTTCTATATATTATAAGAGGGAGAAAGTGCGCCCTTAATATTACCTTGAGTCAACATGCATTTTTGAGGCTTTTCTAAAAATCAGAGTAAAGTCATCTCTGTAGTTGTGGAACCAGGAAACTAAATAAATAACATGTAAGTGGATCCATATTGGGGTCTCTGTTGTGCCGAGCTCTGTCACTTATTAATCAGGTGTGAGATTGCTGTTGTTGTTGTCTAGCAGCATCTCGCTGCTTCACACATCCTAAAAAGCCGGTGCATCAAAACATTTCCCCTACAAATTATATTTTCAACCCTTACTTTAACTCTAACTCTATACATAATACATAATAAAAACAGCAAAATAATAAATAAATAAGGAGAAAATCTGAAAGAAAAATGCATAAAATAAACCAGAGGCTGAAAGGAGGCTGAGGCTGGAATGTGCTTTGCATAAACCAGAAGCCTGTAAGAGGTGATGGTGGGTTAGTGTGTCCATGTGTGATCCTGCACTTCTAGGTTTGTGAAAACCAAACCGTTTATATATTGGCTTCAAACGTATTGTAAATTTGTGTGCGTGCGTGTGTGTGCCAGGTTTGTGAGCCCACTTGTCACTACTGCCCTCAATGCCTTACAGACCTAGAAGTTATTTTAATTCCTCATTTGGCAGAAGAAACAAAAACAGAAGAACTTGGATCCAGTTTCCCAGTCAGGCAGATTCAGTCCACACACCCAGGTCTGCACAACCGGCCATTCAAAGCCAAATTTTTCCTTTCCTGGTTTCCCTCCCTCCTTCATTTCTGTGCTGCACCATGTTGTAACTGAGACTAACCAGTTTTTTTTAATCAACTCTTTTTATTTTCCTTTTTTGTTTTTTTTTCGTGCATGTAACAAAATATTTCAAATTTTTCTAATATTAGTGTCTCATTCATTGATCACAGACCACTATTACATGTCACATGTAACATGAGTACATGCTCTTTATAGGACTATAAATATGCCAGAAACTTGAAAAAAAAAAAAAAAACATTTAAAAGTCATATTTCAAAGGCTAAGCATTAAACTAAACATTAAACAAAACATTTAATGGATTTACGAATGTTTCATTTGCAACTCTACAATTTTTTTTCTAAGTTGTTCACATCAATTTTCACATGAACATGTGCCTCGGCCACATATTCTCTCGGTGTGTGACAAACATGACTACTAATGACTACAACTATTTCTCATGAGTTGATTGGTAAATAATTGCAGCTTACAGTGGATTACAGTGTGTAAAGTTACCAAACAATGAGCAGTGCTTGTTGTCCATTTAAATGCCCGACATCAACAAGCGCTGTGCGTCTGTGCAACCTTGGTAGCTTCTCAGTTGTTACGACCTGCTCACACATGTGCGTGCTTACACACACACACACACACGCGCGCGGGGGCACACATGGCAAACCTCTCACTGTCAGATTATGGAGGGAAATGTTTTTCATCTGGAGTGTTTGGCAAAACAGGAACCATATTCCCTTGACGTCCTCATTCATTGTCGGCTGCATCTCAAATCACACGCAATTTAAAACAGCGGCCGTCTCTTCAAATGGAGTGGAATTTACTGGATGTAGTGGGACAGTGAGCAATTCTGGATATTATGTTGCTGATCTGGAGGCATGTTTCAGCCACTAAAGAGATATTTTACTTTCTACTGGACTGTACTATTTACTACAGAATGCTTCATATACACATACAGAACATGATAGTTAATCCATAACTGCAATAGCATTTGTTTAAGTTATTTTTAGTTTACAAACCCAATTAACTATCCAAATATTTTGTAAACTAGCACATTTTAATAACAAAATCTATAAAATACAGTGTTCAGTGAGGATATCACCATATTAATTTAGAAACAAGAAGCTTTTCAAATGCTACAAAAAAGAAAAAAAAAAACAAAGAAAATGCACAAGGGTGATGGATTTTTTTTTTCAAATAAATATAGTTATAGGTAAAATCATAGAGATTTATTTATAAAGCCGTATTTTAATTAGTGTTCTTGGTTAATTATAAGGTGGGGCTGAAAAACAAACAAATAAATACACGACAGGATTGTTTGCATTTTCATTGCATGGGAAAATAACTTTCCCTTTGAAAAGGAGTCCACTGTTTGCGTAGCATCCTCAATTACCAGGCGCGGCATTAAAACAATATTCAAACGGGATACCAAGGTCAGTGCTGACTCCCACCACGCTTGTCTGAGATGGCACTTATAATGAGGATGTAGCACAGCCTTTTTTTAAGTAGTATATTTATAGTGTGTTTTGTCTCAACTTGTTCTTATTTTTTTCCCTCTTGTCTCTTTTCATCTTTCACTGTGTTTTATGTGATTTTTTTTTTTTTTTTCGTGATAAAGGAATTACGATGAACATCTTAAAGTGCTGTATGTTCACCTGCTTGGAGGAGAAAATTCTTACAGGAGTAGGACTAATTCAGATTTTTACAATATAAGTTTATTTTTCAAGAAGAAAATCCATCATAATGGTCATCGCTTCATCCTTGAAATTCTCAGAGAAAGAATTACTGCAAGAAGTCTTGATTTTCATATATTGTAAATATTAAGTCTGGGAGCGAACAGATAGACGAACAAAAAATGAGCTAAGCTCCAGCAGTTCCGACGAACACCGATCCCTTTTTTTTTTTTTTTTTTTTGTCTGGGGTGGGGGGGTGGGGGGCATTAAATGCTATTGGAGAGTTTTAAGGAACTGCCCTGGGAAAATAAAGCAGTGATAATAATAGGCTTCCTGTCAAAAGAGGCGAGAGAATTCCTGTCATTGCTCTCGCCGCCACCCTGAAGACCTCTCCTTGTGTTAAACCTCCTGGCATTTATTTGCCTTAGAATTACCTGCCAGCTCAATTTAGTAATAGACTGTGTCATAAGAAAGCAAACCATCCCCTTTGCCCCTGCCTCGCCGTGTCTGTGTGTGTGCGCGTGTGCGTTTGCATGATGGCGAAGATGGACAAAAAAAGGAATAAAGGGAGGAGTGCAGTTTCTGTCATTTGCCTTCTTGCTGCACATTTGAGTTTGTATTTATGTGCATGCTTGAATGCCACATAAGAGTGCTACGTGTATGTTTATGTCAGCAAGCATGTTATCTCATCAGCTGACTTCCAATTTCATGACCTCAGTCCTTCGTGCCGCCACCTCCTCCAGCCTGCGTAGCCAAGGGTGTCAGGAACAACTCCGACACCTGAAATTACCCATGTTGAAACAATGACCGTTCTATTTATAAGTTCACCGCCTTGCCTTTTGTATTAGCTGACACCACTTCATGTGTGTGCGAGCGCACGCGGGCTCACGCTCATACAAACAGAGCGCTGATGGCTTGAGGTGACCAGGTTACGGATAGTCCTGGTTTTTCTTAGCCTGCCATGTTGCAACAGATCTGTAGATTTGCCCACCTTTGATGTGTACTTTGTGGGTAATTAGTGAGAACTAGGTCAGCACAGGGCAAGAAAGCAAAACCCTGTTGTTCATTTAGAGGGTGGGTGGAGGCGGTGGGGGCTTGGATGGGGTTGCAGAGGGGCATGAAGCTGTCGGAAGGTTAAAAGGTGGTCAAGTATCAGTTTCAATTTACATGGGAGCATTTTTTTTAAACCGCAACTGAAGTAAAATCGTCAAAATGTAATTCTGAATCTGTTCTTTTTTTATTATACAGACAGAAAACATGTTTCTCAGCATTTCATCAAACTTGACGAGTTTGATTAAATCATGAATTATTTTGCGGGCTGCTTTGTGTGACGGGAACTGCAGTGTAATGAAATACTTTTCTACGGGCTCACAGAAGTTTTTTTTTTTTTTTTTTAATTCCTCCATGAAAATACTTGTCTAGAATGTACAAGAATGACAGAGTTTTTTTGTTTTTTTTAATTGGTTAATATGTACAGTATTACAGCTCAGAAACAAAACGATTCATCGTATTTGCATTTTAGTCACATAATCAAGTAGGTTGTTTTTTATTGTCCCATATTCATCATAAACATCAGAAATATTTCACAAACTAATAGACTTTAACTCAATTAAGCTGCTCATTAAAGACAGAACAGGTACTCTCTCTTTTTTCTCGAGTGGCCCTAATACTCTTCTGTACTCATAAAATGAGATGTACTTGAGCTTTCTCTTCATTCTTGACATTAAAATAAAATGTATGATACTGTTAAACCTCAGTTTGATTTTTTTTTTTATACCATAACTATATGTGTAAGAAAAAATGTGGTAGTCTGCTTGAGGTTGCTGAAAATGATAGAAAAGGTACATTTTAGTAAACTTTAAATTTCCATCTCCCTAACATTTCCAATATTTCTATGCATGAAATGATTAACATGGAATAACAGTACATCACTGCCAAACTCAGTCATTATTGAAGAGTTAGTTTCTAACACTGTTAAGATGAATAACTGCTTTTTTCCCCCCACATTGTAATTATGACAAAGCCCCATTTAAGAGGTTAAATTAGTCCATTAGGTTTCAAGTATAATCAAGACACCTATCTCTAAACACGGGCAGGTCATTAAAAGACCATTTAACACAATGTATATATCCTGAGCAGAGATGATTTATGAGCGGTGTGTTTAGGTGTCTGGGAAGCATGGTGACTCTCTGTGTATTTTACTACCGTTACAGTGCAGCATTGTGTGAAAGTTAGCAAAACAGTGACAATCACAGCCAGAGAACAACAGGTCTGGCAGCAGGACACTGATTGGGATGTTGATGTTGATCGTCCTCGCTGGCCTCTTGCCCTTCCTGCTGTGGCCCCTGGCCAGTCCTCGAAAGATACCCCGGGTCATTTCCTATGCATGTCAGCACACACAGATATACACTCTTCCCGCTGAGTGTTTACAGCCACATGCTGATTCCTATTAATCTGCTTCTCGTCGGGACAGGGAGGAGGGAGGGTCCGGGAGGGTTTGCGCCGGGCTGGGAGGCCACTGGAGGTGGGTAAAACATTCACAAATACACAACCTGAAAGCCTTGTCTGACAGATTGCACCAGGCCTGGACTTCTTTTTACACTGAGCAGATGTAGTCTCCCACTTGTTTTCCTTCGTAATTATCCCTCATTAAGTGAAAGCATGTGCCAATCAAACAGCTTGGAGAGCGAGTCCAGAGCTCGGGCCAAGGCACAGAGAGAAGCAGAGAGGTTGGGAGACCTGTAGCATGATCTTCACAGTTCTGAAAACCAGTGTCGTTTCACAGTCATTACAAGATTAAAGGCGGGCTTTGCCAGCAGCGGAGCCAATACTGCACTGGCATTATTATGTGTCATTTTGCTTTATAGTGGTTACAAATTTGTTTATCATATTTAACACTTGCTAAGCTCACTCCAACCTTTTGATCTCAAAAATCAAATTTTGTCAAGTTCTTCTTTTTGTGTAAATTCTTTCAGCTTGAGTGTATTAGAGGACCTGCTAACATGTGTAATTGTTACTATTTTTATAAGAAGCAATATCAAAAGTCTTGGAATCTTAAATTGAAGAAAAAGATTGTTCAAGTAAATTAATATTTAGGTTCATATTACTATTTAATGAAATGTAATGGCATTAAAATTTACATTCTTCTATGTCAGGCTTGTTTTTCTTGAGACTAAAATGCAGCTATAAATCTGTCAATTTAACAAATAAATGTTGAAACATTACATCACATTAACATCACAATCAGCTCTTTAAAAATAAAGAAAAAGAAGCTTAAAAACCCCCAAAATGCAGAACGACTACCCTGTTTTTCAGATGTTGACAATGTTGTTGTTTTTTCTCCATGACTAAAATGGAGATTGTAGAAAATAATACAAGTCTTTTCCAAAAAAAAAGAGCAACAAAACAAAAGAAAAAAAAATGAAACAAAAACGAAGATATATGAAGTCTTCATGTCGATGAACTACCATTCATTTTCACTTTGATGCCCTGCGAACCGTAGTGAAGTGTGATTGCATGTGACAGTCGCCGAGTCTGCCGGTTTATCATGATGGATACACCCTATCGTCATGCTAGTGCCGGAGCACACTCATGTGGGCATGCACACACACACACACACACACACACACACAGACGAACACACAGACACAGAGGTACACAGCTGTGCGTTTGTGCAGGTACATGCGCGCAGTCACAAAAGAAGACACACGACCCAAATAATACACTTTTAGATAGTTGCAGACAGCGACAAGGTTATTGCAGACCCTTTTAGAAATTGTGCAACATTTGAGTTTTGATTGTCTGTATATTTATAAACTTCTTTGCTTTTGATTGATTAACTTAATCTTATTTTCACGTTTTTGTTAATGTATAAATGTAGACCTCAGTTTACAGAAAAAACTAATCTAATCAAGAAGTGGCTTTTTCAGAACAGCAGGTAGTTTAATGTAAATATGTGTGTGTGGGTGTGTGTGTTTGTACACACACGTATATTCACAAAACCCCGCAGGCCTACCCAGTGACATAAAAAAATATGCACATAAGCGAATAATTTTATTTTCTATTTATGGATCTAAAAATTATGTGAAATCATGTAGTTGTTCAGTTGAAATATCAACAAGTTCAAGGTCACCAACACATGGCACATTGTAATCACTCAGCTTAAGACTTGGCGCTGCAAATGCCTAAATAAGCATAACACCTCTTTTATCTCTGCTAGTCTGTGTATGCATTGTTAATGTCACGCATACGCGCATACATTGACAGAACTGGTGTACACCCACCTCTCCTCTTGATCCTGACACGGGCCATCAACCCCTGCGCGGTTCATCGTCGTGGAGAAACAGGAGAGCAAACGCGTCCTGTAATCTCACCTGGAGCAATGTTTTTCCTGTTTGGTACCCAAAAGCAACTTGTTCAGACTTTGCATATTGCTTCCATTTGTCATTGTTAGTCAAGGGCACTACAACACAAGCTTGTCGGTGGTGCAATTTTAGGCGTTCTGTTGAAATGTCACTATGTATGAGTAAGGAGAGTGTTTTTTTTTTTCGTGTGTGTGTGTGTGTGTGTGTGTGTGTGTGTGTGTGTGTGTGTGTATCTGCATGTTTCTTTCAGGAGATTTAAATTTTTGTTTTCGTGCCCACAGATGTATGTATTTGAATAACTGGAGTGCTTGCCCGCACAAAAAGAGAAACCAAGGGCAAACATTCCATAGTTTGCCAAGTGATGCATATGCTGTATGAAAAAACATAGTTCCACATATTTATTCCCATAGATTAGGCACATTTCTATAAAAGATAAATATTTCTCGCTTAACTTCCCTGTACACGTGTATTTAATTCTCACGATTCTCCCGGGTTGTCTTCGCTTTAGAGCCCAATTACCGCTAGCAAGAGGAAAGCTTGGCGTCTTGCGGTATGTAGTGAAGCTCCTCACTATATATCCATGCATTTCTCTTCTATCACACTTCATCCAGCTCGGAGTCACGGGACACTCAAATCCATCCTGTTGGACTTTGTGCCTGTCCGTCACAGAGCAATCACAGACACATGGACACACACACACACACACACCTATGGACAATTGAGAGTCTTCAATTAATCTCAAACACATGTCTTTGTGCTGTGAGAGGAAGTGGGAGCACATAGAAAAAAACCCTGAATATGCTCATCATGCAAACTCGCTGATGTTCCTGCAGTGAGGCCAAAGTGCTAACTGTTACAGCACCATGTGGATCCTATTTATGTACAATTCCCATTTAGATGGCAAAATCAATAACCCCATAATAAAGATATAGTCAGCGGGACACTCTCTTTCCCTGTCTGGATTGTTGTCACTTTGCTGTATTGGTCCTTGTTTATTCTTGGGTGGACATTTAGCTTTGTTCTAAAGAGCAAAAAATAAATAGTACAAGTTGTTAAGAATTATGTTGCTATTAATTATGTATGAATTATATAATTTTTCATAGTGGTTAATAATTCAGGGTGCAAATTGCTAATTGCGCCTGATCATTATACAAACACCAGCAAGTACTCCATTTTCCTCCCACAGTCATGCATTTCAGGTTAATAGGTGAATCTAAGTTGCCCCTAGGTGTGAGTGAGTGTGTGTGTGTGTGTGTGTGTGTGTGTTTGTATGTGTGTAGCCTCTCTGCATTTGTCCTGTGATGGACTGGCTAACTGTTTGGGTAAAATCCTTCCCTCGTCCTTAGCTAGCTAGTTTCTGGCTTCCCTGCACACCTTGAACTAAATGAAGTGGTTATCAGGACTGATTGAGATACTTCTATAATACGTAATACATGATCATTGGCATAAATGTGTGATTCTGTGAATGTCTGACTTGAATACTAAGATCAATAAATCAAATAAAGAGTTAAAATGAGGTGTCCTATATGAGTTAACATACATAAATATAGATCTCATGTTAATACCAGTCAGTGACTGCACACGTGTTTCTATTTATTTATCGAGGACTAGGTCTATAAAGACATTTGAGCCTTAATGCCAATACAGTTTTGACAACTTTGGTATGTTCCACGCATATGTCAATGTCAGCATCCAGAAGGTGTGTGTTTGCACATTTATGTCTGTGTGTACAGTTCTTTTAAAAACCTGCTGTTTCTCAGGACTTTTACAGTTTCCCTTTCTGTCAGTGGAAAAGTATGCAATTAGAAAACACCTCGGAAGATTGACAGGAGGATCACATACAATTTGACAAGAGGGCGCCCCAGGAAGGCATGTTGGATACTTAAGTATTTTTAATTAAACAGCTCTCGGTGCTGGCAGTGCGCTTTCACTCACCAGTTCAAAGACTCCCGCTTTGACCCATGTGTTAAAAGTTTGTATCAGTTTTCCATGGCTGTGTTTTTCTTGGCGCCTAAGACATGCAACCCTAAATTGTCTTGTTTAAAAGCTAGTTTGTTTACAGTTCACTCTGTTTCTCGTGCTCTCTTTACCACTCCTCCCCATTACATTTCCACATGTGTGCAGTGCGATCAGGTTCGGGGTGTAGTTACCAACTCCCACTGGTCCTGCAACAGGCAGAGTTTGTGAAAATGCTTCACGGTTGAGAATAATAATGAAAGAGTGGATGGTAAAATGGAAAGATCTTCTCAAGCACTTTGCCTATTATTATTATTATTATTATTATTATTATTATTTTGTGTCATTCCAATTTATTTAAATCCAGAAACAAGTACAATAAAGTGCTCATACGTATGTGTCTCCGACACTTCATTGATAACATTTGTCCGTCTGATGTAAAATCAATATAACACACACTGACACAATGCCAGAGCAATGGCAAATGTACCATCATTTGTCATTGACTGGTAATAAAGATATGTCACGATTGATTTTAGCCCCTTCCCTCCCCTCTCAGCCTCTATCTCTCTCTCTCCCGTGTCTCCCTCTCCTCCTCACTCCATTGTAGTCACAGAAATAGAAAAAAAAAAAAAAAAGAATCTTATTATGACTAAGGCATGACCAGCCTTGCCAAACTCAATTAATATTGTAGCAAAGGGCTGTAATGATTTGAGGGTCTATGTGTTATGTTTTCATCGAGATGCTCTATCAGACAGTTTAAAAAAAAGAAAGAAAAAAAAAAGGTTTGATCAATGGATGGATGGTTTGGTGGGTCTCTTCTCTTAGGGGAATGTTTTTTTGTTTTCGCCTCTGCTAGATGTTTTTAACAGTTTTTTTTTTTCATTTACTTTTCGTCTTATTTTATATTTTATTATTTTTATTTATTTATTACAAGCAGCTCTCATAGAATTTGATACTCTAGCATAAAAAAAAACCAAACAAACAAAAAAAAACAAAACACTAACCTTGCACTGATAGTTTATGGATCCTAAATTATCTTCAAACTGTGGGGGAATGCCCCGTACCTGTATTTATATGATGGTCATTTGAAAATTCAGTTCAACATGTCTTTTATTATTTTCATTTCTTTACAAGAAGTTGAATAAATGGAAAAACCTGGTGGCCACTTTAATTAATCAAAAGAAGATCCGTAAGTGGGTTTTGTTCTTGTTATTTTCATTTAAAAAAAGATTTCAATATTGCTCTTACATAATAAATGAAGCACAAATTGAACACAATAACTCTGAGAGGTCAGGATGAAATCCAAACCACAAAAACTCCAATTATACAATATTTTAAAAAAAGAAACAAGTCCATAACTGAACAAATCAGCTGTGATTTACAACATTTGTGTTTCTGGACATTTCTTTTTCTGCTTTTGTCCCCTTCTCACTCCCTTTTTTTTTTGTGCATGTTTCCATATATCTTTAAAGTATTGTGTGTGTGTGTGTGTGTGTGTGTGTGTGTGTGTGTGTGTGTGCGCACGCCAGTCTCTCTCTGAGCGAGTGTGTATGCTTGTGTGTATGTTCTGCCATCGTGGTTTGTTGCCGCTGGCTTGTGTGTACCCAAGTTGCACCGATGGTAGCAAGCAACATCTGTTTCGGGCTTGTTGTTCCTCTTGGCTGCTTTTCAATTGGATTTCCTCAAGCAGGGCCAAAAGCTGTCACCTCTGCCAGGCTCTGTTAGCGATCACCGCCGGCCCCTATATTAAGTAGGTGGTTCAGGGCTAAGCTAATAATTCTCCCTCCTCTCCTGAGCCATCACACACCAGTACTGGTGTTGCTGCTGGTCTCACTGCATGCCTGTTTGTGTGTGTGTGTGTGTGTATACTCTCAGTTTCCCTCTGTAGCTATACACCCCGTGAAGGCAGACTGACCTGGGGGTCCCCTCCTCAACATGACAGCCCAACTGACTGGATGTGTGTCAGGGAAGAAACCAGGGAGTCGTAATAGCTCTTCTCAAAGAATGACTTATCCACTTTAGTGAATAATGGACAATTGGATTCAAACAAGAAGACAACTTTGGCCTCAACCTGACCTTCTCACACAGTCTATAAACCGCCGTTGTGTCAAGTGGAAATTGAAATGAGTGATCCAGTGACGCTGAATGAACGCTGATGTCTGTTCATTTTCTTGCTGTACGTAAGAATTAGCATCTGGATAAACTTCTGAATGCAGAAATATTGACTTGTTTAGAGGAAAAAAAGACAGCAATCAAGGGCAGATCTTTAGCTCATGTTAAGAGTTGGCAGTGCTACATGAATATTCAAAAACATCTCAGCTGCATTGCAAACTGTGGCGATCGGTCACGTTGTTTTCGGTCAGGTGTTGCCGGTCATTTATTGGGAGGTGTTTACCCCATCAAGCTGACAGAATGGCAGGCCGCCTGTCTACCTGCCCGCCGTTCTGCCTTTCGCGTCTTCTTGCCAGCGTCTCCGGCCAGCTGGAGCAGTTATTCAGAGCTGGATTTGAACTGAGGACCTGCAAAATATCAACTCCCTATTTTACAGCTTTGACAGACACTTTGATTTGACATGCCATGAGCAGTTAAAGTGAAAGTTATGTATACATGTTAATTAAACTGTTTATGCGTGGAGGGGTCAGAGACATTAGCAAGTCCCAGCGCAGAAGTGTGAATTTCTTTTCTTTCTCTCCCTTCACAGCGTTTTAACCTCTTCTGTCTCTCATTTCCTTAATGATTACCAGGTGTGAGGGCAGAATTTTTCCTCCCCTTTTTTGCCAAGTGGTGAAGCAGATAGCTCTATTTGTGAAAAGTGTCTCTGTGTGTTTGAATTTAGGCTCAGATATTTGACGGCGGGTCCAGCTCGTTCACATAGCTCTCATTTTTGGAAACGGGTGTCTGGAATTCACAAAGACGACATGTGTCTGAGGTTTTGGTCTGCAGTCGCTGGAGAGAAAGTTGTCATTTGCAAAAAACTATATCTATTTTGACTTTAGATGTTGAGTGACGTGAGCATTAATCTTTTTTTGCCACAGAGCTCATGACAGTGCCTGATGTCTGTTAAAAAAAGTGTGGTTTACAGGAAAGTAACTTAACACTGTTCTCATTATGAAGAAAATTGCTTGTTTTCCTCAATCCATTAAGCACCAAGATATACACTTATCCCGAATACTGGCATAATATACCCTTGAGATTTTCTGGTTTTCTGAATGTAAGTTCTCCATAAACAGTTTTCCTTTTGAAATGTTCAATTTGCTTAAAATAAAATTCTGCAAGTTTTGGTACAGATTTAAATAAGTGTCTAAAAAAATGTTCACCTCAAGCTGAAATTATTTAATTTAACCTAAAACATTCTTATCGTTATGCTTTATTTTAACGTTTCGCCTCCTTCTCATAGAAAATGGAGCAATAACTTGACAGAGGCAATATATCCCAGCGAGAGAGAAAAAGCTGCCCTGCCAGTCCCTCTCCCCTTGCCAAGACACTGCCCTTCCCCCTTAATCATAGTTTTCATATCTGTACATTGAAAATTTGTTTCCCAAGGACAATGTCATAAACTTGCTGTTTTCTGAGATTTTTACCTGCCAAGCGCTCTGCTCCCTAACTCTGCACAATTGGAGAGGTTGATGGAGATGGGAAACAGGAGCGCTGAAAGGTAAGGGGGGTGGGGGGGCGGGGGTTATGGGGGGTGGAGAGGTATTGTTCACTGAGTATTTGTAATAATTTGTGGCACAGGAAGGTGTTCATACTTGCACTGTGAATGTGCATTTGTTTGTATTGGCAACTGTGAGTAGGTGATACATCCCCTCCCTCTGTGAACTATGACTGCTGCATGCATGCACTCTCACTGATATGTTGTGACTTATGAACGCTTGTGGACATTGGGAGTAGAGTGCGTCATCGCCTGTCAATCGAAGTTCACACAGCCCCCCGCTCTGTACTGAATTGAACTAAAATGGTGGCAGTCCTTTGTGCAAAACAAATTCTTTGGGTTGCTTTGGTTTTTAAGATATTAAATAATATTCTAAAAGTGAGGGTTAATTTTAATTGTTTGAAGCAGCTCATGGGGTTTTGGCTCAGCCCAGCCTGTCCTGATCGGACCAGTTTAGGCTGGGCTCATGTAAGGAGGCCCTTCTTGTTAACAGATACAGAAACTTTGTGCTGAATATCAAAATCATGTTTACAGATGTGGAAAACAATAAAAGGAAGTTGTTTACATCCCTTAACTTAGAACTGTTTCCTATGTTTTGCCGATTTGGAAATTGGCTCATGCCTTTATGGATTAAAGTTCAAACTGTTGATTTAATACCTTTCTTGTGAAAAAGTGAAATTCGTTATTGTGAATTGACTTTGAAGATTAAAGGTGGCGTGGGATTTTATTTTCAGCAGTCATGGCGATTCCGGGTGCCCTGATGAAATTCTAGTAGCATGCTTTGGGCCACAACACCAAAGCACAAATCTCAACTACATAATTTGACAAAACAGGATCTCTTTAGCCTGGCTAGTTTGGGCGTGTGTGTGTCCTTGAACACAATATTAACAGCTGCTAGACACACACTCCTCTGCCGTTGACGTGCCAGTTCAAAGCATGTTTTTGTGGGAAAATGGATGCAGGACCATGCACCACGATGTAGTCCTGCATGTCTGACCCAGAGCCAGGCCCACATGCAGAACTGGAAATACTGACATACACAAATAAGTAAATAGAAAGAGATTTTTCACCTGACATGCTGAATGAAAGGTGCGATTTAAACTCCAGCCAAGTCGTTGCTGATAGACAAACTATGCACATAAAAGCTCAGAGTAACAATGGATCAAGATACTTGAACTAATGCAAGAAAATTCACATTACAGGGTAGCTTCACAGCATAAAAAATAAACGACACAACATTTCGAGTATCTGGAGAAAAGTGGGCACTGCGTCTGGGCTGAGGTGAAGTCTTTCTGGCCTGAATTGTACTGACCTAAGTTATGGAAACAGTCTGGCGGCCACATACTTACAGGCTTTTGCTTTTAGTTGCTGGGCGAGTCCCTTCCAAAACACAGTGAATGCACACACAGGCACACTGATGCTCACTGCAGTTTAAATGAAAATGTTCTACATAGCCACTCACTTGTTGGTTTTTACTTGTCACTGACACACTTGATTTCATTAATTGTATGTGAAAGGTCACAGGTGTAATCCTGGCAGCTACAAACATCAGCAGCCTTGTATTCTGTGCAAAGTATCCTTCAGCTAAATGCTAAACTCATATGCGCTCGTTTGCTTTGTCTCCTCATCAAATTAATTTACTATATTTGTGAAAGGCCTCCAATCAGTTCTGCTCTCTGGCATCCGATTCAGTTTACTGAACATTTACACTGCACTCAGTCTAATAGCACAGGAGTTGTCAGTCTAAATACAAGCAGGCTATAAAAAACATCATCATTTGCCAAAGACACACAGCTTTTGACATCTGAGAAAAATAGGACTGATTTAACATTTCCACTTACAAAGTACACATTTCAACAAACCCTGTAGAAAAAAGGCTGTATTACGAATGTAGCCAGTGGTTAATGGACCACCTTAAACATTTAATGTGCTTACTTGAGGCTTTTAGGAAGAGTGAGTTGCAAGGACGGCAGAGGTTAATTTCCAAAAGGGAGTTTGTCAACATCACGAGCAGCGGCAGTAAACAATATCAGGCTTAAAACCCACAACATTCACCATTTTAATCGACTTGACTCTGAGTTCTTAAAGGTAACTCAATCTCTGACTTTGATTTGTTCTTTCTGCTTTCTCAGACAAAGCTCTTAGTAGTTGATAAGAAAAATCTCACTTGCTCATTTAAACAAATGTTATTTTCTGCCTTCCATTGCTGGGTAGTACATCTCTCTGGGGTGATAATGTTTTGGTCAAACAGTGTTTGTTGGCTTTAACTTTTTAAACATACAATTGTTCCCTAATTAGTGGCATGCTAATTAATTTATGCTCCCTTGTTTGATGTACAGCAATGCAATACTTTGAAAGCAACTGTGTTCATTCCTTGCATAAATTTGTGGCATTCTCCTCTGAGTTCAAAAGAAACAGGACCGAGTTTAGAAAAGCACACTTGAATTTAAATAATGTGCCCCATTTTCTTTTCTGTTTGTTTTTTAGTCACGATATTAATGAATTAACATTTTAAACAATCCATCATTATTGTTATGCCGCCACTTATTTTTAACTCAATTACATTTTAATAGATCATTTTTCTTAATGTGCACAGTATGTTCTCCCCACTTTGTTCGCCGCACAACAAAAGCTTAATTACAAATAGGAGGAATGATCAAAAACATGTTATTGAAATTGCAACAATAAGTTGGAAATTGCATTTGTAATTCAATACAATGGAATATGTGTTGCAAATTAACCACCCACTGCCAGCTATTGTACATGCATATGCTTGTGTGTTTGCATATGTGCTTGTTTTTGAATAGCTGTGTGTCAATATTAGAATTACACAAAGCTTCTACACAGAATAACGGTTTCTCAAAAGAGTTATATTTTTCAATAGACACTCCTGGATTCTTTTTAGATAATGTTCAACCATTTATCCAAATGAATTTGTAAACTAATATTAGTATTTCATGAGCAACAACAGCATTTTTCAAGCCTGTTGAACTTGTTTTTTTTTTTTTTTTCAGATGTTTTATGTGATGTGAAAGTTTTCACTGGCTTCATGCCACACTGTCTCTGTTTTTACTATTTTTGCGATACAAAAGTTTTGTTCTACAATACATGAAAGTGAAAGGTGGGATGGTTTTACCACAAGTTTCGGCGGGTGAATAGTTTATTCAGCATATCAAAAATCAGTGTGATATTGTCAGAGTTCGGAGGATGAATGTCCTGACGCTTCATCAGACAGTGCCACACACAGGGCAGTCCAGCCTCTGGCGGACAGGAGCGGCCAACGACAGGTGAATGGGTAGCAGCTCGGGCTAGAGGTCGTCACTGTCAACCATTTTTTGTCACTCTGGACTGACCTCCAAATCATGTTGTCAATGGTGATGTGTCCAGATCTCCCTCTGGCAAAAAATTAGATACTCCAAACGCGACGTGACGGATGCATTGGCCAGGTTGTGCCTACCTGTCTCGGGGATCTGTTGTCACCCTCGCTTAAAGATAAAGTAACACAAACACACAGTCCGCAATAAAGGGGGAGAGATGTGATTTTAAACTTTCGTGTGTGTGTGTGCGTGTGTGTGTGTGCGTGTGTGCGTGTGCGCATGTGTGTGTGTGTGTCATCAGCCTCCGGTTTTCTTGTCAAAGAATCTACTGTGCCTGTCAGCCTTGAAATATATAAGATTTTACCTGCCTTTTCATTTTTCTCTGTACTTCTTTTGTGGCACATTTCAATCAGTACTCTGAGAATGTTGTTCTCACTGTTTCCATTGAGGCAACAGCATTACATTATGGCCCGAAGGCGAATGCACAGCTTGTGCATTCAGTGGATGCCACAATGGACCGGAATGAAAAATAGCTGTTTTTCTGTGACCAAAAGTGCTGCCTTTATGCATCCAAGGGCATGGCATTTTTGTGCCCTGGGTACTAGCCGTGGAATTTTGTGAACATGAAATATCTTCTTTTGTGTGTCATTTTTTTCATTATGTTCCCTGTGTCTATCTTTCTCTACTCTCCTCCAATAGCTTTCCTTGATAGTCTCGTCTGGCTTAGGTTGCTCTCTTTATGTAGTTGTGTGTGTGTGTGTGTGTGTGTGTGTGTCTCTCTCTGTGTGTGCTTTTTTGTATGTTACTGTCTATGTTCTCTTATTTATAGCAATTTATGTCAGATTTCAGTCTGTTACATGCTTGTGATCGTATGAGCCTTGTTATTCTGTGTATACAGTCTGCTCTTATGAATGTGTTTATGAGTGCATATGTTAGAGTTTAAAAACAGTGTGTTCTCTCTTTTTTTTTGTAACGCCGAAAAGATCATTTACTTTGATCATTTGATGGTTTTATTGAAGTCTGTAGTAAGAAGTTGGAGTATTTAAAGCTGAGTGGTGGCCCAGTTTTAAAAACTTGTTCCACTTTTTCTCTCATCATTTTTCATTACAATATAGCATCATGATGGGATGAAGTCCAAATCAGCTTAACCTATGTCTGTCACTCCACTCATTACTATTGACCTTTGTTTTGTTATTTTTTTTTAATGATAAAAATATGAAAGAGAAAACAACAGTAACAACTTTGTCCTCCTCTTCTTCCCTGCACCCCCTCTCTTTTCCCTTTCTTTGTCTGTGTTTGCAGGGCCTGTTCATCTTTCTGATATATGGGGTGTACAACACTGAGGTAAGTCTGCATTGTGTCTCAAGGCTGTCGGAGTGAATGAGAGAAATGACAAGTTTCTGATGGGCTCCTTGCTTAAAAGCTCTGTGGGCGGGGTGTGACAGAACGAGTGTGTATGTGTGTGAGCGTGTGTCTGTGGATGGGTAGAGGGATGGGAAGGAGGGGAGGGGACATCGTTTCCACGCAAGCGTCCCACTGCCCTTCATGCTTGGACTAACTTATATGCATCCGAGTCCGACCATTTAACACTGACACGCTGCGGTTCTCAGCCACTCATTCCTCACCCACATTGGCTAATATTTCACTGCCTCTTTAAGTTTTTAAACTCATGGCCCTCCATTTAGCATCCTGACAAAGCTGCTGGCCAGGGGTTTGCGGGACCTCAGGCAGTAACCATAGTAGAGTGGGGGGAAAAAAAAAAAAAAAACAGTATGGAAGCAACAATATGTAATGAAGGAGTGAGGAAAGATCATATTGAGATGCTGCGTTATTACCATTTAGATATGGGAAAGACGTGTGGGGGTGGAGAGTAGGTGACTGTCGAGACAGAGAGGTACAATTTAATGGATGAGACTCAACCCATGAAAATCACTCTTGGTCAAATCTGGATTTTAGTCTGTGTAAATGAGGTTAATTTTAAATGTGCATGGATGATATTACATTTGAGAGACTTCTTACTGTGCAGCTTTTTTTTTTTTTCATGCTTTTTTTTATTGTATCGGCACCTTTGAATCGGAACTATCAGAAGAAAGCTTAAACCCTGGAAAAAAGTTTCCTTTGTACCATTATTGAGAATTCAAAAATCCCTGAAATACCAGGCACAGAATGTAGGCGTTTGAAAAGTCAGTTTTCAAAGTGGCCTTTGTACAAAACTTCAAAAACTTCAGGGGTGATTCGCATGTGGATATTATATATACATATAAAAACAACAACAAAGCACACGTTTTTATATTGTAAATTTAAGTGTGAATGTCTCATGTTGCTCTGGCTGAATGGATAAGGTCATAATTACTTCACACAAGATATTCTGAAGTTGTTACCCATCTCCTTACAGGCGTTGGTATAGATCACCCCCACCTCACACAGCTTGTCCTTTTGGATCTTCCTCTCTCTCTCTCTCTCTCTCTCTCTCTCTTTTTCGGGGTCTTTTTTGAACTTTCTGTCTACATTGCCCCTTTCTGACCATTCAAGAGAATATCTACAATGGAACATTTGCATATCCTGGCCTTTTATTATATTTCTTTTGCTTCTCCTTTTCCACTTTCATTTCTTCATTCATGTCTTCTCTAGCACATGAAGAGCTGTCCCTGAGTCATAGGCAATGTACTGACAATGCAGAGCCAGGGATGGCTGACCCTTCACTCTGTAAAATAAATCAACACTGCATTCTTGCTTAAGTGGCTTTTTTTTAGTGCTTGAGAATTCATTTTCTAACACTCAAGTTGTCCTTGACCCTGAGGTCCCAGTAGTTTAGTGAGCTGCTCGTGTACACATTCCCATTTTCAAAAGACCACACTTCTTTGTTAAGATCTGCAGAAAAATTCTGTTATTCACTTCTCCACATTTCTCTTTCTTTTTCTGAACTTCCCTCACCTTCCTAGAGGGGCTTCTTTAGTTCTGTCTCACCCTGCTTGTCTTTTGTATTGTGTCTTTCGCCTATTCTCTCCAGCGTGATGTGCAGCAGTGCCGGCGTCGCGGTTCATGTCTTGAAAGAAATATCCACTTATTAGGAAAGGCTGAATGGATATAATTAAAAGTTCTTGTTTTGTCTCTTCTCTGCAGCAGTGTAGCTACAGTAAGGACAGGAGATTCCTATTGTGTCTGCTCTTAGACCACAATTCTTAGCTGGTTGAGAATGATTGCTTCCCCCTTTGATTGTGATATAGAAAACAAACAAGTACCGTCGTTCCTCTGTCCCAGCACAGACACAGGGTTTATTGGCAGAAATGCTTGACTGGACAGGACATCCCAACTGGAATGTAGTTAGCTTTTTAATGCTCGAGTTATGTTCAAGCAGTGTTTTCTGATGAGAGTTGTAACTGACAGCTGTCGTTGCACGAAACAAAATTAGTCTGGTCTTTGTAGCAACTTTGCAAAGTTTCTTAGTTGTTAGTCATGTAGAACTAACAAGTGCTGAACTATTTTAGCGTGAGCAGATTTCACTTTGATATGCTAAAAGTACGGTGGTAAATCATCTATTGCCTGAAAGTCGGAACATGCTCCATTCATGAGGCAAGTTTCTGGGTTGAGTAATTACCAATATGGTATGGAGGAGAAACGGCATCTGCTGCTATTACACTCAAAATGCAACGTTTTAATTGCTAATTACCTGACAGTAGCTTTCCATTATTCATTGCAATTAGCTTTTCCTTGGTGGTCACCTTGTAATCCCACGCTTTGATGACCTTTTATTTCCATCAGCTCCAAGGATGTCGGCAGGTGTTGTCGGGCGCACTGCTTTCATATGGTAATCGCTTAGCGCCCATTTACATGGGGAACCACGCTTTGCATCATTTTGAAACCTTGAGTGTACGCAAAACCCCTTAAACACATAACGATCATCTGAAACAATGCCCTTCCCCTCATTGTCAAATGATTAATTAAGTTGTGTCATGTAATTGCCTCAGTACGCCGGCTGCTTTTGATATCAATGAAATCCCCAAGTCTTATTTCCCCCATTAACTAATGTTAAGATGTGTCTGTCCAACATCTACGACTTGTGAAGGCCTTTCTAGGATCTTGTCAGGAATAATAGAGGGGTTGTAGAAACATCAGGTTGCCACTGTTGATTCTACCCTGTCACAGGGCTTGGACTCTCTTCATTATGTAGCCCTTCAGTGTATGTATGCAAAACATCCTCTGTATACACATGCTGTCTGTGAGACTGTGTGTGTGTGTGTGTGTGTGTGTGTGTGTGTGTGTGTGTGTGTGTGTGCATCAGTTGAGTGTGGTATCATAATTTATAACATGCCGCGACTTAATGAAGCCATAAGCCATAATGCATATTCACTAACGTTGTGGGCTGGGCTGGGACGGGCTGTGGTGATGAGTGCCCAGCCACCACAAATTTACAGTGCGCGCCGGCAGTGTGCGCCGTTACGTGCACACGCGCACACATGCACGCGCGTACGAGCCAAAGGCTTTTCATGGACAACTTAGGGCTGCGTAGCCTGACAGACTGAGCAGCTGAGCAATTCTTCCTGTTTGTGTTTAAATCATAATTCATTTTCATAATTAACTCATACGCATTTTTCTTGAATGTAGTAAAAAAAAAAAAAAAGCAATAAAAAGTGCATTTCAGGCTCTTCTGTATTCATGCAATGAAACTGAAACAATATGAGTTTTAAAATTATATATGTTTATTTCCTTTTTCCATAGTCTTGCTGAGAAAAAAAAAATCCAAAATTAACTTTTGGTTTCTGCTTACCGATTGATTGCCCTGTTATTATTGTTTTGATTTATTCACTTATTAAATGGTAGAGTATAACAGACCATGATAAATACATACATACAAGTTGCACATAATTTCTAAAGGTTTTGTAAGAAAACATCAGGCTGTTTTCTACCTAAATACAGTCAGACTCATTGGTTACATCTGTTTTTGTGTTTTTGTATTGATTTGTTGTATATCTTGTGAGCAAACAGTTACACTGAAAATTATGCCTGAGCTTTGAATGTCACAACTTTGCAACTAAATCGTATGTACGTGTACTGTATATCTCCAACAACTATGAAATTCTTGTCTCTTTTTGTATGTGTTAAATGACGGTGTGCAGTACACTGTTTCATCTGTAAAAATGTAATCTGTTCTGCTAGGGCGGTCCCTTCTCCTCCAATAGCTCCATTTGTTGGTCCCGGTGCTCTGTGTTGACAGATGATAGCTTGAAGTCGTCTCCTTAGTTTGCCAGCTCTATGTGTCACTTTCAAGTCCCATTAGCCACTGGGACATACTGGAAACACCATCCCTCCCTCTCTCCCTCTCTCTCTCTCTCGCACACACACGCACACACACGCACACACACACACACACACACACACACACACACACACACACACACACACACACACACACACACACACACGGTCTCAACCAATGCCTATCAGCACCTGAAAGCCAACCCCTCAAGTTGCATTTTTCCCCTTACCCTTTATTCTTCTTTTGACACTTAAACCAAAGCGTTTTATGAAAGATATTTTGTTTTAATTCATTCTAAGTGCATCTCTATGAGTGCTGTAACAGATATGCTTGCCTCTTTCTCTCCTGTCTTTCTTTCAGGTTCGGAGCACGGTCAACAGGATCAAGGAGAGGAGAAAAGCGCTTAATTTTTCAGTATGTAATTTCCCATTTTCCTGTCTGTGAATGTGTATACTGATCCACACGTCTCTGTGTGTGTGTGTGTGTTTGTTTCTGTGTGTGTCCCGTTTGTGTCTGAGGACACTGCAGCGACAGACACAATTTTCCTAACAGCTTTTGCTTTTTCTAGGGGGGAAAAAAAAAAGTAGTGCTTCAGCAATGCCAATGAAAGCTGGCCCACAGAGCAGCCCTGTACATTTGCTCGCCTCTCACCAGTCGACAGTCCATGTTAGATGCCCTTATACATCAAACACAGACCCACTATAATAGCTCCCCCCTCCTTCCTCACTCTCCCCATTGCAGCACCTTCATCCCAGCAATGTCAAGCTCTCTGGTGGGTTACAAGTTTCTAATCCAGGACAAGCCGTCCCCTGACATTAAAGTGTCAGACCCGTATTTATACCTTGTTGGACGCTGCTGTTTGGCTGGAACTGTGGGATGCTGCAAGTGGTGTAAATGTGTGTGTTTCTGTGCAAAATATGGGTGTGTGTGTATGTGTGTCTGAGTGTGTTTCCTCTTGTATGCGTGTCTATAAAGATTATAACCCATTCAAAGCACTTTAGAAGTAGTTAAGTACCTCAGACTCATTCACAATCACACACAGACATTAAACCTCACAAAAGCATAACATTTTAAACCTTAGCACCTTCATGGACTCCCACTCTTTCACTTCATTTCACAATCATTTGTATATCTCCCAAGTATATACAGTCACATGCACAAAAAACATCTTGTCCCTTATAAGCAACCGCACTTCAGTCACATCTCCGCTCGGTGGTGGTTCAGTCTGTCTTTATGGCCCACAACACTTTGTCCAGCCACTCCCCTTCTGCACTTTGACCCACAAACATGCACTTTACTATCACCCCCCCAACTGAAGTCATTTCTGAACAGGAGATTAATTTTTAAAAATTCAGTTTATCCAGACTTGGTTTTGACCCCAGTCGCAACCCATCCTACTACAGGAATGGACACTTTCGAGCTGGAAGGAAATAAAATAAATAAATAGACAAATTGGGGTGTGTGTGTATGTGTGTGTGTGTCTGTCTGTGTTAGGTATGGTTGGGGGGTACAGTGCCCCTGGGTGCAATCTGATATATTGGCTGCTCATGTTATCAGTGAAGGCTCCCCCCACATGCCGTCATTTTTACTGCTTCTTTTCCCCTCTTGTGGTGGCAATTTTCCAATCTTGCCGGGTTCCGCTACCAGAACGCGTTTTTTAGACATCACTGCTGCTCGACGGTTTTTAGCTAATGCTCTTTTGTGCCATAAATCCTATTTGATGCATTGTATCTACCTGTCCTTTGGTTAGATAGGAGACATTTGGCTCTAGATGACCGCACATGCCCCTATATATCCCCTTGTTATAAAACATAGGATTGGGTATCGTGCCTTGCCGGGTGAGGGATATAGAGGCTTTGGCAGTGTTACTACATATAGGG
This sequence comes from Salarias fasciatus, assembly GCF_902148845.1. Classification (NCBI taxonomy): domain Eukaryota; kingdom Metazoa; phylum Chordata; class Actinopteri; order Blenniiformes; family Blenniidae; genus Salarias; species Salarias fasciatus. Next base: position 8,576,717 of record NC_043766.1, on the reverse strand, counting down.
TCATTTGATGACGAGTGGCAGACGAGTACTGAAGATAGAGGGGTTTATATGTTGTATTATTTGCAAGTAAAGGTTGACCCAGTGGGATATTTCACAGCAACTTCAGTTTAACAATATGTAGTGATAATTTAAAAGAAAGGGGCATTTTGAAACAATTGTTTTCCCTTTTATTCTCTTATCATCAACATTAAAAAGTAGCCAACTCTTATATGAAAACCACACAACTGACCTATCAAATATTCTAAAAACTCGAGGTTGACGGTCTGGGTGGTATACATATTTTATGGGTAAATTTCAATTCTAAGTTCGTCACGAGTAGTGATTTTTCATACTTTATACGTACAGATGACTTCTCAAAATACTGGATAAGTGTTGAGAATTAGTGGGCAGTAGCTTGAACTATATCCTGCTGGAGATACGGCGACATGGAGCATCTAACCTTGATGACCTGATATAAATTCTACCAAACCTAATCACACAATCTCCCTTCTTTAATTCCGCACTGCTGCTGACCCCTTTAGCCCTCTTCCATGTTGTTGCCCGCCTCTTGAGCGCAGGGTTGCGCACACAGCTTTCCACCCACCCCCAGGGGGCAAGACATCAGCCACACACACACACACACACACACACACACACACACAAAGCCACTTTGAGCAGTGTTGCCTGCCTGTTTGATACCACGTACCTCTTGACCCACCCTGACCTTCCTCTTGTACATACACAGCCAGATTGCTTTGTGAAATAAAGCTGTCAGTTGCCGGACTCAAATAAAAAACAGCCCCCCCTCTTACAGTCCTCCATGCCCCTGACACCACTGAAATATAGTTATAAATTGGAAGCGGATTACTTTTTTTGATCTTAATTCAAGTTTTGACAAGATATAAGAAGCATCATGTAGAAGCTGGTTGGAATCCGCCTTAGAGAAAATATTAATAGGACTGGAATTTCATTTTAACAAGTGGACAGTCAAGAGTTGATGCTGATTTCCTGTGTTTAATAGCGCAAACATAGGTGTGGCTTTACTGCATGTGGTGAACCTTGTGTGAAGAAAGGCTTGGGGGGGTGGGGGGGGGGGGGCATTTAGTTTTTGGTGAGACTGCTTTTTGGACTGACTTACAGTGGCATGCTGCAAGTGGAAAATGAACAAATACATGCAGTATCTGTTAGTTGCACACGTGTGTGTGTGTATTATCCACTCTGAAGCTGGACATTGACAACAGACTGGAGGAGACTAGCTGGCCCCGAGTGTTTGCCATATTGGACATTCCTGTTTCATACAAGTCCGGCATGAAAATTATGAGGCCTTGGTGCCTCTGAAGAGTCCTCCCAGTTCCTTTGAGAGCTGTGCAAACAAATGGGTTTGTTTGATTGCCGTTTATTTTGGTCTGGCTAAAAGGTGCGTGTGCTTCTGTGAAACAATGAGCTCTCGTAGTTAAATTCATACATCAGCTGTTCAGGCTTGGCGCTCACGTTACAGTAAGCGTGAAATCGTCGTCGACAATAACTTGTTAATGGTCATCACTGAGCGCAACCACTGGTATTCAGAGATCCTTTCAGCAGACAATAGAAACAGTAGCCTCTTTTGCTTGGTGACGCTGTCTCTGAGCAGTGTGTTTTCTTTTGTCAGAGCTTCTGTGCAGAAATCTACTTGAACTGTGTTTTGGTAGAAGTTTTGGTAATGAACTGCATTGAAATCACCACAGTTTTAACATGCTAAACACAGTCAAGACAAATAACAAGATCATCGCTGCCAGTTGCATTGATGAGCTCCAAAGTTTAACACACAAGGTGATCTTTCTTTTTTTTTTCCATTTCTTACAGAATTGTGCCAGTTCTCGACCCTCCAGCTCAGTTACCACTTCCCGCCCTGTCAGTTTCCCACTTGGAGCAACCCCGAGTCAGGAGGAGGAGGCCTGTCCATGCAGCGGCGCCCCGGCCTCCAAGATGGATGAAGAGAAGATAATAGGTGAGCTGTCAAGACGAAAGACAAATCAGACGTTTGTCCCCAACTAATTATTTCTGGCTCAATATGGTGGCATGTGGGAAACTGGTATCTAGTTAATACTTTATTGTAGCAGCTCTAATTACAGTTGTTTTTTCAAAGTAATTTGCAGCATCTTTGCAGGAATAGCAGCGTTATTGTGGTGAGAGTTGTATAACATATTCATAAAAATCTGAAGTGTTTTCAGCTGTAATGAATCAAATTATGCATTGTACGTTCACCAATTATCATAAACAACAAACAGACACAATAGCTATTGAACAGTATGTCATTTGTCAGGCGTAGTCCTCAGAGCATCTGTTAGTAAACCAGCTTCCACATTTTCACCTGTATTTTTTTTACACACAAATGGTTTTAATGGCTATATTTATATGACAATTTTAATTTAGAATAAAAATAATATCCTGTTTAGAAAAGCCCTTTAAGAAAGCAGGAACTGGAGGTTGTTTTCTTCTCGTAGACGTAAACCTGTCACCTCCGCCCCCTGTCCAATAAGAACACTTCTCAACCCTTCGATCTTAAGCAGAATGAATAAAGGCGATTCAGTGTGGTTTCTACCCCAATTCAGAATTTCTATTCCCATGTACACACGAAGGGAGGAAACTTTAATCCAAAATTATGTAATTCTAAATTAAATCACGTAACTGTGACCAGTGTTCACTGTGCTGGTAGAATGAATACTTGGATGGTGCAATCAGGTATTTTCAGATTATTCAAAGCATGATCTTTATTTCTTATGATTGAGCTTTTGAAATGTTATTTTATTCTAATCATTTTTATCAACCACATTGAATTAAGCATGAAATAGTGAAATGCACTGGCATCTAACTTAAAATGTAATATAGAATTGCAAAATTGTTTGCTGTTCAACCTAAATGTGCTACTTTTAAACATGATTAAGGTTAACTATGGAGGGATGGAAAAGTGTCTTTGATTCAATTTTCCTGCAGTTTCCTCCATTGATCAGGAGGATTGGAGACAGCTGTCGTTGGTACAGAACATAATAGTGGGTCACAATATTGCTTGCTAATTGGATTACTCTGCTGGCCTTGCTTCTCAAAAAGCACAACCAATCCACCATCATTTAAAAAGAACAAGGAAGGCCAACTATTGTGTGATTTTCTTTTAATTTTAATGAAAGATGAAATTTGAATATATAAGAATGAGTGAAATATTTTGTGGCTTGTGTACCTTTTTTTCTTAACTTGCCTTCTCTTTTGAAGAGAGCAGCACCTGTAGCCTTGCTTCTAGAAGTGGAAGTTTGCCTGTGAAGGATTTTAATTTTCACAGAGTAGTTTGTCGTACGCCACTAAGCTTTTCACATTTTTCACATATATAAATATAGAGAGAGAGATTTTTTTTTTTTTTTTTTAACAATTGAACATTGAAGTACTTAAGTCTGGCATGTGTGTTTGAGAATGTATGTGCATGGAGACGGGTTATGGTGGCTGCAGGGAGTTAGGTGGATGGTTGGGTTGGTTAAAGAGGAGGCAAGCTGCACCTTTTTACCCTCAAAATCTGCTGTATGATTGAAAAAGCCCACTTGAACACTGGAATCCCAATGACATCTTCCTCTCATGTTTTTCCGTTAAGAATCAGGGTTAGGAGGGTTCCTTTGAAAATGTGGTCTGCAATCAGTAACTTACTTTAGCTACCACACAATTTAAATAAAGTACTGGATTACTTTTTCTGTGCTTTTAATACTTTTAATACCAAACATATAGATAAAGACCAGAGGGTGAAGGAGATCTGTTACTTGCTCATTGTAGTTCTTTCGAGAAAGATTTCACTTGAACAGAGACACTCAATGATCTCAAGCGTACATACAAGTCAACTAAAATATGTTTGCTGTTTGCTTTCCTGAGTGACTTTCTTGTATACCTTTAATAATATTTGGGGCCATTTAAAGACACTTAATAGAAGTTCAGACAATGAATAATATTTCTGAAATTGAAGTTTGTATATCAAACTTGAAAAACTCCACAATATCAGTAGTTTGCAGGAAAAAAAAAAATTGACATCAGATGATCACTTAATCAACAGTCTCTCAATCATCAGTTTATGTTGTTTTATTTATTTACTTGAATAACATTTTTTGTTTGATGTGGTGCAACAACATTTTAATCTGATGAGCATTCTTTAAAAAGCTCCTCCTCCTTCTTTTTCTCCTTCTTTCATTCAGTGTGGGCACCAGCCTGAATAAACAACACAGGCATCCTGTTTGTTAGGGGAACCTCTGTAGACAAGATGTTTAGCCTACTTCCCGGTTCTGACAGTTCTGGAGGTTTCCAGCTTTCATAGCTCTCGTAAAACTTCAGCTGGGACTGACTTCCACACCATGTGGATTCCACAGATCAGATCACTCTGCTAGATCTGCCTACCAAAAATGAGATTTTCAGAATCCAGAAATAATTATTCCCACTCACATCAGAATGTTGGGGAAAAAAGCTGCACTCTACCTGAAGATTGTTCGCACACAGCTCACACAATATTAGAACCAAAGAGTAAAAACCTGTTTTTGAATGGAAAAAATGTATGGAGATAGTCCCCAGTCATTCTCTGCTTATATGTTTATATTCAAAAAGCTCCGTATTTGAAAATACCATTAAAAAATGTAGTATTAAACTTCAGATTCAGATTGTAAGCATGATGTGCAAGTAAAAGGGGTGGAATAATTACAATTACAGCCACACACACTCAAATATTCCTTCTCTGTTTCCCTTTGGCATATCTGCAAGACATTACAGCATAGGGTTCTGAAATGAGAGTCGTGGCTTGCCTGTTGATTGAAATCAGACATCTGAAATCTCCTGTTAAACTTTAACACTAACCAGACACCCTGGCTTCACTCTGGCTGCATGACCCATGCTGCACTCAGCAGATTTCAGACCCATTTGATTGTGGGAATGATTTTAGATACCGGTTTCAAAGAAGGGCAAAATAGATGGAGAGGTCAGCATTGTCAAAGAAAGATGTTCTTAATTTTACCTTTTGCAATGAATTTCTTTTAAGAAACAGTGCTGCCTCTTTTTTCTTAGTAGATGGTTAAAACATCTGCAAGATGATTTTGGATTTCTCAAAGACTCTTTGTGTGTCCTGGACCTAGAAAGCCTGTATAAAACCTGACAACCAATACTTCCCAACATCATTTGATACACTGTTTGGAAGAGGTTATTGTAAAATCTTCAGCTTGAAACCCACCACCACCAGAGGCAGCTGTCCTCTGAGCAGACCTCTGTGGTTTGGATTCTATAGTTAATGACACTTTATCTCTATTGAGACTGGTTTTCCAACTTTCTGTGAACAAAGCCCAAACTACTAGTACTCAGTAAATAACTTATATTATGTACAGTATATAGTGGATAACACATAAACACACTTTTTATTTACTCTCGGCAACTTTTTCTCTATATGTGTCATGTAGGTCTGACAGTAAATTAATATAGAAAAATGTCTCATCTAAGTATTGTTTTAATTGTAAACGTGCTCATATCAGGTTAGTTCACATCATATAAGGTTGTTCAAATACTGCAGATAGACTCACTCTGCCAGGTCTTCTCATGAGTTTATTAAATGGAGTGTCAACTGAAATTCTATTTGAATATACAGAAAATTTGAGAAATGACATTTCCTACAAAGCTGTACCTATTAATTAATTAATTACAATGACTCTGCTAATTTTAACACTTTGCATAGTGTCCCACTATGTGATCGCAAATATTTATTAAAATGAATGAAGTTAGATTCTTATGAAGTGTTAAACTATCTTTATCATGTTGAATTTCATTCCACAATTCATCACACATTTGATCTTGAATTTGTAAATAATATTTATGAATTAAGGATCACGACTACCTTAACATTAGTGTTTACAGTTTTAACAGGTCCATGCTTTTTGTCCAGAGTTTACACTCCTGGACCTCTAATATTGATTTGAAATATTTCTGTTGCTGACATATTCCTGTGTGATCCTCGTCCTCCTCTTTCAATAGACCAGCTCACAGATATTAAATAATCCTATATTCCATATTTCCATGACTGATTCATCAGGAAGCTAAATGTATAAAGCAAAGTTCCATGAAGTAACACAGCTGCAGAAATCTTGAGGTTATCTTATTAAATCCATTCAGTGCCTCTCTAATCTATTCATAGCTCAGTGTTAGGGGAAATGCAACTGGTTTTGCACAATGAAGCACTAAGTCTGGAGTTGGTTCCATGTTACACCATACTGAACAGTACTGATAATATCCAACATTATCTGTACAGTTATCTCTGATAATCACAGTGTAATTAGTGAAAGGCAACAACATTCTCTGCCAGCTTGTTTCTTATTAAGTGTTTACACATGTAACTGCACTGAAAGTCTACATATGGGGCCATATGTCTTTTTAGGTTTCAAGCAGAAACTGGAAATAAACAGATGGATCCATTTGTTTTTACAATAACCACAACATCTACTAAATGTTAGTGGTATGTCGCAAATACAAGGTCAACCCTTCTGTGCATGTGTGCGTGCATGTGAGTGTGCATGGACACGCGCAAGTGAGTGTGCACAAGTGTGCGTCTTTGTGTTTACTCAAGTTTGTTGGCACAATGTCCACAGCAGACAGTGGGTTATTTTCAGAGTACAGAAATTTAAACAAAGTGAAGCACATATTTCCTTTGAGTAGAAAGAAGGACAAGTGCATAATGAAGGAATAAAAGAGGAATAGGGGATGAAGTGTGGGGGGATTTGAATTGAAAGGGCTGTGTGGGTGTTTGTGTATGTGCATGAGTGTTGCATTTCTGATGAGGGGCCCTGTACAAAGGCTGAGTTGAAGGTTACAAGCCCTTATAATATGTTAGGTCATTGGTGTTACCTCATCCCATCTTCTTGCTTTGTTAAAGCCTCTCACTCGACAAGCAAACATGGCCAAGCAGTTATCTTTCTTTTATGGTTCATGCTTTGAATCACAAAGGTCACCGAGTTTTCTGTTTGGGTCTCATTTGCTTTGGTGCTAGAGTGGACTGTAGGCATTTTTTCTGTGTGTGTGTGTGTGTGTGTGTGTGTGTGTGTGTGTGTGTGTGTGTGTGTGTGTGTGTGTGTGGCTATGTCACACTGTTTCATTTCCAATTACTCATCCTTCATGTATTGATAATCTCAGAATTCTGCTGCATCTGTGAGGGTTACACATATGTAACAGTCCTCATTAGACACTTTCTTTAAGTTATTTTTTGGCAGCAGTCATTCAGTGTGTCAATGTTTAATCAGTTTCTGTACCTTTTTTTTTTGATTAACACAAGTTTACAAGTTGACTGTAATTATATGTCTTTGGCGAAGAGCTGTGTAGCATTATATTTCATAGAAAACCTGATTTCTGGTGTCATATTCAGTTTGAATAACTCATCTTGTAAGAACCATATGGCTGCACAATGCTGACATCTGACACCCCGTCCTCTTCCTCTCTTCCTAACATGTGTTCCTCAGCATCCCTTGCAATTAGGGGCCTTGTTAGATAGAAAGTTGTGTGGCGGCGTATTGCATGCATCCTCCACAGATTACACACAGATCTCCGTTGACAACACCTCTTACTTCCCTCCACCCACATACCATCACTTGTCATGCACATTTAGCCGAGTTCATTGACATGCAGCAGAGTCCCTCAATCTGAAAATACTGAAGAATAGAAAGAAGGAAAGTTCCCTGGTGGAATGACAACATGTTTGCAGCAATTTCATCCGGTTGCTGGCCTTTTAATGTCTCTTTGGACATCCACTAATTCACTATAGGTATGGAATGCATTAGTTTATACAGCTGTACTAAACAAAGTCAAATGTTTTAGGTTGACTACTTTGACGATATTGTACATCAAGACAGAGAATATTTTAGCCATAGATGTGAAAGCTATCAGAGGAAAACTTCCAACTAATTAAACTATCATGAATCCTAAAGATATTCTGCCAGAACTCTGTGTAAAAACTCTTTATTACATTTAGTAGAGAGATAATACAAGTCCTAACTTAAAAACCTAAATTAAATATTCTCTGAAGCATTATTGCCATTGAATATGTGATATGAAAAGAGGATAAGTTTCTGGAATAGTCAAATGGTCATTTAGGGATTTTTGAGTATATGACACATTGTATTTTAACGAAATGAATTCAGCCGTCAAGAGACTGCTGCTTGACCCCTCTTTGTGTGTCTTTTTTGTATGCTTTTTTTTTCTCAAATTGGATGTGGCTGAGTAAATCTGATATGGTGGTAAATTACATTATGATATTCAGATACCCTTGATTACAACTCAAGTGTCTGCGATGGATGAATTAGTTATTTAACTGGTAAGGCTTTCCTTGAATGTTAAGTGAAGATATCTTTGTGTGTGTTTTGTAATTACAGTATTTTTTATTCTTTTGAAATAATTGTCTGCAATGTCATGAAGTTGGATTCAACAGTGAGGATTTTGTGCTTGATATCTATTCAGCCTTGAGAGATTGGTTAGTAGGCACCTTCATCTCTTTTGTGGAAAAATCTTCTTTGTATCGTCTGTCAGTTAAAACTTTTAGTAATAAGACTCAGACGGTTGGAGACAGAGAATCGCAAGGCGGATTTGCATTTGTGACCTGACAGGACAGTAATAATTACCACACTGGAGGTGAGGTGTGCGTGTGCGTGTCTGTGTGACGGAGAGGTATTTGGCCTCTGAACGGCAGCTTGTGTTCAATGTCTCTCTGATGCAAAGTGATGTGTGCTAATTCTACATCTGCTCTAACCAAACAGAGCTGCAAAGTTCAGCCAAGTCCCCCCCTCAAAAAAAAAAAAAAAAAAAAAAGAAAGATCACTTCCTCAATACTTATCTTTCCTCTCTGTCCACCAGTAAATTGCACAGTGTTGCATCCTTTTTGCAAGTTCAAATGATTGACAAATAGCTGGATGTAACTTAAGGTTGGAGTTTTATTTCGTGCGTGTCTTTATGTGTGTGTGTGTGTGTGTGTGTGTGTGTGTGTGTGTGTGTGTGTGCGCGTGTGTGTTCGCGCACGTTGAATATTGAAGTTTTGCTCGTTGGCTTGGCCGTTCGGAGGATATGTGTCCCTGAAATGGCCTCTTGTCATGTGAGCCCCAGCTTTGAGTGCTTGATTGTACTGTTACAGTGTAAATACCCAAACAAACACGCAGCGTGTTCAAAATCTGCGATTGGTTTCTGGACTATTTACATTCTTTCCCTCCTTCCAACATTTCTTTCACTGTTACACTTGCATTTCATATCTTACTTTCTGTTTTCCTTTTGAAGCATTGTCTCTTCTTTTTTATTAATTTGATATGTTTCCTTAAATTAATTAACACTTTTCAGATGCAATTTTAATTTTAATGCCACAGTTTAGTCCAAAGAATCAGAAAGTGTTCTTACATAATTTGAGAAACTTCAACAACTGCGTTTCCTGTACTTGCGTTGCATTCTGGCATTTTGTATTCATCATACCCAAAGAAACATCCAGAGATGAAATATTGAGCCCATTTGTTTGTTCTTAAGTGGCTTTAAGCGCAACTGTTTATGCGTATTCGCCCAACCGCTACAGAGCATACCAGGCTTTAAGAATTTGTTTTCCACAGCTGTTCTGCATAAAAACGCCACGCTATCACGCACAAGCGAAAGTCAGGCGAAGGGAATCTATTCATAATTCAAAGAAACAACACCACACAAGCTGTGGCGGTGTCAGATATAACAAATTGAGGAGGAAAAGAGTAGAATTTGTATCTGCTTACAGAGGTTGACTACATTATACATACTGCAGGAGCCGCTGAGTGTGGGGTAATAGGATATATGATGGATGGCCAGGCCACATGGGCTCCCATTCCTCTGGGTTATTCATCTATTTATCTGCTTATTTATTTATTCTTTCACCCAGAGAGACCCTCACAAACTCAAGATTTGCCTAAGGTGCATAATAGTAAAAACAAAAACCAAAAAAAAGGAAAGCTGCGTATTGCCCAGTATGGAAATATGCCTGAAAACTCTTAAGGTCTGGAAGTCTTTTTTTTTTTTTTTTTTTTTTTTTTTTGTCAGGTGTGCTGGTGTTTATTGGTGGTATGGTGGACTTGTAGTTTGCTGACTTTTTCTCAATTAGAGTAGAGACCAAAGATAATATTTTCTCTCTTGAAACATTTTTGAAATAACAATCAAACTCTGCTGTTTTGTCAGTTTGCAGTGAACCTCTCATCTGTTTTAGATGCAGCCATGTTGGATTGTCAATCAATCAGTCAATCAATGTATTTTTTTTTTAAATATATTTTAGTAGTATACAATGATTATACAACACATACAGTAGACTTTGGCTTTACATTAATATGACTCAAATGGCAGACTGTTGCTTTGACGCCGTTGGAACATTTCGAACTTCGAGGTTGTATGTGCCACAAAGTAAGTAATTCACTGCCATAACGCTGGGAGGCCCTGCGTTTCTGAAGGATTTATCACGAAAACTCGCCAAACGGCGTTTTTACTTTTCAGTTGTGTTGGTTTGTAGAGGTGGCTGCACTTTCTGTCCTTTACATAAAGCACATTTCAGCAATTTAAACATTGTGATGTACGGACCAAACTGAAAAAGTTGCAGAGCAGATCAGTCACAGCCCTTGCGATCTGCATGACTTCAACGTGCCACTGCAGCTTTTTGGTGATGCATGTCAGACAACGCAGAGGCTCTAGAGGTGCGGTTCATGGTGACACAGAGGGTTTGCGTTGTGACGGCATCTATGTGGCGCGTTACCATAAATTGGCCTTTAGTGTCACAATCTGTCACAAATTTTGCTTGACCTTCTAATGACTGTTACTTGTTCACATATTTTTTTTGCAATGTGATTTGAAGGAATGACTGTTGGAGCTTCTTGCTGCAAGTGGAGACAGTTATGGAAGTCAGGCGTGGGAATGCAACAGCTACGGTTTTGCGCCATATTGTCCTGATAAGCTGCCATCATCTGGTTTACATAGCATTTAATCAAAAAATGTGTTTTAGTTAACTGCTAATAATCAGTAGGTTTATAAATATCACTTTTTAATGATAATCTGGGAATAATAAACAAGCCAACTCAAACTCTTTCATTTCAAATACCCAGTTTCATCACAAATTGAACCTTGGTTAGTGTTAGTTCAGGTACTTTGAGCACGAATGTACATTATGTCATAATTTCATAAGCTTTCAAATGAAATTCAAATAGGCAAATCATAATAAAAGCATTTAGAACACACGCACACAAAAAACAATTGAATTAAATGAAAAATAAACACAAGCAACAACCATATAGCATGGTTAAGATGTGGATAAAAATAAAACCGTCAGTAGTTTGAGTCTATTACTGACATCCAGTGATGGGAAATGCCACCTTCCAATTGTTACTCAAATTATAGTTACTGGAGTGATCTGGTCTTGTTGAATACTGGCTGACTGTTCCTCCAGGGTCTTTTGAGTTGTCTTTATATTTACATCTAAATGATACATCAGTGTCAAAGAAATGACCAACTCAGTGGAAACTCTGATCATTTATGGCATATTGTGAGGATGCAATGTGTTGATGTGGCCTTAAAATAACTCCATTGGCTCTGGTCTCTTTGTATCTTTATTATAGTCTCACATCTGGGTTTATTTGACCTAATTTTATGAATTTTAAAATCAACATTTTTGTCAGGAATAGTGGTATAGTGCAACATAAGTTTTCAATTTTGTTTATTAAATGTAGCAGTGGTGCAGTCTATATTTTTCTCCTGCTGGTTACAGAATCACACTCACTCATATTTTATTTGGTCTGCCTGTCACTATATGCCTTTTTTTTTTTTTTTTGCTGTTCACCTATCTGAACATTTCTCCAAAAGATCATGAAAATATTCACATGATGTGCTGCTTCATATTTTGTATTGAAAGGAAAACAAACGTTTGGAACACTCTAGTATTAATAGTGTCCAGGAGCAGTTAGCCACAAAGCGTAAAGAGAAGCCCACCGGGGCGTCTGTGACAGAGAGTCAGCAGCCACCACATGTAATTGTCGGCTAAATGCCTTTTATGTTTAACCCCGTCACTCTTCCACTATCAGGGGTGTCATTCAAGGACCTGCACCACGCGCCCTGGGGCAGGTCAGCTCCCCTCGGGCAGCCTGTCTTATAGTTTTTCACTTCCCCCACCCCACATCACCCCCCCCCCCCCCCCACCCCCCCACCAAAGAGGGGACAGAGATGTTTTTTTCCTAAATAATATCAATACATTGTTAAATTGAATTCTTTTATTAAACTGAAGAATGCATCACCATGTCTGATAAGCTATATTCCACTCTTTCTTTTATGTGTTTACACAAGTGCTTTTCCATACACAGTAAATAAACCATTTTTCTGCACATTTCTGAACGTAGCGCTGACTACTACTTCCACCGTTCAGCTCCCAACAGCCCCTGTGAACGAATATCAGCACCTCTACCCCCTCCTCCGGAGAATTTTTCTATCATCCTCATCTCAACAACCCATGGCAACGACATAGCGGGCAGCTTACGACAAAGCAAAGTGGGGAAAAACGGAGAGAGGAAGGCAGTAAGGGATGTGAGGTGGGGGGGTTTAGGCCGTAGATCAGGACAGGGAGGATGGCGGCACGACCAGGAGGTGACAGGGGAATAACATCCCTTTCTCCTCAATCGACAGGGACCATAACTCCTGCCTCTCCAGGGACAGATTGAGAAAGGCAATAGCCCTAGGGGCTGTGAAGCACGGATGCTTAGGAGAATTGAAAGTTAAAAGAAAAACGCAGTTTGCCGAGCCACTGCCACTGATTGAGCCAACAGCACCACTCGTAGCCACTGGAAATGTTCTCATTTCTCGTAAGTCGGGGATGGCGGTTGAAAGGCCCAGGCGGAATACTGTTAATATGGATGAGGAAAGTTTAAATCCTCAGGGATTGTTGGCAAGTTTATTTTTGTTTTTGCTGAATCTGTACATGTTTTTTTTTTTTTTTTTTTGAGAGAGAGAGAGATGAAATTTACTTCTTTAAAGATACGTTTTCTATTTTTACTTACGGATTTGTAGCGATTTTGCTCCACTTGACTTTTAAAGACCTGAAATTGCTTTTCTCTTAGGCAGAATTAAAATCTTCTCAAGTGCCAGACCTTTGTGCTGCAATGAATTTTTTTGATGTGTGTGGATTTTGACTATTCAGCAGCAGGCTCAGATTTTGATTTGTAATTATATTTAGCTGTCAACATTCAAACAAACCACTTTAGCAAGTACCTGACCTAATGGTAAGAGTTGAATTGTTCCATAAACTCAGCTCCAAAATGATCAGCTGTGAATAACATGTAGACTACCAATACTTGATTTTACATACAGGATTCGAATTATATGCGGTTAGCACCTTCTTTATATTTTTATTTACACAACAAAATATAGACCACAATTCCAAGTACCTCAAACTAATTATATTCATTTCAGTTACCAAAGGAAACAAGTTGAAAAGAAGGACATTATTAGAAAGTGTGTTCCTCTGTGTTGTGGTACACCAGAGTTAAGGAACTTTCCAGAAAACTTTCATCTGGGCCAAATTACGTGCAGCACATTTAGTAGAAGTTGGTAAGTAAGCATGGCGGGAAGCTTAAAGTTTGTAGAATAACTCTCATGGTGACTGTTTAACTGTATTTGATCTGGTCTCTTTCTGTTTACGTCATTTATTTCGTCCCAGACACACGTCCTCCCATCTTATATTCTTCCTTTTATTGTCTTTGTCACTTTACTTCTCTTCCTGCACCTCTTCCTTCACTTCGCAACAGTCTCCCACATTTAGAAAGGGTGGAATGGCTCGGCAGGCACATAGCAGCTTTTATAGCCTGATCAATTTTACAGTGGCTTATTGAATAGCTTTTAATGCCCTCCTTTATTTTCAGCTGTAACGTGCCGAGCGCCTGCTGCTCGAGGGCTGATGCGATGGCTTGAGAGAGAGGGAGGGGAGGGGGGGGGGGGGGGGGGGGGGGGGGGCGTCAATAAATTTTAATACATTGTCTCTGGAAAATTACACATGTTTAATCATTGATTTTTATGGGCTCATGATGATAACATTATCCCATTGGGTGAGGGTGGGCTCATAAAAGAAAAGAGGTTGAATTAGTTATGACATTTTAAAGACCCATCTTGATAAAAGGAACTGTTGGCGTAACCAAGTTTCTTTGTCTAATATACATTATATTGATCGGTACACTGACTGTAATATCCAATCAGTAACAATTTAATCATTTTGCAGTTGTAAAGTGAAACCTTTCCCAGCCGCATTGCACATTCTTTTTGTCTAGAAATCAGTTTATTTGTGTGATGCTGAGAAGATTAAATATCAACTTTGTGTACAAGAAATTAAGATCCAAAATAATTGAAAATATAAAGGAAAAAAACTAAGTGCGATGCCAGTGATTTTGCTCCTGCAGCAGCTATTTAGAATTGAAATAAGTTTGAGCTAAAGTACTTTTGTGCACAGTGTTGCTGTCCTTGGCAGCAACAGATCATTGAAAGTCTACAACAAGTGCCAACTTGATTGGACTGGATTTTTGGAAGCTTTTCATTTTTCCCATTAACATTTCCAAACTTTTAACACGTTAGCCCCAATAAAATATGTTACTGCTGTCTTTGTGTAGCTTATTTCTTCATCATTTCATTACGCTGTCATTTCAGTTTACTCACTCTGTTGCTGTTAACGCTTGTCCCTCTAGTAAGATGACCTAAGGACTTATTTTCTCACTTTCCTTCAAACCTGTTCTCTCTTTCACTTACATTTCTCTACAAAGTCGTTCCTGTGTTTTTCTGAACTAACCTTGCTGAGTTTGGTTATTAATAATTGAATATTGTGAAAATTGTGGCACAAAATGAACATTGAACTAATAATTTCAGAAATACATATCATATGTTCTGCGTAGCTGAAACACTAACATAGTGTACGGTTTTAGACTTGTTTTTGTTGCTGGATTCATTTTGCATTTCTCTCGGCAACGAGGGTGCAAGAAAGGTGAAATTTAAATGTGTGCACCAAGATTTATCGACTGCATATAAAAAAAAAATATCAGGATCATTAAGTCCAACTCTACTGCCATCAAGCTGATGAAAGCTGGCAAACACGTAGACCTCATAATGTCTGGTGTCTGTGTGTGTGTGTGTGTGCGCGCGCGTGTGTGTGTCTGCGTATGTGTATGTGTGTATAAGAGATGTGATAAGGTAGATTGACTTCTAATATAAATGGCAGAGGTGTCTACAGACACCCGTATAGCTGTGCCCTTTGTGTCCCTGTCTGGCAATACTGTGGTTTTGTGCGTGTGCGTGTGTGTGTGTGTGTGTGTGTGTGTATGTCTTCATATTGTATTTAGCACACACTGCATGAAAGTTGTGACTGTTTCCATTTGTGACATTCAGATTTTTATTGGGTGCGTGAGGAAACAAGTTGACCATCTTCCAAAAGTTTCCACACACATTTTCATATACTGTATGCCCATCTATGTCTCTGTGTTTCTCTCTCTGTTACACACAGACACCCACACACACACACACACACACACACACACACACACACACACACACACACACACACGCACACACATGTCCCAGACATAAAACACAAACACACGCCGGGGCAGGTTAGCCCTCCTCTGCACCAGCACCTGCTCCGCTGAAGGTGAAAGAAGTGCTCACTTGAGCTCATTGAAAAGTAGATGTGACAGTAAATTTTTCAGGCCCTTGTGAGATGGGAGATCTTGTTATAGCAGTCAGGATGGGGGTCAGGGCAGTGGCTGCTTGATGATTGAGGAAAAGAGAAGTAAATTCATTCTGCTTCGGGCACTTTGTCAAGTGCCAGTAGCTTACCGTTGAGAGCCACTCACCCATCACCGTGTTACGGCCCCAGAGGTCACATCCACCACCATAAATCTGCCGCGCCTCCTCGCCTGCTAAACCTATTGCCTTACCCCGACTGAGCGGGAGCAGGGAGAGAAGCTGCAGCTGCCGCCGCTGCTGCTCGTAGTTATTCAAATGAAAAAAAAAAAAAAAAGACAGAGGGGAGAATATAGATTCTCCTTTTTGATGTTGCTGATGGTGTAACAGCAGGACACACTGGGTGTGTAGTCACAGGGGAGAGCTTTACATTGGGACAAATGTGTGTGTTATGTGTGAAAGAAAGTCTGAATGATGAGATAGAGAGCGTGTGTATGTGTGTGTGTTTGTGTGTGTGTGTGTGTGTGTGTACATATATATATATATATATATATATATACACACACATACAATCTCTGTCTGTGTTCCTGGGGATCAGTGTGTCAAGCCTTGTGCCCATGGAAGCTACCCTAATGCCCTCACCCAGCGGGTTTTAAACTCCCTTGACACACACACCTGCTTGTCCTTCACAGACAGCCTCAGTTCATACGGCACACATGATGCTCTGGCCGGATGGTGGATGTGCAGAAACTGATAATCAGGACATTTGTCCACTCGGTGCTGCAAAACCACGTTTGTACACAGTTCTTTATTTTTTTCTGAAATGATGTGTTTGCTCCCCAAAATGTCATATTTAAGGCAAATTATTATGTGAATGATATGCATACTTTGTCCTGTGTCACTGTGAAATACGTGCAGAAGCCTACAAGGTAAAACTACACAGAAGACCGGACTCAGAGAATGTGAACAAAATATATTGTGGGAAATCATATGATAGATATGACAAAGAGAGAGCAAAGCAATATGCAAATTAAGGTCTTCAAAAAGAGAAGGTGCCACACAATGTCTCGGTGGAGATTAGTGAAGTGTTGATGCATATTTTTACTTAACATTTTCAAGTGAACAGAGTAAACAAAGGTAGAAAGAAACATTTGCAAGATTTTCTGTTTTTGCCTTGCAGACTGCAATCGTCTGCTTTTTGCATAAAGTCATCCTTTTATGATAGCTACTCCATCAAATTTCTTAGCATTGCATAGATGATGAATATACACGTAGATGTTTTCTCATGCAGTGTTAATAGTAAATGAAGCACTTTGCAAAACCCCTGATGGATCACAGTGAAGATATTAATCCATGAATCAACCACTTAGTGGGGTCACGCACAAACATCATGGAGCTTAGCATAAAAACACAACTGTAAACGACTTTTTTTTGTGTAAACCACAGTCCTGTCCCATAAACAGTGAAAGACTTTAAACCAAAACTGTCATTTTTGAAGTTTTCATGGGATGCAATGAAATAAAAAAAAAAACGGCTTTTTATGCCTATGTGTTAAATAAGCCTAAAATGTCACTCATACTAATGTGAATTCTGACTTTAGAATTTATAAATGTGTTATTTAGAGTGATGTAGACCAACTTTTGTACACCATCAGTGTGGAATTTGGCATTTTGATTCCAAAATTAGAGTACCTCCCTTTTTATTTTTATTTTTTACACAGAGACAGTCATGCACAGAGAACCATGTGGGGATCTTGTTCTCCACTGCTGAATTGATACCTGATATATTATTATGACATTATTTATTCTCGTGCCACATGCTATCATTTTTCCAGGATGGTGGTATCGCACTAAACGCAGGAGAAAGAGAAGAGATGTCTGTCTGCTGTGGTTATGTTGGTTTTTGGATGCATGTGTACAGAGTGAGAGCGATCACTTTCTGAAGTTTGTCATCTTGCACCATAATTACACCTGCCCCAACTTCATGTCTTCACTGGCATTCGTGTGCACGTACGCACGCGCACGCCTTTCAAGCTTGTAGTATGTGACCACCAGCCTGCTTTTAATAAAGCCTCTTATTAGGTGGTGATTATCTTGCCTGCGTCTGGCTTCTTTCAGCAACTGACTGGAAGTTGGAGAGGCCAGGGGCACAGTGGGAAAAACCGAGTGAAAACTTCCTGAACCCAGCGTTCACCCCCCCACCCCTCACCTCCAGTGTACCCCTCACCCTCTCAGGAAAGCACCAATAGTCTCTCTCATATTTTCTGCAAACTTTTGCCGTATCTTATTAAGTGAAGTAATGTTTAAGAGTAGCTTTGTCTGGGTTTTATATAAATGTTCACACCGTTAGCCTCCAACACCACCTTTCTGCTGAACTGCGCCATCAAAATCACCCTTCAATTCATCTTCAGCACATTCACTCATGGGTTACAATCACCATTTTTATCACCATCTTTTTCAACCATTATAGCACATTTTATACTTTCAAGTGAATTTTATGATTTCTTTTTATAGCTCATTGACTGTCGCTACAATTGTAGTAGCAGTTGTTCAGGAACCTTTAACACTGTGCAACATCGGATCCGCAGCTGATTGCAGTGTTCACTTGAACATATCACCTAAAACTGCAGGTTACGAGCATTGAATCGGCACTTGAGAAACGCACATATGAACACAATGAACACAATTTCTTGTATTGTCACTGCCACTTCAAGCACCACTGGAACATCTTAAAAGACAGATTGTTACTCCGCAATATGGAAGAAGAAAAAAAAAAAGTACTTTTGAAAAATCATACCGAGTAAAAGGAAAAGAGATAGATGGTACACAGCATGCCAAGATCCCAAGGGCCTGGCTGGGACCTTTGTAAGAGCACACGCATCAGCTGTCCCTCAATAGGTTTCCAAAGAGCCGTAACAGAGAAACACAATAGATTGGACAGATGGTACCAAACAAACTGCAGTCGGTTTGATGCTATTAAAAGCTGTTTACCTCTTGCCAGACGCTAGTAAGTGTATTGGCTGCATTGTGTGTGTCATTTGTTAGTGATTTAATGTGTTTTTGACAACAGATTTTGGTATCTCACAAAAGCCATTTTTAGGGGTTTTTTTTTTTTTTTTCTAGGCACCAATTTAGATTTGTGTGTGTGTGTGTGTGTGTGTGTGTGTGTGTGTGTGTGTGTGTGTGTGTGTGTGTGTGTGTGTGTGTGTTCTTGTATTTCTATCCTTGTCGGGGCCAAATGTCCCCACAAGGATAGCAAAACGTGGAACGACGTGCCTTGTGGGGACCTTTTTCCGGTCCTAAGTAGGAGAAACAGTGTTTTCTTGACCATGTTGTTGTTACTGAAAAAAGTAAAAGTGCAAAAACATTTCTTTAGGGTTAGGCTTTGTTTTGGTGTGGGTTAGGGTTAGGGTAAGGGTCAGGGTTAGGGGCTAGACATGAATGGGAGTCAATGGACGGTCCCCACAAGGATAGAAATACGAGACTGTGTGTGTGTGTGTGTGTGTGTGTGTGTGTGGTGGTGGTGGTGGTGGTGAGGGGGAGGCGGGAAGCATTTGTGAAAATTAAGATTCAATTACAGGAAATATATGAACACATGATTATGAAGCACTCAATATGTGCCAGCCAGTTGTGTAGGGCCTGACAAACCGTTGGCTGATAACCAATAAACAGACAAGCATGAAAAACAGATTCCCCCCACCCCGCCTTCTCCGTCGTCTCCTCTTCATCTGGTCTCGTGAAGAGCAGCTCTGACACCTCAGAGTGATGAACTCCCTCAGCGCGCTGACCTTTCTCCTTCGGACTCGCCACCCGCCCTCCTGCCCTCTTCCATGTAGATAAGACAGAGACAGATGAAGATATTCTGCAATATGAGCGCATGTGTGAGTGTGCGCCCGGATGGTGGGCGTAGTACCGCAGAGTGACACAGTGAAATTAGTTTTGCTGTTGGTGGATGGTGGCCATCCCACCTTCAGATCAGCAGTCACCAGAGAGATTAATCCAGCCAGGGCGGCCTGCTGGAGAGCGGTGATGACAGGCCCTGAAGGGAAGGAGAGAGACGGACAGGTAGACCGACAGATGAGGCAGATTGCTTCACGGCAATGATAAACCTACCAAGATTGTGTCCATATATCTGTGTAACTTCCATGTTTAACATACAGATTGTCGGACTTGCTGTTGCTATGAATAATGTAAAGGACAAGTTTCTTCACCAGAACATGTACAGATAACACCTATCAATTCGTCCTGGTTCAGTTCAGTTCAGTTCAGTTCAGTTCAATACTTGTCATCAGAATTTAGACTAGTCAGAATAGTATCATTGGATCTATTGGGTCCAGGTTATTGGCAGTTTTTGAAATAATCACATTACAATGTTAATGTAATGTGATGGACTTTGTTTTGCCAACTTTGTAGTAGTGGATGCGTCTGTATCAGTATAAGTCTTGTTGATGCAGAATTATACAATTCTGCTCTCTGGAAGAAAACAACTGTGTCATGACTTAATCACTGAAACTCCGTTTCCGAAATGACTCCATCTCATCCGGACGTATTGATTTCTTTTCAATGTTCTTTGGTAGTTCGTACTGTTAGCTCCATATTTGTGTAGTTTCATCAACTGTTTGTGTTATACAGCTCCTCACTGTGTTTTGTCTATAAATCAATCACTTTCAGGAACCAGTAAAGTGATTGATCATATTTTAACTGAACAATGCCATTTTATTATTAAAATAGATGTTAAATAGATGTTGAAACATTGGCCTCCCAGGTTAGTTTCACACGAATAGCGAAGCAGTCCTTTCAGTTTTAAAATAATTTGCTATGATTACTCATTATCAGTGACTAACATAACACAAAGCATGACTAAAATGGATTCCAAACTACTGTGAGTATTGGAAAAAAGGTGCACATCATAATATTGCATGTTGTTAAATAGTATAAAATAGTATAAAAGAGCAACTGATATAGAAGTTCATATTAACGAAAAAACTTTTATCAACTAACTTTATGTGGGTGAGGATTAATGATTTGTTCAGGTCATGAACAGAGTGATGAAGTGACGCACAGCAGTTTTTCAAGAAGAGATGTCGTGTTGTTGATTGTCGAGCTGTAACACTGATGTCTGTCGGCAGTTATTAAGCCTTTCAGAGTGATCTCAAGAAATGGCCTCTGTGATTATATGATTTGCGCTCAAATGAAAGAATTGACTGAGTGCCTGAACTCGCAACGATTCCTGGAATGAATGGCTTAAGGATACTGCTAATTGTAATGGTGTGTGTGTGTGTGTGTGTGTGTGTGTCTTGGTGTGTGATTTTGTCTTCAGGTCAGCTGTCCAGTTTTGATGTTCCAGAGAGATCTGAAAATCCCCGGTGCCAAACCCTCAGTCACACTCAAGTGGAGAGAGAGGTAACTGCTTTTTCAAACACACACATACACAGTATGCATAGCGAAATGTATGAATGCCTGCGGGACAATTTATTCTGGATAACCAGGAAGTTCATCGGCTGGACAGCAGAATTTGATCTTTGACTCTTGCGGAGAAGCAGATGTCAGCTTAGTCATTACTGTACAAACCTTTACAGGAACCATTCCTGCCGGGCAAACTGTTAAGCAGTTAACTGTGATTCATATTATATTGGGAAAAAAAACTATATTTATAAACTGATAGAACCAAAAACTATCTGACACACCATGAGTCCCTTCAACGGAGCGACTTATTCTTCGTTTAAAAAAGAGCCAGGAAAAAAATAAAAAGAGAGAGACAGGTAAGAATCAAACCTTTTCAGAAATTTGCAGTTTTTTTTACCAATATGGCAAAAAGAAAAAAAAAAGAGAAGAACTCCTTTGGTCTAATGAACTGTGCTTTCATATTGACAAAAACCCACTCATATAAAAATGACTTGAAACTTTAATATGATATCCACTGTAATTGTATGTGCCCAAGGAGGGAAAAAAGGGCAACTGTCCAAATATTTTTAATTGGACTGTACTCATTTTCATACTATCAATGCTTTAGTAAATATATGAAAAAATAATCAATTTATCAAGGTTTTTGTGTCATTAACTTTAAACAGGCTTTAACTATGCCTTCAGCAAAACGTTGTTGTACAGTTCTTAATCCTTTATTTACAATAGATTCCGTCGAAAGACAAACTTTTAGTTCTCTACAGTATGGATGAAGCTTAGGTCTCCCACGCTACAGTCATTTTGAGATCCCTGAGATGGATTGTTAGAGCCATATGAATATTTGAGAATTATTTAAAAAAGAAAATGTCACGCCACTTTTAGTTACATTCTAAACTGTTTCATTTCTTTAATATCTTACTTGAAATTCTTGGACATGGTGAACTGTATTATAGGAGCTTTACTACAAAAAAAAGAAAACAGAAAAAAAGAACAAAGGAGAAGATTTCATGGCCTTGTCGAGGTTCTTTTCCCTTTTTCAACTCTCACCCACCCTCACACATGCCCAGCGAGGTATGACTGACTGCTTCTGCAGTGAAATAAATGAAAACTCCACTTCTTCCTCCATCAGGATCCTTCCACGTCCTCTTCCCCCTGGTGGCCACCAGCCATTACTACGCCTTCTCTTTTCCAGTGAATTATTATAAATTTAAAGTGTTTCGTATCTTAACCCTGAGACTTAGATTATATTACCAGTGAATAAACCTGAAAATGTCATCAAACTGACTGAGTGCTTTGTTAAATATACATAAGAAAGGTGCTGTGTGTACACAGTCGATGCCTGCTCATAATCAACTTAGCATGCGTCGTTCTTTAGAGTCTCACTTTCGAGGGGTTAAGTACTGCGTTCAAAAGAAAATGAATAAATATTTTAAGCACAGGTGAAAGTGTTAATTACTTCATCTTCTGAAGCTTTTTGTTTTTTTTTTTTCCCCACATGAAAGCAGGATGAATGTCAGTCCATCATTGAAAACACGTTCTAATATATAACCTCAACTCCATTTTAGCCAAGGACAATAAAACAAAACCATGCGGGAAGCAAAACACAAAATACTTAAACTTTACAAATTGGTTTTGACTTAATTTCAATGTGCTAATTGTGAATATTAACAAGACGCCTGTGGCAGTATAAATCTGCGAGGATAAATAACACTTAAATAACAGTGACTGGAAAAATCAATCGACTTCCCCGCACTCTGTCTCCTGTCACTCTTAGCCAAGTGCTACCACACAACAACTCTCACACGTCCCCCTTCCAAACTGATAGAAGCTGATTTCGCCTCCACCCAGCTTTGTTTTTCTTCACAGCCGTTGGGTGGTCTGCATACCCCTCTATCTCTCTCTCGCTCTCTCTTTCTCTCACTCGCTCTCTCTCTCTCTCTCTCTCTCTCTCTCTCTCTCTCTCTCTCTCTCTCTCTCGCTCTCGTTTGCGTACTCATTGTCAAGTTCACAGCGTCTGTTTCTCTTTGAGCGTTATGAGAACCAGGCATGGTCCGAAACTCAATACCTGAGTATACACAATTAAGTTCACACCAGAGGTTATTGGGTGGAAGTGTGGTCCCATTCCATGAAATGTGGGAGTCGGTTCGGGAGGGTGTGAGCTGTGTATGTGTGGCTGGTTAGCTGGTCAAGGTTGGCGCGAGCGTCGTCAGGTTGGTTCACCGGCTGCGCCACAGGATGGAGTCAGAAGCTTTGTGCTCGGTATTTTGGTTGTTGGCAGTGGAGATTTTCTTTGACAGGTTGTGTTGTTCTTGCACTATAAACACAAAGTGCTATTACGTGTAGCAATTGTTTTCAGCTGTTTTGGATAAAAGTTGCTATTCATTTTGTTAAATTGCAGTCAGTGTTTTCAGCCCTCCTGGAAATGAAATGAAATGAAATTGGAATGTTATTTTGGGAAGTCAAAGTTTTATGAATGAAATCTGGTTTCAGCTCCAGATTTTTGGAGCCTCAGTTGAGTTGTGGTGTGCTTTGTGTGAAAGAGAGACAAAAAGAGCAGATGACAGTTTTTAGAGGGAGGAATTGAGTTTTTTGTGTTGGTTTCAATTTACCAATTTATCATATCTTGTCAGTGTACATCCTGAGTAAATGCATTTCAGAAAACTTGTTAATACCAGCCGTAAAAGCAGACTTTCTTAACTAGAAAGTAACACAAAGGCCAATAATTTTAAATTGTCTTCCAGTTGCTGAAGTTTATGAATGCTTTGAAACTGTCATTCGTTTCCCTGCATATTTTGTTAGTGGAAAAAAACAAATCCATGCTGCAGTGTTTTTTAACATTTAAATCCAAATTTTGAACAAGCGCACACACTCGTGCAATCAATTGTATTTCTGACTGTGCCCAGCAGAAATCACCCCAGGTGACCTTTTCATCCTGCTGAGTGTTTTAGTGTTGGATCCGCTGGCTCCCTCTGAGTACCATTCACACGCGATTGAGAGTCCCATGACAGGCCAGCTGGAACCTCCAGTCCACCACACACACACACACACACACACACACACACACACACACACACACACACACACACACACACACACTAAAACCCTTCCATTGAATAGCTGACAGACTGACTAACCTGTAGTGTCTCCATGTAGGATTTGTGTGTGTGTGTGTGTGTGTGTGTGTGTGTGTGTGTGTGTGTGTGTGTGTGTGTGTGTGTGTGGCTTCCTGTTTTGACCTGTGTTTGATTCCTTCCTGACAGGGTGTCATTTCTGTCAGCTTCAGGATAAAAATCTACTCAAGGGTTAAATGAAGGCGTTTCAGGGGTTTCAGATATTTATTTTTTTAGTTAGTTTTTTTTTTGTTTGTTTTCTACAGTTTTTGTGTAACTACTTGCTTGTCCAAGAAATATTTTATTCCTGTTAAAGTATTTCCAGTATCTGAACCCAGCATGTGACCCCAAAGGGTTTCACTTAAAGGTATGCAGCAGTCCTCAGAGACCCGTGAAAGTTTCTTGTGGACAGTCTTCACTGTGACGTTTTATTATGTGTGTGTGTGTAAATATATATATATATATATATATATATATATATATATATATATATATATATATATATATATATATATATATATATATATATATATACATACATACATACATACACATGTATATGTATGCTGTAACCAGTAGACATTTAGTTTTTATTGTATCAGAAGTGGAGAAAGTCAGTGCTGTATTCGTAGCAGCTGTAAAAGGTGAATGATTCATACACATGCAATATTTACATATTACTAGACACCGTTGGTAAATGTGAATTTTTCTATATTCCATGCCTTATTGTTTTCGGAGTTTGCTTAGAAGCGCAGATAGAACAAATGCAAGCCGACAAAACTTCAGTCAAGACCACATTTTACATGAGGACAAGATAAATTCAAAGTAAAACATTGTGTTTTTACAAGGCAGATGAGCCCTAATATCAAACCACATCTACAGCCAAAAGTAGACAATAGATTTCTCAATGCAACAGTTAGATAATCAGTATGAAAATAGTGAATTTCCCCCTCTTTTAGTGTAGTCATAGACTAACACAATATTAAAAAATGAGTCAATAAAAGTAACGCAATGTCACTAGTCTTATACATTTATCCACATGAATAAATTGTTGCTTATTTAAAACTAAAACAGATAGTGAGCTCGCATTTCAGTGAATGTACATTAGAAAAACAATAACAGCGTTAATTTGTAATATTTGGATATGGAGCAGCCTGTGGATGCTGTGTTATGGCATCAGTAAGAGCTGTTACAGTAACTTCTCAAATAATCTTTTTCACCTTGAGAGGTGTGCTTCTGTGCAAAATTCCTCTCTTTCAAAGTGTCTTTTCCCCTCTGTTAGTAAATTTAACAGACAGTGGAGCGTTGACGAAAGAGAGTTAAAGTTGTCGGATTCTATTAACTATTAGCATTACTCTAATCATTTGATGTGGTTTTCTTGAGAAGGACAATTTCATATTCTTCCCACAATTTCTTAAAAGTCGATATAATTAAATGCATTCTGAGTGATTGCAGTTCACACATACCTACTCACTCTCTCTCTCTCTCTCTCTCTCTCTCTCTCTCTCTCTCTCTCTCCATGAGAGGTGCCTTCAGGGGGCACTAGTCATGTTCCATTAATCCGAAGCAACCTGTGGTGATTGATCAATTAGCCCTTCTTAAAGCTTGGGCTCAGGCTGATCAATAGCACTGATCACCAGCCAAAGGTTTTTCATTAAGACCTGCTGCTCTGCATGAGTAGACTCCATTAGCATAGACCAAATGGACTGTGAGGAATTCAAATCAGCAGTGAGAAAAATGCTCACACAGGCCACACAGTTTTCTCAGTGTTTAGTTTTTAAATCTGCGTCAAAAAAAAAAAAAAAAAACTTGTCTGTGTCATTTACCAAATTTTCTGTTAGTGTTGATTCACAAATCTTATATGTACCGTACATTAAAGAGAATCTATGCATTCATATGTTTAAAATACTGTTGTTTTGGTTTGGAAAGTAAAGCAGGTTGTTACACAAACTCCCCAGGGAGTGCTCGAGCATTAACAAGACAAGCCCACTGCAGCCTCTGTTGTAACACAACTCAAACAAACTTGGTCTGCGTCATTTTAGAAAGGCTCGCCCAAAACATGATGTTCTCAAAATATACGCAGATATGAGCCGTATTGCTCCTGCATTATAGCTCCACAGTGAGCATGTCTGGCTGTATTTCCCTTTTAGACCAGGCATTGTCAGTCTATTTGTTACCTGAAAAACAGCGGATGCCGCTGTACCACAGTGATATGTCGGATCCACGACCCCACCGAACCCACGGGATCATCCTTAGCCTAAAACACAAAAACACTGGTCGGCTACCATTGACAAACTCACCTTTCTCACCCTTTCCTTACCCTCAGTGGGGCCAAGGGCCATTGTTTCAGCTAAACAATCCTCATTGAATTAAAAAAAAACTGGCCGCATGTTTTTTTCAGTGAGGCCGATGCGTACTGCTGTCATGGGTCCTCTCGTTAATGTGCCATCACTGCACCTCACATCCTTAGCAGACACAGGCAGCGCTAGGCTTACTTCCTCCATCTGTACTTAGATGTGTGTGCCCATGTCCCTCTATGACTGTGCATGAGTGACTAACGCCACGCAAGTGTGGAAGTGGATGGGGTGAATGAGTAAGATAACGAATGGTGGGTGGGCCATGTGTACATGTGATAGTCAGTTTTAAATCTCTCAACAGAGAGCAGATCAGCGCTGTGACATGAGGCGCTTTGGTCAGTGTTGAAAGTGTAGCATAGAGAATGTGCCCACATGATGGAGTCGATAAATACTGAACTGAAGTCCTCTTCAAATGTACTGTATGCCTCAACAAAGTCAGGAATGATGGTGAAAAAGTTCAAGCTGTCTGCAAATGCACTTTTTGACCTTTGTTGCATTCCAACTCTTTGTTGGTTACACTCATCACAGCATTAATTGAGCTTTAAATTATGCAGAAAAAATCTGTGTATTTCACCAATCTGTCTCAGTTTGGTGGGCTGGTTTGCATTGCATCATGTAAGGTTGCAGGATTTGATTCTGCCATTATCAACACTGTGTGCCTTGTTTTTTTTTTCTTAAAGGATTTCAGCTAAATCAAAACAAACCCAAACTGTTTGATTGAAGTTATACACTGGTACCTAAAAGGAAAAAAAAAAAAAAAACCCTTCATTTCATCTCACTTCATAGATCATTAAATGCAAGACAAGGCTGTTTATTTGTGCAGTCATCGTTCTGCAAACTCTGAGTGTACATGAAAAAAATGTTAACTTATGTTATTGGTTTGTGGATCCATAATTGCTAGGTTTTGTGCCCAGTGTTACCGCTGAGGAGCAGAGTATCATTATACCAGACTCAAGTTTAAAGAAACATTTCAATATGGTGGAAAGGTATAAAGAATAAAATAGTATCCAATAAAGGATTGGAAGTATTTTCTTAATATTTTTTTATGTTTAGTTTGGTAGGATTCATTTGTATTGTATACAATTTGTATACAGTCCCTGAAATGCACACAAAAAACAATGAAAACTACAGTAAGTTCAGGTTTTGAGGACGGTTATCGAGAGGTATGCTGCCTTTGAAAGGATGCTCATAAGTGTGTTAACGCTGGTGTGTGTGTGTGTGTGTGTGTGTGTGTGTGTGTGTGTGTGTGTGTGTGTGTGTGCTTGTATGTCTGTGTGTTTTAGCGGGAAGGAAGGGAGTTGGTCATAGAGATACTGGGGCAGACAGGAAGAGATCATCCTGGTGTTACCACAGCTGGGGTTAAGACCTCTGGTCTCCAGACCCATGCATAGTGCACACACAGGTTACTGCTCAAATGTTCACAGACACCAGTACACACACTGTTAGACAGATAAATCCTTTATCCTTGTCTCATCTCACCTAGAATCTGACCTTTTACCTTCCCAGTAGTATTTGTGTATTTGTGCACACCAGCTTTGAAAGTATTCACACAGATGTTGATGGAGTTTAGTGATTTGTGTTATAGGGATGGCTATAGCGTTTAACATTTACATGAGCGGGGGGGGGGGGGGGGGGGGGGGGGGGGGGGGGGGGCGGTGAATGAATGGATGGATGGACAGAAGGACGGATGACATTGTGTCCACCCCCAATAGAGTGAGGAAGTCCCTATCAGAACACAACAGGAAAGAGACAGAGCAAAAACAAGTGCATGTCTTTTTGGACATTAAATCACTTCCTGTAGGGCTCTGGCCTGCCTCCCCCACCACCATGCTCTACCTCCCTCACAAAGTACAGGTCAGCGTGTCTTTTGGCATGCAAACACATTGATTAAATATACATCTTTATAGTGTTTTTGCAGATATGTCTTTAGAGCTTGGCAGGAAATGAGTGCTCTCTGACAAATAGGTTTGAAGACATCTAGAAAAGTCGAGTTTAGATTTGTTTGTTTATTTGATTTAACACCTTAGCTCCACAAATAAGAGTGTGTTGCTGTATGTCCGGCGTATGTATGGTATTCTGTGCAGTGCACCAATCTGATTTATCGCTGTGACTTGCAGATGTGATGAGTATCAGAGGAAGCAAGTGCCCTATAAATCTCGGTGCCCCGACAGATCACAGGCCCTGTGTCTGGATCTGGTGCCTTGATCTTCATCCAAGAATAAAAACAAAGAGACAAAGGTTTATCTGTGGATTGTGCAGGAAAGGGCCTTTTTAATGGTGGCAGGAAAAGGCAATGACCACTTGTCTCATTCAAAACAGAAACGCTACCCTCACTCTGGCGGGCTTGTCGTTTCTTTCAGCTTGTGATTGACACTGCCTGGCACTTTGCAGACATCACATATGTAGAGCAAGTCTCATACACATATTGGAAATGCATTCCTCACACACTCCTGTCCTCATCACAGGGCACTGCTGTAAAAAATATGACTTCCTTCCTCAAAGCATTTTCCTGTTTATGTCTGAATGCAGGTCAGGAGAGGGGTATAGTGGTCCCTACCTCATTCACAGTCTCACTCCCCATAGTCCTAACGATGCAGGATGTATGGAGCCCAGTGTCAATACATTAAACAAAATATCTGTCAAGAGGTGTGCATATTTTTTACAGTGTGCAGCTTATTTGTATCAAAGGCACAAAGGTACCCTTGTTTGAACCTGCCGGTTTCCCTGAATCTGGATTATTTTTGAGTACTCCTGATTTTCTGGTCACATTATGACTCAAACTTTATGTCTATGTGAATCTTATTGCGGGGATATCATCTTTCTGTGTTAGCAATGTGACGGTCTCGCAACCTGACCGGGGTGTTCCCTGCACAGATCACCGTTTTTTGCTGGTATGGGCCCAACTGACCCTCCTCTGGATGGTGTGGGAGTAGAAAATGAATGAATAAATGCATGGGCAGATGGGTGGATACTCTTTTGACAAGACATTAATCACATCACACAGGCCTATTTTTTGGTTTGTTAGAAAGAATGTGACTTTTTAAGTTTTGGTTGTCGGGTTATAGTTTTCTTCTTTTATACACACAAAAGGGACAATATTCTCTAAGCAAACATGCTCTTATGACACCATTTGTGATTTCTGCTTTCCATAAGACCCACACATGCCCGCGAACACCCACCCCTCAAAAATGTCTCAATTGCACACACATGGATCTTCCTGAGGAGCACAGTTTGTTTCATTTTCTGCTGATTTGCCTAAAACAGGCAGCGGCCGCTGCTGTCAATGTTTAATTTAAGAGCTCATGTTCCCCCTCTGCACAGAACGCTGTGGTTGGGAGCCTTGATGGGTTTAACAAGGGGGGTCCGATGGGTGGGTTGGGGGAAACGGGTGGATGGCTAGGGTGGGGAGCTGACGGAGACCCATAGGTCTCCGGGCGCAGTCATTAAGATGGCTCCTCGGTTTGGAGATGAGAAAGCATGCTCGGCACTCCGGACTCATTGAAGATGCTCCCCTGCCTGGCTGGGGCATCCATTATTAATGAGTTTTTACAAATTTCTACTGACATTTTTATCAGTTGTGAACGTCTGTTTCTTATTTGGCTGCTCTGTTTGTGTCTGTCATCCCCATGGAAGACTAAAAGTACTTGACAAACTTCAAGCTGTCACATTTACATGTGTTTACTTTTTGGTTTTCACATGTGCTTTCACTGGTAGTGGGAAATGTTATGGTAAATGTGTTAATATATAGTTTAACCTCGCTATCCAATAGTAGTCTTTGTGACACTGTATTGAAATCGAGGTTTATTTGCTTTGTACTTGCAGAAGCAGCCCAGTGCACAACACAATGCCAACTTCTGCACTCTTCAATTAATATTTTGTTGCTTAAAAAGATTGTTAATTGATTTGCTGATTAAATGATCATTAAACATTGCTTATATCATAGCCCAAATATTATAAATACTGAAGAAGAATTGTGTTGTTAAAAGGACACATTCAAAACAGAAACGCCCCCTCATGCTCATGCTGCATCAACTGTGTGTTCCTAGATGTCCAGCGTGGGTTCATCTGGAAGTATTATCTGTCCGCTGTCTACCATCTCACACCCGCGCATCAGTGGCAGAGCTGGTATTGATCTGACCGCTGCCCTGTGCTTTGGTGTTCACAGCCTCAGGCTCCACACAGCCTCACCTCATCTTATATCACTCACCTCATATTAGACTCTGAGCTTGATATACACCGTTAGGCTCTGATACGCTCCCAGAGAAAGCCCCTGTCAAATGCCAGTTCACATGATGTCCAAAAGAAAGACTGCCCACTTGCTGTCAGTCTTACCACGGTCTCAACAACAGACCCATATATGGTTGTATGATTTTGTTACTGCTACTTCTATTTAAAAAATGTGTTTTTATTATTACTGTGAGGAAAATCTCAATTGGATAGAGAATTCCAGGTCACTTCCTTTTATTTGAATATATATTATTTTCCAATACTTAGTTGTATGTTTTTCAGCATTCATCTCAGAACTATTGAGTTTAACTCCAAGGTAGATATTTGTTTCTACCTCCGTGCGTACACACTCAGTGTCTGGGTGTCTTCATTTCACCAAAGGTGTTTAAATGCTTGGCACAAGGGCACCTTTGCAGTGATTTGTCTAACCCATCCAATTTTGTTTGTCTCTCCTCTTAACTTCCTCACTTATTTTATAGGCAGCAGTAAAATGGTGTTCATGCATGACAAATGCACTGTCTTGACACTCTTCCCCTGACTTTTGAGGGATCATGTACTGTAGCTTGAAGTGATTTTAAAGATTTAAAGTGACTTTTTGACATAAGGAGGTGCGTATCACTCAACAGTTGGGGAGACTGGAGATCTTCATGCCAGGCAGTGGCTTCTCGCCAGAAAGAAATGAGCAGCAGCAACGACTGAAAGACTAAGAGTAACAATTTAGGCCACAACTAAAGCCTTAACAAATATCGTATGTTTTCACATGCTCAGGAAACTGTGTGTGTGTGTGTGTGTGTGTGTGTGTGTGTGTGTGTGTGTGTGTGTGTGTGTGTGTGTGTGTGTGTGTGTGTGTGTGTGTGTGTGTGTGTGTGTGTGTGTGTGTGTGTGTGTGTTTTAGGATGTGCTCATATTGAACCTAAGGGCATCTCTGAATGCTGCTTTTCTTTTTAATTTGTCTCTTTCCTCTAAAGAAATTTTCTAGCAGGCTGGAATCAGCTAATTGCTGATCTTTGTCCCACTTGCTGCTGGTTCATTACTGAGTGCAACAGACAAACTGGGAAAAAAAGCACATTTAGCTGGTTGAGGTACTCAGTATTTAAAAAAAAAACTTGTTTTTTCTTGGCAAATTGTGAAAGAAAGGCGTAATGATTCAAATGCAGCAATCAACCAAAATGGCCAATGGATTGCTTTATTACTATTGTCTAAAACATTCAGCCAATGCAACCATTCCAGTGTCGTGGTGTTGAACGTTGTGTGTGAAGGTCACAGGCACTAACACGAACCAAGTCTTAGTTCTTCCAGCAGCAGTCCAGCAAACATGAAGCTTGTTCACCCTTGACTTGTTCTTGTTAACCTTCTGACCATGAAACAAAGAGCACTTGACTGGTTAGCTATCTCACCACAACTGATTGACATACTCCAACCTCCAGGTTATGTGATGCAGCCTCTTCTCTTTTACATTTGACTCCTGACTTCTGAAACAGATCCACTTCTTAACAAATACAAAGTGGTCGTACACTGGGAATATTCCCTTTTTGTCAAAACTCTCTTTTTTATTGTTCTATTGAACTCTGTGAAGTTAATTTATAGGAGATGCACTGCAGTGTTGCTGCTGCCTCTGGCAAAACACTGAACCTCTTAAGAGTCCTCAGTAGCTTACTGAAACTGTTGCTGTCTCAAGAGAGAGCTGGCAGACTAAATAATCAGTTTCCCATCACAGTGACAGTCTGAGAGCAGCTGTTTGCATCTGAAGGCCTGCCAGCAATCGTCCGCTTCGCTCTGAAACTGAGAAGGAAAGAGGAGATGCACAGAGGGAGGGAAAGACGAAAGGAAAGTTTCTTCTTTATTCAGGCCTCTTAAGGGTTTTGTTATTGATCTCACCAACAGACCTGCAGATGTATGTGTAGAGACATGTGCAGAAATACTTTCAGCATCCATCTGTGCGTGTTTTCAGTGGTATGTAGTGACACACACACTGAGCAGAAGCTGAACCTTTGGCTTTTGACACAGGTGTTCAGTGTGGTACGCTCAGGGATTTATCATTTTTGGATTGAAAAATAAAATAAATGTAGGTAGTGCCTCCTAACATACATTCCTAACTCTTCATCTGTATGTATTTAATAAATAGCCGTATTTAATAACTCAAATATTTCTTAAATTTGAGGAGAAATTATTCAATTGTTCTGCTTAACGATAAGAGGTTCTACAGCTTTGGTTTTGTCACTTTGCCCTTGGTGAAGCTTGATTTCCCTACAGTTACTGCACCTTACTGATATATTTAAATTGAAAATATAAAAGTTAAATACAAAAAAAAGTGCCCCAAGCTTCTCAAAGGTCATACTGAGGGTTACATGCTTTAATAGTGTAGCCTTTTTAAAAGACATAAAATCCCATCAAGACACATATTAATAGCATTTCTATGCTGGAAATGGTGAATTATGCTCAGTTTATCGTCAAGTGTCATTTGTTTTTGTTTTTTTTAATGAAAACATAGGGTGTTTATTCACACATTTTTTAATTTAAGTATTTTGATGAGTGTCCTTTAATGAGTTAAAACCACCTTTCATTCTGACAATTTAATGCTTGAGGCTTTTTCAGACTGGTTCAGTCGTCTGGTAATAGGAGGCAATAAAAGCCAGCCAGGATGAATGTAACATTAATAATGTTAATTACTTTGACAAATAGTAGCTCAATTATTCTCAACAGTAGGAGAGCAAATTTCAGTGATTCACGGGGCACCAAAAATATCACAGATGTTTCTACTGCAATAGAATCTTCATTTATTTCCACATTTGAAAATTATTTTTGTCTCAGCTTTCAAGAAATGCCTGAGGTCACACTCAAAAAAAGCTTATTTATCTGACCTTTTTTCCTGGAGGAAACCAATCTTTTCTACCCAGGATTTTGCATATGATGAACAGTGTTAGATTTTCCGGTCGTCATGTTATTATAGTTGCCTCATACCTCTTTTTGTTGCTCCCATAGAGCACTCTTTTTGATAATGTTGAAGCAAAGGTCAAGTTTTCACATGCAGTCATTGACGAGCATTCACCTTCGCCACTTGGCTGAGGTCTGGCAAGATTAATTCTTTGTGTCTTGCCAGGTTCATCTTTCTTACAATGGAGCCAAGCGAACATGGGAAAAAAAAAAAGTGTGTGCTTGGAAATGTGTGTGTTTTTAAAAGACATTGGTGCAACCGTTTTAACAGGGTGACTCTGTTTGAATTAGATGTTCTAACCCCCCGCTTGCTAAATGGATTTCTAAAGTGGCTGTAGTTGGAGGCTTTCAATCGGATGCAACCTTGAGTCCTTTTTTATGTGAGCTCTGTAGGATTTAAGTGCCGGTATAACATGAGCACGACTGAATGCATGCTCCTCATTTTTTGAAATTGAAAAATCTCCAAAGGCTCTCCCCATTGTGCAGGCAATTAATGGAATGCTGGCAGCGAGGTTCAGGTGCTTAAAAGTTGTATTTTTTTCTCTCTCTCTCGATCTCTTTTTAATGACTAATAAAGGATAATCATCGTGGAAGAAACATCATAATGCTGTAGGCTTCCTCTTTATGCACAATGATGTATAATGCATGTTTTGAAATGAAACGGCAGCGGCCTTCGAACTATTCCATCTCCAAACCTTAGTGTATTTGTTTTGCATGCCACAGTGAAGCTTTTGCATAATAATTGTGAGTGTTCCCATTAACAATGCTTGCCTATTAATTTGATCTTTACATTTTTAAAGTTTGTCCATCAGGCCGCCAAACAATGGGTCCCCCAGTCGCTCTCTGGTGTAAGCGATTAAATCGTAGGCTAATTGCCTCTCTGAAGTTTCGCCGTGTCTTCTTAGCCTCCTTCTCCTTTAGTGAAATATTTTTTCTCCTAATAATTTTGGAGTGTATTTAAAGTGTTGAGCTGAAAAGACTTCCAATATTTAAGTAAACATTTAAATAAAATGCCAGCAAAAGTTAATTTCATGAGTGTTTGTTAAACTAAAACCAAGCTCCTTCTCATTTGAATGCCAGACATTTACCTAAGGCCTTGTATAATGTCTTCTTTCTTCTGGTTGCTGTTTGGTCAGTTTTGAGTCCACATATTTGAGACTGAAAATCCCTCAAGACAAA
Source organism: Salarias fasciatus (assembly GCF_902148845.1). Lineage (NCBI taxonomy): Eukaryota > Metazoa > Chordata > Actinopteri > Blenniiformes > Blenniidae > Salarias > Salarias fasciatus. The sequence continues at coordinate 8,541,818 of NC_043766.1, read as the reverse complement.
CAGAATGTTGACTCAAATAATGCTTTACTTTTGAGTATACATCTAAGTGGAATTGACATTATTGTTTGACAGAGAGGCAGAATGTGGCAGTGCGACTGAGTATTCCTTCAGAGCAACAAGTTGGAGCATCGACACAGAAGCAACGTCTGTCTGTTCAGAGTTTGCATGTTTTCCCTGCACCTAAGTGAGTTTCTGTCTAGATATTATTGATTCTTCCAATGTTCCAAAAAATGTTTGCTGACTTTTGATTGTGTTTTTCTGAGTTAGTCCTGTGACGGAGGGGTGACTTGTCCCGCTTGTCCTAATCCAATTTTGAAAAATTAGTATGAAAAAGAAAAATTAATTATTGAAAAGAAGAATGACTGTATAATTTTGTAAAACAATTGCCAGTTGAAGTTATGAAAACATTTTACCTTCCATACGTCCTGTGCACTTGGTGATCGGAGGGCACTGGTTAATGAGCTGCTGTGGGAGTTCACACACCTGCAAATTAGTTTTCCTTGTGTGTATTATTACAATTCAAAATATAAGATTTTAAAAAATGAAACAGCCCTAGCATTCTTTTTTTTTAATAGTGTCTTAAGCTAACAAGACATGCATGTTCAGGTAGGTGAGAAACAGGTCCTATGATTTTTGCGTTTTGTAAAAAGTCACAGAATTTAGGTGTGACAATGACATTTAATTAATATAAATGTAGAATTATGCAGTATTTTTTTTTCACTCCCCCCCCCCCCCCCCACACACACACACACACACACACAATTTGACCCAAGAGTATATAAACAGGGACGTTTAACGAGGAAGAACTAGTAAATAAATAAAATATGTGTGCAAGCATGTTGGTTAGTAAAAATGTGTCCAACGCAGCAAGTTCAGCACAGCAGTTCACCTGCTGGTTGTGTTGGGAAAAAAAATCTTTTCTCCTAACACAAAAAAGATTTAAAAATACATAAATAAATCAAAAACATGATGCTGAAAGTGTCAAACATTGAGATACAAAACTCCAGGTGGCATTCTGTAAACACTTTTGTCCATAGGTGATTTATAAATAAATCAAATAAAAAAGAAACAGTAAAAGTTCATTCTTATAATGGTTAAAAAAATATATCAGAACAGATATCATTGGGTTTTAAAACACCAATTAGCACAGGTTTGGCGATATGAAGTAAAACTCATCCTCCTCATATTTTCACGTGGTAAGAAGTTGTGCTTGGTGTGGTCAGATATTGTCTATGTTAAGACAGGTTTTGCCACCAAGTGGCGTTTGTTTTATTTGGAGCGGGTGTGCTTATTTCAGGCCTGCAGAGCCTGAGGGCCTGCCTGAGACTCAACTGAATATAAAACTTACATATTCCAGCATTCAGTTGCACTTTTTTTTTTTTTTTTCTCTCGCGATCTTGGAACACTTCCAAAAGCTTTTGTTTTTTTTCTTGTGCCCTCAGTCTTTTTCCCTTTGAATGTGCTTGACAATACAGGGAAACATACAAGCGCATCTCGGTAAACACGAGTGATGTGGTTCCAGAGTTTAAAAGCTTCACATAACACTGGCAGACACAACTTGGGGCTGTTTGTGTGACGGAAAGGAAAACTTGTTTAGAAAACTGACAGCATTGTGAGTCCGTATGTGTGTATGTGTGTGCATGCGTGTCTTATGCGTGTGTGCGTGTTTCAGTGTGCGCGTGTGCGAGAGAGGAAAAAAATCTTTGCGTATGTGTGTGTTTATGTTGCTTTTGGCAAGTTATTCATTTGTGCTTTTTTCCCCTTGCTCTCTGTGTGGTTATCTTTTGAGTTGGCTGGTTTGGAGCTGATGTCCACCTTCGGGGATGCGCATAGCATGCATTTCTGAGTATTTTCACCTGAGGCTGCACTTGTTAGAGTCTGTGGATAAATGTATATACATTATTTATACAAATTCAGGGCGAGTGAAAGCAGGTTTAACACATTTACAGACAGGAGGCCAGGCACTGCAAGCCAAGCTCCAAGTGAGGATTTCAACGCTGTGCGCCGGGGATCGAGCTGGCCGCTTGCCCGTCTGTGACCAGCATCCTTAATGCTGCACGTGAACACCGCTAACATTATCCTCAGCTCCACAGGAAATAAATTATCCCTTGTATGATTTTCCTCATCAAAACAAATTTAAACAAATAGACTGAAAGAAGTTGGCCGTTGTTGAATTTACAAGTGATGTTTTTACTCAAACATGGCTTGCGGCACCGTATTTAGCAGCTTCATTGCTTTAGTGAAAGAAAGGAAGATGAAACGAGATGAATGAACCTGAGTGAGTTAGAGGCTCCCCAAAGTTACTGAGAATTGTGAGGATGACCACACAAAATGCAGAAAAAAACATTTCCTCCTGAGGTTTCATGCCATTATACAATAATGAGAGACGTTGTCCTACCAAAGTTTTGCATTCTTTTCTTGCAAAAAAAATAAAGATCAAATAAAATTTATTTCTCATTTGTGGTAAAGTGTAAATGTTTGTATATGTGGAGTCAAACCTTCACGAAGATTTAGTGGAATATCTTTATTGATTAGATTTTATATAAAATTGTTTTAAAGGTTCATTTGTTAAATAAATGTATTTTAAACCTTTAACACAGAAAATATATTGAAATTAATTTAGAAATATTTGAATGTTAAAAATGATTTACAACTGATTATTAAAAACGGTTAAATATTAGAGCTGAACCTCGTTCATTAAAATACACTTAAGACTGTCATATGACACTGTCATGTCAAATATGATATATATATATATATATATATATATATATATATATATATATATATATATATATATATATATATATATATATATATATAAGTATATATCTTATATATATATGTGTTTTTATAATTATTTATAATTATCATATTTTATTGCAATGAGTCATCAAATTGTTTTAAGCACTTTATCACATTTTTGACAAATTGCTATAATGGTTGTGTTCTCACAGCGTAATTAACTGCTGTTTTCCAAAGTGACAGGAAACCGTCCGTCTCACATGTCCTTTCTGTCTCTCATCCAGGAGCCTCGTCCTCCAGTGGACACCTTGTCGCCTGGGTGCAGTCTTCACGTACCCATGGAGCTTGAGTTCACTGCCTCCTGCTTCCCTCGCAGCCCTGAACCTCAGAAAAGTCCCAGCCTCGTCTCTGTCGACTGAGCTGGATTGCATGATATTTAGTTAAATATTAAAATATTAATGTAATGCCTCAAATCTAGACTTCCTGGTATTTTTATGTAAACGAAAAAAAAAAAAATTTGTGTGTTTTATTTTGTTTTTCCTTTATGTCATGAACCTGAAAACAGCAGTCTACCAGATAAACTGCAATTTTCTTTTCTTTTCTTTTTTCTGCATTTTGCAACTGTGATATCCTCGGTTTGACGTCCCGGAGGTCATCATGTATCCCCTCTGATTCCTCTGCTCTCCCTACTGAAGTTTTCTGTAAACGGTGGAATACAGGTCCAGAAGACACGATAACATCAGCCTAAAGCAGAACAGTGACATTGTGCATAAATGATTATTGTCATTATTATTATTATTATTTTTGTTCTGTATACTATAAACTGATTGTTCTTGAATTTCATTTGAATGTGTCTCTCCTATTGCTACAGGTTGTGTTATTGTGATCATATACAAAGGTTGCTTCAGTGTCATTTTCAAGTTTTCAACACAAAAGAAAAATGTGAGCATACAGCATTAGTGTGCTGAGGAAGCGAGAATCTGATGTTATAAGCATAATAATTATTTATTGAAATATGAGGAAAAATTCAATTAGCTTCAAAGAGAGAGAGAGGGAGAGAGAGCAAGATAGAGAGAGATTCCCAAGGACCAGGTGATGATAGGAGCATTCAGCAGGAGGGATAAAAGTCATAGACAAACGGGAAGGAAACGGCATTTTGATGTTTGGTGTATCCATGTGTTGCCAGTGTACATGAGCTTATTATTCACAAAGGGCATTGTTTAAGTCCTTGACAAAGCATGTATCCTGCATACAAGTCTATAAATCTGACAGTGGCTGTGTAACCTAACATTTTGTTATGAAGCAAACAGCTAGATTTCACAACACGTCTTTGTTTTTTTTTATTCTGACTTCTGTGTCACCTAAAAAGGCTTCTGCCGTAAACGTCTGAAACTGTCGCTTTAAAAGATCTTTTCAGGTGATGGAGTCAGCAGTGTGTTTGCAGACATGCATTAAAGAGTTGGATTTCTGCAAAAAAAAAAGCCATATTATTGACTACATTGCTTGCATGTGGAGTTCACCCGCGTGTTTCAGGTGGTCCAAGGCAGCTGCAAAACCTTGTTGGCGATCACTCAGATTGTCTGATCATTAGACACAATTGATGAGTGTAACAGTTGGTGGAGCCCATAATCAGGACAGCTCATTTACAATGGAGTAAGGTTACTTGTACATTAAACATGCCATTATAAGATTACTGATTATCCCATGACTTATTTAACAAAATGTAGACAAAATAACCACCACAGGTTGTAGTGAGAAAACTAAGTGCTGGGACATTTTGATAAAAACAGTAACAGCTACTGTACACATGGATGAACTCTGCATGAGAATCATTTAGGCTGCCATATGGTATGCTAAGAAAAGAAACAAGTTCTGTTAAATTTGGACACAATACTAGAAAGTCACAACTGACAAGAGAAAGATGCAGTCTTTGGTATAAGAGCAAACCAGACAAAACAATGATGTGGGCTGAAATTCAGGAAGAAAAATGGATGTGGCACGAACATCTTTCACACCTACTTACTTAAATACAATACTTTTTTTTTCAATATACAGACTTGCATGAACAGTTCAAAGACTAAGAAAATTTGCAGCGATTTCTTTTTTTTTTGTCTTATTTTTCTTTTCCTTTTTCTTTTTTAAGTCCATTGTTTTTGCTCTAGACCTGCATCTCAGAACTACTAATGGAAACAAAACAAGAACATGCTACAGTAAACAAATTTATTCTGGTGTGGACACCTCACGTCATGTAACACAAAGATGGAAACCTATTGACGCAATAAATTATCTTCATTGTTAAGCGTAACCAGTGACATACTGTACATCCATAAGATCAAAGCACTGTAAAAAAAAAAAAAAAAGAGAAAACTTTTACAAATAAAATGTTTGAGAATGAAATGGAAATCTTTTACAGCAATGCTCAAAAATGTAATGTTTGAATGCCAGCAGACACAGAAAATTATAGTTTAAGTTTGATTCCTCTTTGATTTTAGTGTCTCACGACATAATTTAAGTACTGCTCAAAACAAAATAATAATAATAAAAAAACACTGTACACACACCAAAGAAAGCCAGATAGAGGGATCTTTTTCTTAACTTTGCTGATTTCATGTTTAATTTTTTTCTTTTTTTCCTTTTTTTTTTTTTTTTTTTTTTTTAGGAAATCATTGCTTTGCAATTTATGCTTCATCACAGTTCTCTCCCATATGACCCCATGAATGTAAACACCTGTTGAATTCATTTTTTTTGTTTTAATTTTTTACAACATTAATACTTTATATATATATTTGTACATATTTTCATTCACATCTGCGCGGTTAGCTAGCATGGTAATGAAATAAGGCAAGACTCACATAAATGTGACATCACAATTTTTTTTGTCTTATAATACTGATTATTAGGTATTTGTAATTTACCTTCTTCTCTACTGCTGCAGGCTTTGGTCTTCGGACAAAGGCAGGAATAATCCTTCTCAGTCTCCAGAATCACTCTTTGTTTTGTTCCAGTTTGAATGAAATGATAAAAAGGAGATGTGTTTTTTTTTCTTCTTATTTTTTTGCAGGAAAAAAGGGCTATAAATACAATTATTTAAGCTGACATTATTAACTGGTCTTTCTGAGGTACATAGTTTAAGATGATTTCGGGAGGTTGTATAAGAAAGGGGAACCACAAGGTGAGCACGAGGAGCAAATGACTTCCATTACAAGAGGAAAAGTATTCTTATTAGCCTATTTTGTTTGTTATTCAATGTATTTTTTTTCTCCAGACCTCTTTTTTTTTTTAACCTTCTGTTTTCCCTTCTTATTTAGGTCCAGCTGCCATGTAGGGCACGTCTGAGTTGAAAAACCAGACCAGACACCGAAAGAGTCTCGCCTGATTGACTGCTTGTCTGTTTGCCTTTACAGTACCAACAACAGCTCAAAGTCAGTTTTAGTTAAAGAGCACACAGGAGGATCATCCACAGAATAAGCCACCAGTCATGTCACAAAGCTGTCTGAAAGATGGGCAGTGTTAGTCAACTTCCTTTCCCGGCACAAAAAGCCTCTCGTCGTAACACCAGCGCTAAAACACTTCAGGGTTGTGATTTTTTTTAAGGTCTCGGTCGCACCGTCTGATAGTCTTGCTTGCGCAGACGACTGAATATCATCACGTGTCAAATGTAGACTTTGCTTCAGGTGTTTTTTTTTTCTTTTCGTCCTTTCAACACTGTCTTTTTCTGTGCAGTTAAGGAGAAGCGGCCCTTCTTTCAGACATTCACTGCTCTCTTTCTTCTTTTTTTTTTCTCTTTTTCTTTACAATAAAGCCATCTGTGTATTGTTTTCCTGTGCTCATTATTCAAAAGTCTCAGCACATGTATTTGTCCAGATCTGCACTTCATGTTGTAACTTGAACATCCAAATGAGCTCGATATAAACAAGAGTTTCTAAATGTTCGCTTCTCTCCGTCCTTCCAGACCATCACACAGTCAGCTGTAAGCTGGGAGTTCAGTTTGGTAATGGCATTGTTTGGAGTTTCTGGAGCTGCAGACGGGCTGTGACCCTCCTAAGCCCTCTTGGCGTGCAGCATTTCAATGAGCAGGTTGTTGCAGGGCACATCGCCGTTCAGGTGTTTGTAGTAAAGATATTCTTCGGCCTGCAGACTGATGGCCCGGATCTCAGGTAGTCGCAGGAGGAGCTGTCCGAACTTGTCCGTTTGCTGCGGGTAGTTGCACATTACGTAGTCCAGCAGGGCAGCGTTGACTTGCTCCTGGACGCTCTCAACCAGGTGAAAGTTCTCCAGGTTCTTGACATCTGCAAAAGGAGGCAAGACAACCGTTAGCTGAGTTAAAATATTTGAGAGAAAGTAGGGATTTATGGGAGGATCGGGGGTTTGGTGATCGGGTAGAGGGCAATTTGACACTTAAAGTTAGGGGCATAAATTGTGGTATATAGGCCTGAAACAGTAAAACTTTGTTTAGAATTAGGAGTGTTCAGAACCATTAAAAAAAAATTGCCAATAATTTATTTTATTCAGTTATGAAATGTATCTTGTAATTATTTCCACCTATTTGTAATTGTACATTACAACAATAAGGTATTCTCTGAAAAGACTCCATCAAAACCTGGCCCCCCCTTTTTTTTTTTCTTTTGGAGGGGGGACATGTGTTTATAGTTTTAAGGTCTACACAGTCTGGACACAAATCAAAAGCAGTATTTAACCTAAATAATGTACAAAGGCACCGTGCCTCATATTCTTACAGATAAAGGTTAGATTAATTAGGATCTTCATTTATCAGGGGACAGTGTTACGAGTCAGATTCTTTGGTTGTGGCTCATTTTCACTTGGCTAAAACTGCATGATGAAATATTCCTCCCTGCTTTTATTTTTTTTTTTTCTTCTTCTTTTTCTGAATCATCTCCTGGGACTACATTGTACAGGGAATCAGGTAAAGGCAAAAAGACTCTTCTCCTCAGAGATTAATTCCCTTGGAGTCAATAAATTATGCAGGGCAGAGTTGTAGTCATATTAGCGCCAGGCTGCTTTTTCTTATCGGATGCCTTCACTCACCTTTTTATACTTTTTCATCACAACAAAACAATGTGTTCTTGTTATCAATTAAAAATGAAAAACTTTACAGCCTTATCAGGCTTGAATCTGCTGGAATTAAAAAAAAAGTCAACTATAACTTTAAATACCCAGTGCACTTCACATACAGAAATTCATCTCAGTGGATAGTCTTTTTTCACTAATAATTCTTTGTGCAAAAATGTATTTTGCATTTTTCAAAACCCTATCTTTCTGCACAGCTATAAGCACTTTTCCTTGACAATAATAAGCTCACTAGGGGTTTAAGCAGATTATTGCAAGACAAGAGAAAAATTTGCTAAATGGATAATGGTGGAGCAGAGCGCTGTGTGTACTTGTCATGATTATGAAGCGCAGGGCTGCAGAATATTTAATTAGGTAGCAGCTCTGTGTGTGCGCCTGTGTGATCTTTTATTAATCTGTTTGACCCCAGGTCGAGTGTGTTCACAGTGGGCTAATGTGGAATGACAGAGTCCCTGTGTATAGTTGACACCTCCGCACCAACACACACACACACACACACACACACACACACACACACACACACACACACACACACACACACACACACACACACAATGTATCTAATATCACCTTGTTTCATAGTAAATCTCAGCTTCTCTTTTTCTTTCTGTCTGTCTATTTCTCTGTTTCTCACACGAACACACAAAAATCCAAGAAAAAAAACAACATATTTCTTTCTTACAAACGTAGCTCCCCCTTCACACACACACACACACACACACACACACACACACACAAACCCCATCCACCCACCCAGAGCATTAGGAGGAAGGAGGGGGAGATAAATCAGCAGCTAATGAGGTCTAGAGAATGAGAAGCAGGTCCTTCAAGGCACTTCCATCTATGATGCACTCTACCATGCTATTGCAATCTGTATGCGTGTGTGTTTGTGTGTGTGTGTGCGTCTGCTTGTGTATGTGTGAGCTGGTGTTTACCATGGTGCATGCTCACCCTGACCTCTGGGTGACACGGCAGGGGGCTAAATAAGGCCAAGGGGAGGGCAGGAAAAGGGGGAGGGGTGTGGCCTGTGACAAAGAAGCCTCCAAACAAACATGACATGTGCTTTTTCCTGCTGCCAGTCAGCTACCCGACCCTCTCTCAGACTCCTGAACCATCTTTAACACCCCCAACACCAAAATGTAAGTGTTAATATAGGCTTACATAAGATAACCAGATCGAGCATAAATTTGCTTTAAGCAATGGCACACAGACGTCCTACGCAGGTCAACAAAAGAGAGGAAAAATATGACTTGCTTTCATCTGCACATGTAGAGATTTAAATATGCAGTAAAAGTTTCTCAGAAAGTTGTGAAATTATGAAAATTTGTTTGTGTTCATCAATCAGTTTTTTGTTATATTTTTCAAGAATATTTTGTGTGCTTCTCGTGAATTTTAGTACCTAATGAGTGGCTTGATCCTTAACCACTTCCTGTCACTGTACAAATCAATTCATGATGGTATCTTTGATATTTTCAATAATATCTAAAAAAATATATAGCTTTCTTTTTGGTTTGTAGTTCATGCTGAGTGTAAAATTCTCTCTGTGTCCATGTTTACTTTGCACTGAAGAAAAAAAAAAAATCAAATGATTCCAGCAAACATCATTGGCCTGGCCGAGGAGCTCTAGGAGATAGAGTTAATGTTTTTATGTTTTCATTTATTTTTGTCTTAAGCAAGAGCTGTAAGAAACAATGGACACAGACAGAATGGAAGACGTAGTGAACCGACTGGCACCATGGCCATGGGGAGACCATGGAATATATGAGTTGCTTGGATTAGTTTCCCAAGTCAAGAAGAACAGTTGGCACTGCGCAACATGTCTTCTGTGGAGGGCCCCCCACTGCAGAAACTGAGAGGGATTTCAGCCATACTTTCAATATTACTCCTCACCATTGCCTCAAGGGGGTTTTGAGGGCAATGGTCTGCTCATCTGTTTGTCCCGGAGGACCCACCTTTGCCAGCTCATTCTCCAGTTTTCGAGGAGCTCCAGAGGGACCAACCTCCCATCAACTCTTGTGCCCCTCTGAGGCTGTCCCAGAGGACCCACCTTCACACGCTTTAGTGCTCATCCTTGTAGCCATGCCTCCTGCCAGGCCCCCGGAGGGGCTCTTCCACCAACTTTACCAGCCTCATGTTCGGCCCCCAGAGGGGCTATTTCTCCAACTTTGCCAACGTCATGCTTGGCCCCCAGAGGGACTCGTCCACCAACTTTGCCAGCCTCATGATCTGCCCCCAGAGGGGATCTTCCACCGACTTTGCCAGCCTCATGTTCTGCCCCCAGAGGAGCTCTTCCACCGACTTTGCCAGCCTCATGTTCTGCCCCCAGAGGAGCTCTTCCACCGACTTTGCCACCCTCATGTTCTGCCCCCAGAGGAGCTCTTCCACCGACTTTGCCAGCCTCATGCTTGGCCCTCCGAGAGGCTTCTCTTCCGGTCATATCAGCCTCATGCTTGGCCCCTGGAACGGCTTTTCCATCAATTCCATCAGCCACCTGATCAGTCCTCAGAGGTGTTTTTCCTCTGACCGAGTCTGACTTTTGTTCAGTCCCCAGTGGGGTTTTCCTCTGACCACATCCGCCTCCTGCTTAGCCCCATGAAGGACTTTTATCCAGACCATGTCAGCCTCCTGCATGGCCCCTGGAGGTCTTGTCAGCTCACTTGTGCCTCGGCCACTTTCCCAAACAGCTTCAAGTGTTTGCCCAGTTTACTGGCTGTTCTCGAGTGTTTCCAACTGTTCGCTCAGATATTTGGACCACCCCCTGTAGTGGCCCTGTTTGTTTGCCCAGTTTACCATGCAGCCTCCAAAGTGCCCTCGCCTGCACACTCAACTTGTGGGCTACCCATTGAAAGGCCGCACTTGCTTATTAGTTTTCCATGCATGCCCCTGGTTGGCCACGCCTGCTGAACAAGACTGTCGTCCTGATAGGACCCAACTGTTTGCTCAGATTCCAGGCCACTCTTGAGAGTAGTACTGCGTAGCCGCCCATTTCCGACGCCGCCCTCTGAACTGGTTCCGCCTGCTGCCCATTTTACCGTCCGCCCTCCAGAGCAGTCCTGATTGCATGTCCCGGTTCCTGGCCACCTTGCTGAGTAGCTCCACCTGCTCACCCAGTTTCTTGGTCACCATACAGCAGCAGGGCCAGCCGACAGCATTGTCTGATGGCCCTGTTGTTTGCAATGCCATATTTTTGAGACTATTTCAAAATTGCTTGTAATGGATTTTTTGTGTATAATTTTGTTAGAAACATGTTTTCCTATTCATTTCCTATTTGTCACCAGCTGTACCCCATTGTTTCTGCTCTCCGTGTGTGTGTGTGTGTGTGTGTGTGTGTGTGTGTCTGTGCCATTCCCAGTCTTGTGAGTTGCCAGTTTGTCGAATGACCTTGTCTGTAGCCCTTGTTGTGGAGCTTTCAGTCTGTTAATGCTTGCCTTCTTTTCCACTCAGTATTTTTACATCATCTGCAGTAAAGATCACTTGTATATTATCTGGTGTCAATATAATAAACAACATTGAGCTTTTAATAATGATATACAAATTAAAGATAAACACCCAATGCTTTCAAGGCTGTATAACCAATAGGAAATATGCTCACTGTTTTTTTTAAAAGGTAAACTGTATTTATTTGCTGACAAAAATTACGTTTATTTGTTTAAATGTTCTTTTTGAAAATCAGCTGAGGGATGCCAGAGACATTTCTTTGTCTGATTTGTCTAAATTCACAGAAACATGACAAGGTGAACCCAGATCATAGGAGGAGCACATGAGGTGATATCATGCTGTTAATAAAAGATTTGTTCATATTTGTGCATGTCTGCGTATGCATGTGGAGATGAGTTTGATTTGTGTAACTGTGGATGTTGGGGGTGAAACTATAGAGAATTAGTGCCCAATGTCTCTGTCAAGCTAATTAGGAGAAAGTGAGGCAAAAAGACAGCATTTTAATTGCTAATTATCACAGCCTCTTTTGAAAAAAATAATGAATCGGGGCTTCCAAAAAAAAGGAAAAAGACAAAGAACAAAATGACAATAACTTGAAAGCTACTTCCACATGCAAATTAGGCAAATAAAAAAAGACAAAAATTCTAATGAAATTAGTTTAATTTAGCTACAAATCCAATCGAAACGGCTGTTTTTTTTTTTTAAGATCATTCAAACGCAATAAGGGTGAGGACAGAGAAACGATAGAAAAGAGTTTCCACAGAATGAAATAATTATAACAAAAGTCAAACAGAAACAGAAAAAAATAGGATCAATAATTCCCAGACAATGTCAGGTTGGAGTATTAAATGTGCTAAGCACTTTCCCCTAATCCTTCAATGCCCCCATTCCCCTTCTGCTCTCTCTCTCTCTCTCTCTCTCTCTCTCTCTCTCTCTCTCTCTCTCTCTCTCTCTCTCTCTCTCTCTCTCTTTCCATCTCATCCTTCAGCCACTGAGGGACTAATTATCAACTTTTTTTTCACATAAAACAGCCACAGTTCGTTCCAGTGCCGCGTCCGAATACTCAAATGGAAACCCCGAGGTCCCACAGAATACATTGTTTCATTTGACGGGCAATCATGCTGAAGCCTGTGACCTAATGCAGAAACACACACACACACACACACACACACACACACACACACACACACACACAGACGCACTCATCCTCTCTTAGACAGAACCCCTGAAATCTCCGCTGTGCTTTTTAATTAGACAGGATCTGCTCTGTGCTCGGTGTGTATGTCTCTGCATGTGCTTTAACGCGCTTTCACCGACCCTTACAATCAACCTGCTCTAGGGACGCATGCACGCACAGCATTTAGACATGCTGCACATTCACTCATGCAAATGCTTGCTCGATTATTTCACTCTGATCTCAGAGATGCCCTACAGAGTGGACAATGCGGTGTGAAAATAAAAACACAAAAATGTGATAAAGCAAATAAGAAAAACATCAATAGGGGTCAAAGTTCAGAATCTTTTTTTTTTTTTTTTTTAAACCAAACATGTGTCACTTGGTTTATGGCTGTAAGAATCCAAAGTGGTAATAAAGAGAAAACACTACACCAAGAGTAAGGCAACATTACAATACGTGGATGTTTCATTTATAATTTAACATCTCAGGATATTAACTTCTGGCTGGCCTATAGTGCTTTCAAAAAAGAAAATTAAAACGAAACTTCTCAAGTACATTTATTTAGATTGGATAGAAAAATCAGCGCATGAAGTAGTGCCAAAGGAAGGTTACAATATAATAGATAATAAAACAATGGGGAAAAATATAAAAATTAAAAGGTATATTTATATAAGGAGGCCTTACCTAATACTAAAATAATGCAAAAAAAAAAAAAAAAAAAAAATTCTAGTGCAGGTAGATTGTAAATGAAATAAATGCAGCATCTGAAACTATAATATGTTATCAGATCTACTGTATTTCCAGATGCTTCTAAATGGAGGCCACAATTAACACAATTCAAATGTTAAAAAATGCTTTTATGAGAACAGAAAAAAACTGACAAAACAATATTTTTTTTCATCAGGTCCGTTCAGCAATAAACTATTGCTTTTTCCCCGTATTTCCTGTCATGCCTCTACACTGTGATAAGGTCAAAAGTTATGGTTAGAAAAAGAAAAAAAAAGAAGAAGAAAGAGCAGCACAGACTCTCATGTTACAGTTTTAGTGCAGCAATCAATAAAACCTCTCAGTCACATGCTACCAATACACTCTGCCTTTCAAACTTCACAACATGTGTTCTCTGCCGGGTCCAAAAACAACACATAAAATTCCTGGATCATAAACAGTTATTGAGTGAACTGCTGTCAGTAAACTTGGCCAGTTAAATGTGAGGAGAAGACAAACTAGTCACTTCCTGCATAGGTGGGAATTAAGGGCTTGGCTCTTCCAATAGGGAGTTTCACAAGCGTTTATACAAGCCTGTCAAAGCTGAAGCACCTTTTACTACGCTAGCGGTACTTCAAAGAGCAAGGAGTTGAACCTGTGTCCTGGCTAAATCCTTTTTATTACACCCTACTGGACTGTTATCTGTCCACAGCTACTTTATTCATTATTAATCTGCCTCACGGCTTAGCTCCAATCAGAGGTGGGGGCGGTGAAAGAACAGAACCTAATGACCTTTGACTTGGAAAGAAAAAAAAAGAGCACTTACTACAGTGAGCAACATGTGCATTTAACCGTACACTTGTTACAATATGTGTCTCAGTGTGGAAAATAGGGCAACAAGTGCAGTCAAAGCAAATAAGGGCCAGAGGACGCAGAAAGAAGTAATGGCCACAAATATTAACAGTATCGCCTCAGTAGAACGGTGCGTCAGGCCTGATGGGCAAGACGGGCGTTCCATTTTCAGAAAAGCATTATATTCTTATTCTTACTGCCCACACACGCACACACACGCACACACACACACACACACGTTCAACAAAAATTCACATCCTCGCCTAACCTCAGCGCTCATCAGCACTCCACTGACAACATTTCAAGTGGATGTAAGTATTTTTTTTTTCTTTTCAGGAGGTTCTGCTTCCTTATTACAGTATTACAGTCCTCATCCATCCATGGTTGCCAGAAAACACTCTTGCCCGCTCCCTGGAGCTCTCAGCTGCCTTGTTTTCCTGCAAGTCCCATTTGGGGAATTCCCCTTCCTGATAAGACGCCTCCACGATAAAGACAGGTTTGGGGGAAAAAAAGAAAAAAGAAGGAAAAAAAATCTGTGTTGATCTAAATTTGTATGTTCTTAAAGATTTAGTGTTGGATCTTTGAGACCTTGAACACAAAAGGCTAATAAATTAACTCGGATCACAGTCGTCCTTTGACCATATACAGTAGACATAGATATAAAGTTTCTAAGCCCAGAAAAACTCTACAACTTGCTGGAAAGCAATCGAGATTAATACAGGGATTCAGAAATCTGAGTAGTACTACATAATTATTCAAATATATAGTGATGAAGGTGTTGGCTTTGAAAAAGGCTTTTCCGATGAGCACTCTTGGCTTTCTTTCCGTATAAGAAAGTTGGATAAATGGTGATGGAAATGATCCTCAAATCTGTATTCATTTTTCATGTTAGAAGATGTGTTTCAAATTTCTGGACAAGGTTAAAGTGTGTTGCAATCTCGGCACATTCATTAATACCATACTTAAAGCTTTCTTCTTTTTTTTTTCTTTTTTTTTTTTGCTTCAATATGGAACCACAACCAAAACATATATCTCTTGGCAGATGCATAAAGACACAGTACAACTATCACACAAATTGAAATATCTTATTTTCTATTTAATCCAGTCAAAGGATTTCAGGACACATCCTTTACACTCATTACCTTCTGTAGTGATTTAACAAATGCCTCATTAAGCCCTAAGCAGTGACCCTTTATTTTAAAAAGTGACCTTTTTTTCCACCAGCATACAGTTACACGCTGTAGCTACATGCCCTCAAGCTAACATGTAGCCCAATGTCCAGAGGCCAAATATCCTCTGTACTAACAATGCATAATAACAAACTGTCTCACAGTTCCTGGAAACAGGCCACCAATGGGAATGAAACATTGTCAGCATGTCAGAATAAAGCATAAAGGCTCAATTTGGCTGCCGACTCATCAAACCTTCCTTTAAGCCTCTCGTGGGGCCGAATGCCATGCGGCTATGAAGGCGAATTAAGCAGGCATGATCCAGTTGGGGATATATTAAGTCAGATCTAAACCTTCTTCGACAACATTGCTATTGTTGTTAAGCTAAACAGGTAGCGGATGGTTGAGTTCTGTCGCCTAAGGATGGGTCGGCGGGCTCAGCGGCACGATGGAGGCAGGTTGAGAGCTATTGGGAGAAAGAGAAATGTGCCTTAGGTCTGATAAAATAAACAAGAGAAAAGGTGCTTGGAGCAGGAAAGAGACAAGCTTCTCTCATTGACTATGCTAGCTGGAAGGTGCTGGGGATTTATCTTGAGGTGAAGTGGAAAACAAATTTACACCCTGAATCCACTGGTCCTGACTGTAGCTGTGCAATTGTGCACTTCAACAGATGGGCATAGCCAAGGAGGTTAATATCAGTGGGACCAACATTTTAAAGCTAGAGTAAAGATTTTGTAACACAGGATGGACTTTAGTGAAAGTTTTGGGGACTTTTTTTTTTTTTTTTTTACAAAACGGTGGATAGCAGATGCCAGTAGATCCATTCGCCTGTCTTCTATAACCCCATGGCCAACTAATGGTCATGGAGGGCTGAGGCCAATACCAGCTCACAATGAGCAAAAGGCAGGGTTCACACTGGACAGCTCATAAGTTCATCACAGGACTAACACTGAGACTGACAACAAATGCTGATGACAACAGCATCATAATACCTCAAGACTCAAATAATAAATGTTAATTCAAAAATGATAAGTATTTTTTTTTCCTCTTTGGGGGTGGTGATGGGGTTGGGGAGCTGTAGAGTCAAAGACCAACATGAAGTACAAGATGAATCGATGGTGAGCGTGGTCCTTTAGCATGTCTGCTATTAGTAGCCTTGCTGCGGTAAAAATCACATCACTGGAGTGAGAAAGAAAAAAAAAATCACATTGTCTCAGCATTATGAAAATCCATTTGCCAGAGGGATACTGAGGGACTTGAATCAGCAATGAAGCTGGTGCTTAGCCCACTGTGGTTCCTCAAGTCCTCCCTACTCCGCTTCTTATTGCCCCTTCTTTAGGCCTCCCGGAGGTGGGAACCAAAAGCCTTTTCAATGAGCTGGCCTCGGACTGACTGATGCACCCACAGGTCCCAGGTCTTCTACCGTCTTAATGCAGTCTGGATTGTATGGATAGTCTACGCCTTCACTACCACGCCCTCCAAGCAGCTCCCGGCCATGTAACTATGACGAACTAACGACAGCAAGTCTTGACGAACAGCTTCTAGAGTAAAATGGACAGCAATCAAAGATTCAAACTCTGTTTTTGGTATAATCTGAGGAAAAGATTTCCAGAGCAGTGAAATGGAATAAATAAAATTTGAAGGAATTAGAAATCAATACTGGTGTACCTGTGAGGTGACTCTTCAGGCTCTCCTTGACCTTGTATTTCATTTGTAACTGTCAGCAACAGCACAGCCAGGCGCAGCATATGTGTGTGTTGTTGCTGTCTCTGTCTGTCTGTATCAACACATTCATGTGAACCTCGTTTACATTCAGTGCACTTTTGCACCCGTTGGCTAATTACACACAGGGTTTGTTTGGTGGTGGAGGGAGGGTGTGTGGAGTGGAGGGGCATGTCAACCTTTCTTGTTTATGATAAAGTGACAGAAAATCATTGGGGGGTCAAGTACCCCCCTCCCCAACCCTCCACTGCCCCGAAAACTCCTGCAGCAGTACAGAAGGTGCATGGTGTGGGAAGCCTCCCCTTTAATGAGACCATTAAAGGGCCTGTGTCCCCGTCAATAGATTTCTTTCATTCTTTCTCTGACAAATTTGAATTAATAATTCAGCGCCAAGCGCCCGGGGATGTATATTTTCAGCATGAAGGACAGTTAATCCATAGCGTCAGCCCCCCTCACCCCCCTCCTTTCTATCTCTCACTCCGTCTTTTTCTCCACACTCTCATTTTACATCTATCCGCCTCGTCTTCCTCCTCTGTTGCTCCTTCCTCATTTGATGATGGAAGTCAGCAGGTAGAGTGCTGACTGAAGAAAGAGTGTGCCACATACTTTCCACACTTTCTGTGGACTTCTTTGTTCTCTGTGTGATTTTTGCTCCCTGTAAAGCTGACCTGTCACACAAGTGCAAATTGGGGTTTAATTTATTCTTAAGTATTGGATGGCAGCAGTGGCCCTTCTCCCCCTCCTCCTCACAGCTAATGTAAAATGACATGTTTGCACTCTGCCTCTCAAAGCTGGGTCTGATTTAGCGAACTGGATTTTTTTTTTCTTCTTCTTGTTCTTGGTGAATGTTTCTGCTGTGCCAGACAGTGGGACACTGAAATGTACAATTTAAGGAAATCTGAGGAAATCAGTAATTTTCAGGATCAACCACAACAGCGCTTGTCTGATGCAAAAGTTGTTGTAGAGTGTATTTGTGGTTCGGGGTGTCTGTGTTTCCTGCACATTGCGGCTTGAGAGTTTCATCAATTCTGTTAGGGTAAATTTTAGGAGACGAAACGGGTCTGTTTCTTTTTTCTGACTGGTTTAGTGCTCATTATACATTGTTGCAATGTTGGAAGAGGTAAAATGCCAGGAGCCACAGAAAGTGAAGAGAAAAGACAGTGTTCTTGTTGAGTGTGTGTTTTCCAAGAAATCTTGTTCTTCACATTTGCAAGAAAAAAACCTGAAGAACTACCAGTTCAATACTTCAAAAATCAACAGATCCTAATGAGCAGCATATCTTCAGGATGACCACAGTTGGGAAGAAACTATATTGTTTTGTTACTGTAGTTTTTTGTATTTCACTTCAATATTTATTTTTCTCTCTACATTCACAACATATCTGTACCTCTCCTCACACTCCTGAAACTGGGTTGCCTTTTGCTTTTAACCTCTTATGTCGGCAGATTTCATGTGAGAGAAATAACAGCACAGAGGGAACAAGGTAACCGCAGAGTGGAGTTAAATTAATGTAAAGTTTGTGATAAAGACACAAACTTTCTATTTATGTCAAGATAAAATGCATTTTTTTAATCTGGTTGTCAATTTTTCAGGCTTTCAAATCATCTTTAAAATAGGAATCCATAGACAGCCTGAACTGTGAAGGTATTAGTAATTCCCTACAATATGCATAAATTGTTCTGCTGCTTACAGTTCAGTTTGACATAATTATGTATTTACAGCTTTTACATTTATTTTATTGTGTTTCACAAAACTTTTCAGCTCTGAAAGCTTTGTTTTATTGATGTTTTTTTTTCCACCAGTATTTCAATCTCTGCTTATATTGTTATGTGAACATGCATACGATCTACACCTCCTAAACTCATCAATGATTACAGCTGAAAAAAAAAAGTCTTTACTTATATATTCAGTGTACTTCAGAAGCAGCACTTCCAACTTTCACCACCTCTGAAGCTGACTGCTCTTCTCTTACACATTCAGTTTTCAAAGATTAAAATTAATTATATTGAACTCATTGTTAGTGCTTTTCCTACGCCTGCATTATGCATTATATTATTTTATTGTACAAATGAACATATCTGAACGAAACGTCTCCTCACACACCGTGAAGACGTAGAAGAGCGGGATACCACAAGTAGCTGCGGATAAGAATACCAGATGGCACAGAGTACACAGAGTATAACCTCACACTGTAAGGCAGTATGCACAGGATGAGAGCTGCAATTACAAATAACACTGTCCAGAATTACCTTTTTCCATTCTAAAAGTTTTTATTTACTGTGTGTTAAAGAGACACTAAATGATCGTAGGTCTCCTGTTTAATTGTTTAAATAATGTGTCACACCTCCTGACCACATTCCTTCTATCTAAAAAGACAGTTTTCTTCCACTTTGTTTAATCTGTGTCATTGTTTTATCCCAAGACACTTGCAGAGGATCGTTGCTTTAAATATCCGACAGGGCAACAACGAAGAAACATGAAAGGAGCTGGCTCAGGAGTGAGGGTGCTGGATCACAGGTGGGTGGGGGCGCAATGAAGACAGAGGGAGAGGGAGGGAGGCAGAACAAGAGACAGCAACTGTTGGATCATCTGTGCTTTAAAACATTTAATCACTATCTCTGGTTACACACAAATGCACTCGCACACACACACAGACTTCACCTTCAAGCTCTGCTGTTCCTTTACGCTAAGTAAAGTATCTTTAAAGTACATTGTGCAAAGATTCTCTCTCTCTCTCTCTCTCTCTCTCTCTCTCTCTCTCTCTCTCTCTCTCTCTCTCTCTCTGCATGCACACTCTCTCTCTCTCTCTCTCTCTCACACACACACACACACACACACACACACACACACACACACACACACACACACACACACACACACACACACACACACACACACACACACACACACACACAGAAGCTCAAAGAGCAAAGGGTGTATAATCTTATAGCAGCCACCTGACCATCATATAGCTTACCACTACCGCAGTTCCGACACATGCCTCACACTATACATATTCACACAGGGACACAATGACTGACAATCCGCATGCCAGGCGGTTCTGCAATGCCAGCCAGCTCCATTTGTAATATCAGACTGGTAGGTGAATGTAGGGGATTATTTTTACTGCTAGTCCACTCAGCATTTTGTCATGCACAGTCACACACTCTTGCAGGCTTAAAGTCAGTCACAAATCAGTGGCAAATGAAGAGCTTCATTCCGACGCCATCCGATGAAAGAGCAACTGTTTTTCATACCCATCTATACTGGGAACACTTTAAAATGTATCTTTTTACTGCAAATAACAGTTTCAAAATGTCATATGGGTGAGATTAAAGGCAATTATTTATTCAGAATTATCTGTGTATCAACACCTCCAGCAAAGATCCCTTGTCTTTTTTCTGTCTTTTTTTTTTTTTTTTTTTGGTTTGTTTTTTGTTAACCTGAATGAATCCATCAGATCTGAGGAAGATGTGGGTCCTTGAGCCCATGTTTTTCACATGTTTCAACAACATGCCAGGAGGGACAAAGCTAACAATGTGTCATAACAGTGTGTTATGTTTTTCTAGGAGGCTTCAGTGTGCAATCAACTAGCTAAATTCCACTAAGTCTTAAAAACAGCACTAATAAACCTTTTGCTCTGGTCTACTAGTTCCTGTTATCTTGCTCAGGCATTATAGCTTTGAGGTTTACATTTTGTGTAACGTAATGATTGTCCAGTGAGTAACACTAATGATACATCATGAGCTCCAGTGGCCATAAATTTCCTGTCATAAAGATTTGTCCGAAATAAGTTAGGGCAATAATGTCGTAGACCATTCTGAGGTACTGAGAACTGAATGAGTGACGAGCTTTACTACTTCACAAATGATTGACAAGCTGGGTGTGTAAAGAAGGCTGTATTGCCTGATTATATGTGTAATATTGAACATTTGACCTGCAATACTTTCCAATAATGAAGGGCTTCAACACCGCCCTTTGGCCTAGATCATAGTTTGTTTATACAAGTTTCTGTGCTGTATGACCAGACTATGACTGCTAGAGAAACAGGGAGGGAGGGGTTGGTGGTGGTAGGGACATGTGGGCAAGGTTTCCCTTCTTTCTAGTGGATTATGAGAAGAAATTATGAGATAAAGGAATGCAATGAGGATAAAACTGCTAATGTCCTTTAAACACTTTTTTATGTAATGCTATGTCAAAAAGGTAAATTCATATTCGAACATATTTAAAGTGCAAAACCATAAGTGTTACAAGTGTGATGGCTTAAAGTTAATACAAACACTATACCATTTTTTAAATGTGTTTTATCATTGCCTTTCTGAGCATTTAACACACATGAAGTGATAAAGAATACAAACAGATATCTGATGCTTCTTATTCAGTTGTAGGTGAAGCAGCAGCAGAAAACAAAACTGCCGCCACTGGTTTAAACACTGACAATAGAATGACCATGTAAGTCTATACAGCTATTTTGGAAGTGATGTTTAAGTAAGGTTGAGACAGGGGTGGGTTGGCAGATGGATATGCTACATGACAGTGACAGTCTGCTCTCATGCTACACTGTCTGTCCTGCAGGCCTGTGGAAGCATATGAGACTCACAGTCTATCTCAGGTTTGTTGATTTAGCTTCCTTAGTTACCATAGTTTTGCAATTGGGCTATTAGATACGGAAAATAAGCTCTTGGCTTCATAATACATTTTTTACTTGTCATTTGAAAGAGTAACCTACTATGGTAGGGGTTAAAAAAAGGAGCATCATAAGGTTATGGATTGTTCTACACAAGAAAAATAAATCGACTTGTTTAAAAGTTAGTGAACTACATAAACGTGCAGCAAAATTCGCATGATATTTGTTTAGGCTACATTTTGAGTTACACTCCAGTGTATGCACAATTTGTTTTTTAAGTCTGTTTTGCTTGACTAATGTGAGCCTGTTTTCCACAGGGCCTAGGTAGCCCAGGCCTGTCCACCTCAGCCCAACCAGACATCCCTCAGCCTTTAATTGGAGAGGAGTAGCAGCACTGCTAGCACAGCATTGGGACTTGTGCTGTGGCCACTGAGAATGCATTAGCATTAGCATTGCAGTAGACCGACCTGTACATAATGATAACCTCAAGCTCTGCCCACTGGGAGACGACTCTCTCTAACACATACACACAGATACACACACACACACACACACACACACACACACACACACACACACACACACACACACACACACACAGACAGACACATGCACACGCGCACGCACACACCAGCATACTCCTGTCTCCCTCTCCCCCTATACACGCAGTCACGTAAACAAGCAGGTGTAATGTAGCCCCAATGGTGGGCTGTTCGGCGATCAGAGGAGGGGGGGAGAAAAATCAGTTGCCGCCGTTCGGCAGAAAAGTGTGTAATGAACTTGAGTTCCATTGATTGGGACTGAGAGTACTGAACCAGGGGGTGTTTGTCCCAGAAGGGCTGCTGGACTGCTGCTCGGTAGCCTCTCATAAATGTTTGAGAGGCCTCAGTCGTTCTAGATACACCCTACCTGGGTTTAGATTCTTCGTTACAACACACACATCCAGGATAATGCCGGTGATGGATGGGTGGTCGGTTCTGGTAGTTCAGCCGATCGATTGCTAGTTTAGCTTGATGACATTTGGACAGAACATTGTGCGCTTGTTTGTGTTTGTGTGGTAGAGAGTTGGAGGTGAGGGTAGCCGTGAAATGAATAGGTTGAGAGTTCATGATGAGAAGTTTCTAATCTGTTTTACGTTTTCACACAGAGCCTAATATTTGCAAGGGTGCGCTAATTCGCTGGCCTGTTATACAGTATATTCCTATATTGTACCTCTAAAGCTCTAAGGCCCTTGGCTGGCCCCTGAAAGCCCCCATATACTACAGACATGATTGATATTACTGCAGATATCACTTAGAAAACACCTGACGTGCCGGGCGGACCATCCATGCCTCCTTTCGACTGCTAAGTACCAGCTGGCGGGAGGTCCTCAGCGTTATGCAGCTGGTAATAAAAGTTGAACATTGATTTTCTGTAGCAGCTTGTAACTGTTAATGTTGAGACATCAATAGCCAAAGCAAAGCGCTGGTGCCTTAATAGGAGACCAAGAACGTGGAGGGCGCGAGCAGAGGCTGACTCTAAATCACAGAATCTATCCTTGCCAATCGATAGGACAGTAACTGCAAGTGTCCCTCTGCTTTCCTAATGTTTTATAATAAACTGACAGCCTGTAATAAGGCCAAGGGAGAGGGAGAATAAGAGGGTGGGAAGAGGGAGAGATGGAGGGCAACAGTTTCTCCATTGCCTACCTGCCTTAAATCACCCCACATGGGAGCGTTGCAGAAGAGGAAGGGAGAGGAATGGAAAAGGCAGGCTTTTCTTTTTTGTAAAAAAAAAAAAAAAAAAGAATTAAAAAAAACTTTTACAGGAGCATTTGTCTGGCTGTACTCACTGCTGGGGTAGTTAGTGAGTGTATCCACAGAGGGTAGCAGAAGTTTAGGCAATATGTCCTGTATTGCTTTGTCAGGGCAGTGAGTTAAAGCGTATTAAATCCCACTGCCACCATGCAGCCGTCATCGCATTCAGGAAAATGTGAAAGGCTTGGTTGCACGTGTTATGACTTCAACTACAGGAGGAAAGTGTTGGAATTCACAAAGAGATCACTACTTGCACTGCTCAGCTGTTGGAGCAGCTCTTTAGTTTGTTTGAACACTAGTACTGCTTGTTGTGTTACAAAACACAGAAAAAGACAAAAAAGGAGAAATATTATTTCAAATAATCTGTCTTTTTTGTGAAAGGTTTGGTGGAGTTACATGATAATAAAAACTTCAGAAACTTTTGCATATCTCTGCAGGATAGCGTAGTTGTCAGCACTGTTGCTTTACTGTTTAAAATCCCTAGTTCAAGTCTATGAGCTGTCTTCATTTAAAACAGTTCCAACATATTCACTGCAAAAGTCCCCTAAAGCTTGTTACACCCCTCCCCACTACAAATTAAAAAAGAGCAGCTGAGCTGTGAATTTTAAATATCGTTTGGAAATAATCTGAAGAAGTCCATTGGAAGACAGAACGTTTCTCAGGTAAGATATGAGATTGATGTTTGGAGAAGAGTCAGGGGTGAGAGGCAGTGATCCTCAACGCATTTGCCACCACTACTGCTCACTGCAACTGCTCCTTAATGGCAATAGTCTGCAGGATTGCCAGGTAATAGTGACGGGCTGTAGACCTGGAGCTTTTATTGCTTGATAAAGTCTGAAAGCCTTTTAGACAGCCTCATTACATGGAATTCCCAAAGTGGCCACCAGCATCAGGAGCTGACTGCTCACCATGTTAGATTTCTTAGGCTAAAATTGACAGAAAATAGACAGAAGGATTAGGTTCATTGCGTTAGGGAACACTCCCACCTGCTCCTAATGAGTTGAAAGAAAATGAAAGAAAAGTCGGGACACTCAAACATGATTAGCTTGATTTGGCTCCATCGGGGACAAAGTTTGAGCAACTTTTTTTTGTTTGTTTCCTGCATCAGAATGGAACCTGAAGGAAACGGATGGAGGGTAAAAAGATTTGTTTGAAAGGTAGATGAGAGTCCAATAGTTTTCAATCAGCACCTGTTTGCTTAGCACTTCACCAAGCTTCAAAACAGAGTGATGAAAAAGCACTAGAAGCAGTCACTCGGTGCATGGATTGCACTTTATGAACCTTATACATACATTTATAGTCTTAGGCCCCCTGCAATCACCACCACTGTATTTTCCATTACTGCTGTCATTGCACCAATCCAGTCACTGTGACTATAATTTGTGGTACACAACAACATTTGTCAAGCGGGCCGGATGCCTGTGCTCACACATACAATATGAATATGATTCATAACACATTTCGCACACATGCATCATGCAGTGTCTCAGTTTTTTAACGTAGACATCTTGAGGAAATAAATCGGAATTGCAACACTTCACAGATTAACTTTCCTACAAGCAACTTGTTCAAGTTGAACAACAGACTCTGTGCCCAATGAGGTTTTAATAAAACAAACAGTAGCATCAATGACATTTTTAGCTGAGTATCTCTTTATAACCTTAAAATAAAATATAGGAAATTCATTATTTCCAATTGATTTAACTCGTGATAAATATTAAGAGGTCAAGATGCATGAAATCAAGTGCAAATCACCTGAAATAAATGGGGAAAAGCATGCAAAAATTAAGTGCTGACAGGAACAATATCCCCTAACAAAGATACAGTACAAGACATTTTAGTGGTCTGATATGTTAAATTGAATTGAATCAGCTCAGCCTTTTCACCCATTAAGCTAACTTTGTCTTGATGCAAAAAGCTTATTTAGCCTAAAAAGAGCAGATGCTTTCTGGAAATTACATGTACTCACATTGCTTGTGCTTTATACTGTAAATGTACAATTTTACAGTTTGACAAGGCTGCTGAAATTGTCTCTTTTTTTTTTTTTTTTGCCCATAATAAGTTACATTTTCAGTACAGCTCAAACAGGGCATCCTGTTGTATATTTTCTCAGTTTTATCTTATCAAAGGAAACTCCGTGTACTACTCATCCAAACGCTGCTTTGATAATTCCAGGAAGACAGTTTAGCCCATTTGTACCAACGACCATGTGTAAAGAGAAAGTGAGTCACACGTGAGATTGCAGAAGGAAAAAAAAAGTCATAGAGGTTCTGGAACAGTGGCAATAGGACAGAGATGGATTCTTCTCTTTTAATAAACCTGTTTAAACCTGTTTAAACCTGGCAAACCCTGTTTGCTTATCTGGCCTTGACTCATTTTAAAATTTGAAATCACTCTCACATTACTGCAAAAACTGAAAGCTCTTTTTTTTGTTAATAACTGGAGCACAATATCATTGTATATTTTGATTGCTAGTTAAACAGAAGGCTGTCATTGAGAAATAAGGTTACCTGAGAGAAAACGGCTAAAATGAACTTGAAAAAAAGAGGATTTGTACGAGTCTTAGTGAGCTTTGTCACAGAGCACTGACTTCTTACACACATTGAAAAATTATGCAGGTAAAGGAAGAACATGCAAATTCCTCAAGCAAGTCCCACAATGTGAAACACCGAAACCGAAATCATTTTCCCAGTTTTGAGGCTATAGCACAAGACTATGTACCAAAATGCCATCCATGAATCTTGAATTAGTTGTTAAGTGATTTGTAATGCATATAGCTCCTCTGATTTGTTTGCTCATATTAGAGTTTCAAAAACATGTGCTTGTACTAAAACTAAATCTAACTCGATCAAGTCAAAATCTAATTTGTCACTTTTACCTTATCAGCTTTGAACAACAAAGTCCTTAATTGTACAGAACGCACACACACATTCTCACAGAAATCTTTCAATCCCACAAGGAAAAACAAAAATCCTTATTATGTTGTAAAGTATAACAGCTTCATTAAGTATAGGTTACTTGCTCTATTATTTGGCCCCTTCATTGGTCTCTTTGAGTGTAAATATTGAACCGTCACTGCCTCCTGATGTTAATCAATTCCCGTCCGAATACTAAATGATTTAGTTCTTTTCAGGAAATAAATATTTGCCAGATTTGATGTGTGTGTGTGTGTGTGTGTGTGTGTGTGTGTGTGTGTGTGTGTGTGTGTGTGTGTGTGTAGGGGGCATGTATTAGCCAGCTCCCCTGCTCACTGGCCAGGGATCAGGACATTGATTCTGAGCAGCCTCGGCTGCTGCTTAATTAGGACGTACCTGTCTGGGAATTTTATATATATATATATATATATTTTTTTTTTTTCTTCTTCTTCTTCTTCTTTCTTTACTTTCTCTCATTGTGTGTGGGATACAAATATGATAGAGAAAGGCTGAGACAGAGAGGAAGTTGTCTTTTTTTTCATCAAGGTTAATCACGTTTCCTGGGTTTGTGTTGTTGTCAGCAGATTGACTCTGACCTCGGACTGCTACAGAACAAAAAAGTCTATCTTATGTTAAATCGTGCAGATCATGCTAATGAGACATGTGTCATCATGGCACCGGGTTGACGGTGTAGGGGAGTCGACGGATTACAAAATGGAAAACGTGGACAAACAATACAAATTCATTTTCATTCATATTCTTCATGGAAGTGTCTCCAATATGGACAATAAAAACAGAAACAACTTTCAATAGATTTTAAATATAAAGCACTTTAAGCATGAAGTACTTAAGAACCTAATAAACTTTAATGATTGTTGACACAATTTGTGGATAGAAAGAGGAGGAGAAAAGAGTTTAATTACGGGTTAAGATTAATGATGACCCACGATGCAGGATCTGGTGATAGAGGTGTGATAGATAGAGGTGTGCAAAGACAGATGTGGAAAAGGGAGAGAAAAATGGAAGAGCAATAAGACAAGAGACAATACAGAGGGCTGGATGAATGGAGGAGGATGGGGGTGGGAAGTGAATAATGGGTGTGTGTCTCCAACTTAAACCTCAGAGACTGACTAATCACTGGATAGACAGCTAATGCGGTGCTGAGGCAGCTCTTGAATCACTTGCTGGCACAGTTAAATTTTTTTTTTTAACTTGAACAGTAAAACAAAAAACTCTTTTGGAACCATTTAACTTACAAACACATAAAAATCTTGGTTTTTCTAGGATGTTGTCATCCTTTTAGTACTTTTGAAACATTGTTGAACCAAGAAATGTGTTGTTCTTGTTGTAATTGTTTTTGTTTGTTTGTTTGTTTGTTTTGTTTTTTGTAAAAATGAGAATCAAAAATCAAATAAAAACCCTACAATTTTCTTGGATCCCACAATTCAGATGAAATGTCAGACCAAGTTTTTCAAGACCATAAATTGGATCACTTCTAGATTGTTCGGCCACAACAGTCACAAATTAGCCTTGAACCACAAATTGTGTGATATCTCTAAACAAAAACTCCACTGTAGGAGAATAAGACACACACACTGTTAACACTGGAACAGTGTTTCGCCGGCTTTGTTCCTGCTAAAGCCTTTGGTTCATGGGCCTTATTTGGGGCTATATTCACAAATCTGCTCCGTCCACTGGGACCATTTACCACCCTGCGCTGGTCTGGCAGGTAGTCTGGCTCTCCTCTCAGCTGACGAGGACTGGCAGCACCTGTCTCACTCAATTACACCTGATGGCGTTTGACCCACGGAGCAGGGTTAACTGGTTGCTGGCTGAAACCTTTATGACCTCTGTCACAACATCTGCTTTCACAGTCTGGAAACTGCCAATGACGTATCAGGAATGAATCCATGGGAGTTCGGGAAAAAAGTTGATAAAGGCATGCTGTTTTGTTTGTTTTGCTCTGTTGCCAAGCACATCAAAGATGTTACGCATTGTCTTTTATAATCAATATGAAATGTCTTTCTTTCCCAAAAACTTCATACCTAAGTGTTTCCAGACACAAATTCATATTTCTTTTGAGCACAAGCACCAGCGCAGCTGTTCATGAATTAATATTTAAGTGAAAAGGAGAGATCTCGTTCTCTTTTTCCACAGCTTCAGTTAATACTTATGACCCATTTCCACAGACAGTCAGTCCAGGGAGTTTCAACCCGCTGCCCCTGCCCCCCCACTTAGAAATTTGATGTGACTTTATGAGTTTACATTCAGTTATATTGAATGATTGCAGTCATCTTAAAGATTTCATTTTAATTGCTATTCGTTTTTTATTTTTTAATTTGATTCAGTAACACACACACACACACACACACACACACACACACACACACACACACACAGACACACACACACACACACACACACACAGACACACACACACACACACACACACACACACACACACACACACACACACACACACACACACACACACACACACACACACTCATTTCTCTAATCCCTGGAGAAGTGCTATCACCCCTGCAACTTGTCAGTCTCTCTGTACAGTCTTAAACCTTTTAAAGGAAATCAAAGGCCCATTAACAGTGTCCTGACATTGAACGACAAACATTAATCCTCTACAGAACTCTGACCTAAGGAACCCTCAAAATCTCGCCCTGCCATTGTGCGTGTCCTTTACTCAATTCCCAACACATACAGTCATTGCTCACAGTCCTGCAAACACTTAGGAGATCAATGATCTTAGAGTGATAATCTTCTCCTTGACAGAGGGCAAAAGCCTTCGCCGAGGACAGGAAAAGAGTGACAGCAGACACAGAGAGAGTGATAAAAAGAGATAAAATGAAGCAATAAACTAAAAAAAGGTGAAAGGGATGTCCAACTCTCAAAGCAAACACAGAGAGATCATGACAAGTGTCTCCTCTCAGCTGGTGTGACATCTATATCCCTGTCTTTATTGACAACTGGATTAACTAAAAGCTCCTCTGGCAGGGACGTCTTGACTGATAGTTCATCCACAAAAAGGAGAAAAGGGATTGAGGCACACTGACAATACTGAGAAAAATCAAGACACAAGCAAAACAACAAGGAAAGTTGGAGACACACAAACACATTAAAAAACTGGATGAATGAAATGGAAAATCAATTTCTGATGCTGAGGTAAGAATTATTTAGGACACAATGTAAGAAAAAAAATGTTGCAACTGTCTTCAAAGACAACAATAACAATAAAAATTCATATTTAACATTATACTAGACATTTCTGATTATAGATATCACAGACATATCCTATGAGTAAAGGAAGGCCGTTTGGTAAATGAAACCGTAGAGAGCAAAGGATTCAGGAAAGAGTTTAGGAACTGTCCATGAAGGGCTGCAAATATATATCTGTGCAAAAATGCAAATTACCAACTGTCCACTTACTTTTTGGTTTTTCTTTTTTGGGGATGTTTTGGTAACTTTATCTGTGGCTCCATGTGAACCAAGTAAAACAAATCCCCGTGAAACAGTGAAGCAAAATACTGAAAACAAACGGAAACATCTGTACACCCTGAAATGATGCACAAGTATGAATGAGACGAATGCAAAACTGGCTAAATAGTTTCTTTATAGACAGTTTTTAAAGAACTGACAGAAACCAAAAGAACCAGATGTGCCGCTCTTGTAACTCTGCATACCGTCAATGCAAACAGGTAATATGATTCTGAGTCCATTCTTCTAATGAAACACTTAAAATTGCAAACCCCAATTTGGTGGCCAATATTTTACCATTTAGTATTCGCGAAGCACTGCAGTTTCCAATATAATCTACACTCACAGCATCTGTTTTTCTACTCTTTTCCTATTTTTTGCAGGATATGTCCCTCGTCTTTCTCCTTGTTGTTGGGGGAATATTGAAGGCACGGCCTCGCTCACACCGTTACAGTGTTTACAGTATGGTCACTTCTTGCACTGGAACATGTGAAACTATGGGGTCTTAAAAATAATCTAATACATAAATGCTCTGTGTAGCATGTGAATACAATATTATCACTTCAATACATGCTTTTTGTTTCAAGGAGTTTCAGTATGAATATCATTGAAATGTATCAAATATCTAATAAAATTAATAAAAATAGCCTTTGAATTTAGAAGTGATTACAGGTATTCATTCATGCCTCATTCTTTGATAATCTAAAAAAGTGAGTGTGTTCATATAGGGCACAAGCAGCTGTGCTAACTTACACACAGGTGCAGGAATACATCTGCTCCCTCAC
Source organism: Salarias fasciatus (assembly GCF_902148845.1). Classification (NCBI taxonomy): domain Eukaryota; kingdom Metazoa; phylum Chordata; class Actinopteri; order Blenniiformes; family Blenniidae; genus Salarias; species Salarias fasciatus. The sequence goes on along the minus strand of NC_043766.1, from coordinate 8,511,307 downwards.
TCGTTTGCCCATTATGCACAATCACTCCCCTTTGGAGGCAGGTATGTATCTCAGCCTTCTCACAGCTGATCACATTCACATCTCAGTTTGACAGTTCATGATATTAACCATATAATCTCTGGGCTTTACCTTGCTAAAGCCCCTCCCATTCCCCCATCCCCGCCAGCAATGCCTCCACCAGCACTGATCCCCTCAGCCAGCACTCCGGCATCTGTGTCAGGCTCGGCTTGGGCAACGCCAGAGAACAGGCACTGCCGGGGGCGATACACATCCCTCAGGTGGGCCTTTCATTATGGATGATGTTTCTGCCAAATTATTTAGACTCTGAGCCCCAGCAACATCCCCACCCTATAAAAGAAAATCTGACACAAACATACATGCACGCAGACACACACACACCAAAGTCCCTCACCGATCCTCTTCATCCCTCACCTTCTTCACAAACACAGCAAACACAAACGTTAACGCAGCCCGATCACACACGTGTGTTTATGCATGTGCTTGAGTGTGCTCCTTCAGCCCAACACTTCATTAGCCCCTCTTTCTTTGTTCAGAAAGGGTGAAGTGGCGAAAGCACATCCCTTGTGAATTCCACGTAACAGAGGTGTGGAATGAGAACCAAGGAGGACGAAGACATTCATCATTTGCCACAGTCGCTCTCATTGCTGAAAACAGGTCTGGCACAACAAAAATACTTCGCCTTTATATCATTGCGATGCTAAAATAAGTTTGGTCAAGTGTGTGTTTGTGTATTTATATGCGTGTGTGTGTGTGTGTGTGTGTGTGTGTGTGTGTCTGTGTGTGTGTGTGTGTGTGCATGTGTTTGTGTGTTCCTGAGAGGTCATTTGTTGCAGACTTGTTAGAGCAGAGTCAGAGATGACAGTCTCCTGGCAGCGTCTGACCTCGGCTTAGAGAGTGGAGAGCATCTTTGAGATCAAGACACACATGTGTAACCCCCCCCCCCCCCCCCCCCCCCCCCCCACACACACACACACACACACCACACTCACTCACACATACCCTAACATTACCCTGTTCCTGTTTTTTTTTGCCCCTTCACTCATTTAGCTATTTATCTTTCCTTCTCCCTTCCTTTCCAAATCCCAGACTCTCCTTCTCTCTCCTTCTAACCTCCTGCTTGCTACCTATTCCAAATATTTTTGACAAAATCCTACTTCCCATCACTTTCTAAACCAATTCCTTTTCTCTCTTTTTCCTCATCATCCTCACTTTCCCTTTATCCCCTTCCCATCCTTTCTTCCATCCATTTGTCCTTTAAAATTCTGTTTTATTTTTAAAGTTAATTGTGAGAGAAATGAAAAAACGAAAAACAAAAACAAAACCGTGCACCTTTTCCACCTTTCCGCTTTCACCAAGCTCACATCTTGCCATTTTTCTAGGTCATATTTTACTTTATGGTCACAGCAATATGTGAAAAACTGCATCATAACCCTGGAAACTCATTGACTCCTTGCTTTTAATGTTGGTAAAGCAAAAACAGTTTCCTGCTGTTGCTCAACCACTGTTGCATCAAGCGAGGCCACAAGAGGCCTTATATGTGGTTCATACTGACAGATATCTAATCTAAAAGAAGCCGGTTGATCACCAAGCTAAAGGTCAAACAAAAATGGATTTTACCTCATGACACTACAACACTAACCCTCCATTTCATTTACATTTATCTAACAATATATAGAATTGCTTTATTTATTCATTTATCTATACGCTGTTACTTTTTGCAGGGTGCTTGAGATAAAACTGTAAACCTACATAAACATGCTTTAGAAATCTAAGAGATGTGCATAGGAGCAAAACTTGAGAATTTTATAACTCTCCCTTGACATACATTTCTACCCACCTTGTTTTCTACTCCACTTTCTCGTTTGTATTTTACTGTCCTCTGATCTCTTCCTTTCCTCATTGTCTCCGATCTCGACTCCATAACTTCTTATCTGTCTCCTCCCTATTCCACTGACCCACTCCCCTGCAGGTCTTTCTTTTTGGCTCACCCAGACTGAAGAGGACCAGAAACTTCAGGCAGACAAACTCCCGTTGATCCAGCTGTAGGGAGCGTAGTTTGGCTACCAGATCTTGAGCGTGGCTCAACAAATTGTTGAGGGTTGCTCCCGCCTGTGAAGCAATCACGGCAAAGTCCACCTTTAAAACAAACAAACAACAAAATGTTAGTTCTTCAAATAAGTTGCTACGGTTCATATAGATCCTGCAGTGTGTGTGTGTGTGTGTGTGTGTGTGTGTGCGTGCACGCGCACGTGCATGCATGCATGTGTTTGAATGTTAGTTACAACGTGGCCTTCTAGTAATGAGAATTACATTTTTTGTCAGATAGATAGATAGATAGATAGATAGATAGATAGATGGTCGATATTTCTTCCTTAAGTCGAATTCATCCATCCCAATATGCATAAACACTTACACACTCCTTTTTCAGGTGTACTTCAGATCTGCAGCCACAGCACATTTGTCTGGGAGGCAAGCCCTTAGCTGCCACTCACAGTAAGCAGGACCATATTAAATTTTTATATTTATTGACAATTCATTACCATAATTGACTGTGCATGGGTTTCCAGGGGAAGGTAGATGTTGGCGTGCGCAGTTCCTAAAGCCCAGGGAAGAAGACAGTCCCTACGAGCTCCCATTTGCAATTAAAAACAGCCCTGGGTTTGGAATTTATTTATTGTGTAAATGGGATGATTGAACGCATTTTTTTTTTTTTTTATCTTTTTCATCTGTCCGGAAAAGAGAAAGGTCAAAGTGAAGCAAATGTTGATAATGTACCGTGTTTTTATCCTCTTTCTGTTTCGCTGCTGTTCTGTCCTTGTGCTTTTACTAGGCTACTCTCCCTCACTTTGCTCCGACTGCTTTGTCCCTCGCTCTCTTTCCTTCCTACCACCTGTGAAATGTTAAGAATTATGACTCTGGGAAAAGCAGACACTGCCCCCCTTCCAAGGTGTCAATCAATTTACATAAAATCAACTGTGCATGAAATAAGTTCATTGAAGGATTGGACTGTTGATGGTGATGCCTTGGGTTATTGCCTCCTAGCCTTAAGTAAAAAGAGAGGAAAAAAATGCTATAATGTCACTATAGCAGACTTAGCACTAACTGTGACGCCGGTGACCTGCGCATCAATCAATCAATCAATATTACTTTATTAACTCCCCTGCAGAGACATAGAGAGTAAATATATGAATAAACCTTCAAATCTTATCCCATTATGGATACGATGAACGCGCTTAGCTGCACATTAAAGATGAATATGGTCGGTGAGATTACTTTAATGCTTAAAGGGGCTCTGATGTGGGTGGTAGATGGAGATGGAAAATGTGCTTCATTTCAAAGCACAAAGATATGCGACGAGTTTAAGAGCATCTGTTTTGTTTCTTCTCCCCACATCATTTGAATTTCATGTACACCAGGAGCATTGTGCTATCCAAATATCAAGATTCATACTGAAACTGACTGTCAGGCTGTGAGGCCTTGCTAAATCATTCAACAGATCAGTCCTATCTTTGTCATTTCGTGTTTGCACACATTTGTGCGAGATACACCACGTTTGATCCGACGACAGGGCGACGAATGAGCACTCATGGTCATTTTTCATTGCTGCTGGTGACATGACGACACGGAAAAGTGGCGAAAAGCAAAAAAAAAAAAGTATAAAAAAATGGATTCAACAAAATAGGACAAGTAAATCAGGAAATAAGCTGAACTTCATAATTTGATTTATTTGTAAATATTCTTATTAGACCACAGAAGATTCAAATTAAACAGGTTACTAGTGTTTACACAACTTCTTCAAGTATACTTTTTTTACGTTGTAATCACAATATTATTATGGTCATTAAAAAGAATGAAATATTACATACAAATAAACAGATCATAACAGTGAATATAAGGTCTGAAAAACATTCTTTTTCTTGTGATAATATTAAACAAACACAGCGTTTTTGGAGAAATAGTCAAATGTGCTTTGCTACACAGTATAAATTTTAACCTTTTTTTTTATACTTTAATCTACAGTTGCAAAAATTTGCAAGGACATGTACTGTGAATAATCATACTGGAAAATACACCAAAGGTAAACTGTTTTCTTTTTGCAACAAGGAAATCAGTCTTTACCGACTGAAGTCCTCTCACTGAGCTGCTCCAAATGCATCATAAAATGTACATACTGACAAACTTCTACACAACACACTGCAATGTATAACGGTAAGCTCTTCTTTCTACTGAGGCCCTACTATCAAAATACGAGGAATAACTTATGAAAAGACGCTTCTTCAGAAATGCTGACTGCATGGTGTACAGTTCAGGCATTTGGCCTTTGTCAGATGAATTACAGTAAACTCGAACTGAGTTCAGGCACAAAATACTAACCAGCTTCAACAGACCAATGTGTCCGACGTACAGCTCAGTCATTAGTGTGTGTGTGTGTGTGTGTGTGTGTGTGTGTGTGTGTGTGTGTGTGCGCGCACACACCATTTGCTTTGGGTGATGCCGCTACTGTGGTCTAAATATCTCTGGTATTATCGCTGTGCTGTCACCCCTGGCCAGGCAGAGAATAATGGGAGATAATGAACTGTTTCAGAGCCTCACACACCCACATTTATTCACATACAAAGACACACACACACATTCACACGCGCGCGCGCGCGCACACTCAGCCCTCAACACCAGCTGTTCATTAACCAAAGTATGCAAACGAAACCGCCGTCCTGCGCCTCCCCTGACTATGACCCCCCCTCCTCAATCTACCGCTGCCCCTCCTGATAGCTTGGGCCTCTTCAAGCTGCCTGGTTGGTTTCTCCTCATCCTCCTCTAGACAACAATCATCTTTAACTCCTTTTTACACGCTGTCTAACTTATCTTTTCTCTGGCTTGTTCCATGTCTCGCTGTCCTGGTCTCTTCTCTTCTCAACACTCCTGCATTTGAACCTTTCTTTTTCTTTACCGTTTTCATCAATATTTATCACTCATCCATCTTTGTGTTCTATCACTTGGCAGCCATTAATCTCTGCTTTCGTTTCGCTCTTTACTAAAAGTTGCTTGTTCACTCAGAGTACGTTTCCTTCCTTTATTTTTCCTTTTTTGTTTTCACATGTTCACTTTGACAACGCCTCCTCTGTCCTGCATTCAGTTCATCTTAATCAGTGTTTTTCAGCGTGGGGCAGGTCAGACAGCTACAGGGAGGGTGCGAGCAGCAAGAAAAGTCTGGGATTGCTGCAACTGAATTTTGCCAGCAAGATTCTTTCTTTACGAATGTGGAGAGTAAAACTAAAAATCATTTCATTATAGCATAAACATTTTCAGAACTGAATTTACTGCAAGTTTTAAATAGATATTCAGATTTATAAAAATAATTTTCCTGCAAGTATTTGTAAAGCATTACAACAATTTTGAGTTAAAATCATTTACTCCCATTGGAAGAGTTTCCATCATCTTTGAGTGCCAACATCCATGACCAACAATATCTTAAAAGCTGAAAAACATAAATTCTGCCATTCAACCAAAAATTATGAGTTGGCATGAGACAAAGCATGAGCAGAGTAAGAGCGTACTTATTATATCAGCAGACATTCTTGTGTGCAATAACTCCAATATCATAGCAATATTTATCACGGTTTGTACTCGCCACAGGAGCCAATACTCTTTTGCTAACTAGAGGTAGTAGCTCACACCCATTTTTAAAATCTACCTTGACCTTGTCTTCATTCAAAATGATGAAGAATTAAAGGGGCCCCACACAGTGCATACGCACTTGCCTTGCTCCAATATTAATGCCAGCATCTATTGTTGTAAAACATTTTGTTGAAAAGTGATGTTTTGGAGAGCAAGGCAATCAAAAATTTATGAATTCTCATCTGACTGACAGCCATGTGACTGGTCAAAGATATGTATTTATGATGAGCAGTTGCACACCTTTGTGAACTCTCCTGCTATTTTCAAAATATTTCTGTTTGTGTGCATGACATTATGAGACTGTGTGAAGGAGTTTTCTCTGCTTGCTTTGAGTTTCTGTGTTTACTGTTTGACAGCATGCTTTATGAGCGCATGCATGAAACCAAAGCCGGTATCAGACGCCGATATGCGGAGGACCACTGTTGGGGCCTAAGGCATTAACTTCCACCAACTTCCTCAAAGGCCCCAGTAAAACAAAATAAGATATTTATCCGCTTTCCTTGTCAGTCAACCCACTTACAATGCATACCTGAGTGCTCTATTTGCTCACTTTCAAAATCTCACTTAATAAAAAATAGAGTGAATTGATTATTCTGGTACCATTACTTTGTATCTATTAGCAGAATATGTTTTAAGGAAGTCGTCACTTGTGTAAGGCTTTGAGACATGTTTAGAGCGAGTGATGTATAGTTTTGCTAACGTACCTGTTGACCAGTGACCAATAGGATAGATCCCTCCTTGGCATGCACCACCTGCCGGTATACGTGATCAAGGATGAGGAGTTCACTCCAGCAGTTCTGCAACAGCTTCATCTGGTCATCCACCTTGTTGGAAAAAAAAAAAAAAAAAAAAGAAAAGAAAAAAAAAGAAGAGCACATCAGTTCAGCTGTTTGCCTTTCCTCCTCACTACAGCTGTAACAACAGCCTGGGATAGTGTGACTGAGTTTAATATCCACTTTAACATAACTGTCATCACTGGAGATTGTATGTCTGTCACTGTTCCCGTTATTGTTCGTCATGGCCTTTTGTCTTTGTGGAAGTTCATGCAGATGGATTTCTAACTGACAACATAATGAGTTGTGTGTGCTTGTGCTGTGGGACTGCAAACCAAAATTACATACAAACTGTTCAGATCTCTAAAGTGATGTGTAGAGAATGTTTGTTATCCTAAATGTGACCCCTTTATGTTACCTCAAAGTATCAAAACAGATATAAGCATTCAGCAAAGGGACATGTTTAGATTTTTTAAATGATAATTTCTGTAAAGCTATAGCAAACATCTGATCTAACAATTGACAACTGTTTTAAAATGCACCTCAAAAAGATAGATAAATCCATAGATAGATAGATAGAAAAGAACAAAGTCACATACGCACGCACATATGAATGCATACACACTGCAGTTTTCTTTTTCAGGTTTCTGATTGAATTACAGCACCTACTCAGTAATGATCCAAAAATTGCTTTATGTTTAGTGGGGGGAACATAATGTTTTCCTAAAGATATAAAAGAGCTTAAGCTACAAAAAAACAAGTAAATCCAGCCAAAAGAAAAGTGCAATACTGAGGCACTGTGCAACTCTAAGTGACTGGTGAATATCACAGGCAGCTGCTTGCAGAGTAAGCTCGCTCACAGGTCAATCACTATTGATCAGTTGCGCACAAGGAGCACTGTTTTTTTTTTTTACACTTCCCACAAAGCTCAAAAGTCCCCTGTATGCAAGCTAAAGCTTTCTCATGTGAACTTTTCAACGCTCAGTTAAGCACTTTGCTACGTGCCTGATTTAACAATATTGCTGGGTTTATCTGTTTGTCCATTGCCAGCAGTTGCTGAGTGATTCCACACATGATAATGATTAAGTGGTCAGTTTTTTTTTTTCTCCAGCCGAATGCCAGCCGCTGGCTCCCAGGGACCTGCCAGGTGAACTTGGGAAGTTAACATGGGTGAAACACTGAGTTTGTGAGCCAAAACAACCCTCTCCATTGTAACGGCTAGTCGCTTCCCATGCCTCATTCTGTTAATCATTACACTGCAGAGCGGACTCAGACTAAAAACACACATTGAGAAGGAAGGAATGAGGAAAATGTATGACAGACACCCCCTCTTTCCTATCAATAAACATTGTACTCTTTGTGGTATCGTTGGGAGTAATGTGTCTTTCTGGGCATGCTGACGTCTTATGGCGATGTGAATAACTTTGGCGCTTTGAGTCTGTGAGAACTGCCTGTGGTGGTCGCCGCCAATGTCAACCACAACTTTCAGGGTAAGAATTTGGATCGATAGTGTGACTGCGCTTCACAGCACAGGCAGGTGCAGCATGAAGACACCTGAAAGGAATGTCTTTTTGTGGTGTCTGAAAAATGTACCCGGATCTATTTGTTAATATCAAGTGACCTCAGGGCCTCTTCTGATGTCAACAACCGTGGCTCTGCCAACAAATGCCAAACACTTTTATTACCTCCTGTGACAATGCGCTGCTGGATACAGAATGTCTAAAGTCGATTTTTTTGTTGCTCAGTATAGTTTTGTAGATTTAGCACTGGTGTGAAGCACAGCAAGTATTTACCTTAAAGGCAGACATAGCAGTAGACAACACACGGTGTGTGAACTTTTGCTGAGATAAAGAATAACAATCTCTTGTCATTTGGAGACAACCACATATCACTGGTTCTGATATGTGTATCTTTTGCATCTTTCAGGACAGACCTCACATCATTAGAATATCCACTTAGACAACTACAGACAAATACAGATTAAGTTGTTGGTTGTTGTTGTTGAACTATATTAAAACTTGGTATTGAAAACATTATCCTTAAAGAGAAAACAAAATATGAGCACAAACAATATCATTACATCAAAGTAGGAACAATTTCATGTCTAATGCATTACGTGAGCTGTGTTTCTTCTTGATTTTCTCAGTGAGAGTGGGCGTGTGTGTGAGTGTGTGTGTGTCTGTCATTTCAGTACAAGGAAAAGCTGTACTGCTTACATACTAGCAACATCATCAAAATCCATTTAATTTGACCTTGGATGTGATCATGTAAGACCACACACAAGTGTGTGTGTAACATTCGATGTAACAACTACAGAAACAAGTCCTCCATTCAAAATGTTTAAATTCAGGAAAGTATTTCAGAGTCAAGGTGACGGCACATCATTAAGTATGTTTTTGAAGATAAAAAAAAAAATAAAACAAATAATTAGAGACAACATCAAACATTCATGACTTCCAAACTCCTGCATCGAAAGACTCGTTCCCCCCAAAAATGACAGAAAGAGATATGATGAAATTTTGTGACAACAAATCAAAAAAGCGACCGACCTTGAAGTGTCTCAAATCTCCCATTCTTCTATTATCAGTTCAGAAAAATGTAAAAATATAACAAAGCTGATATGACCTTTTCTAACATGTTTGACAGTGTTATGGACACTTTGTATCTCTCTCCTCCTCCTCCTCCGTCTATATGTCTACTTTCTGTGGTTGCGGTGTCTCAGGCGAAGACGAAAGCAAAATTCAAATGCCTTCATTAAAACCATCACAGAGCCAGGAAGGCAGCCGAAGAAAGGAGATTTCTATACTGCGCTGTAAACCTCGTCTCTCCGTCTCTCCATCTAAAGGCGCTGGAAGCACGTGTGGGAACGACTGGGTACATGTAAGGCCTGGCCTCTTCAAAGGACCCCGCTGCCTGTCACTGGTGCTGGCAAGTGTCGGGGTCCTCATCAAAGAGCTGTCCTCACTCTGCCTGCCTGGAAGCTCTTCTCCAACAAGGGGGCCTGGGTCATCAAAGCGGGGAAACTCGGAGAGAACGATGACGGCTGAGAGCAGCCCAGACTTGACAGGGGACACCCGCCTAGAAGAGCAGGACCAGTGACTGACAGTCAGGCATGAGGGCGGACCAGGGGTTGTTGTTCAGTTCGCTGACCTTTTAAGTACCAGCGACACGAGCTGTTTCCCTGACAAGCTCTTCCTTTGCTCTGTCAGAAGAGCAAGAGTCACGGCGCCTGATCTTACAAGACCTGCTGCCTGCTCGCTAAGATAATATGAACCTTCTGACATGGCCACGACAAATTCTTTGTATTGTGTTTTCTTCAGGGCATAAGGGTTGAATATTATCTCTGAAAGAGAACACAGTTAGTAAAGCATTGGATGATTGCCAGTGGCTGATTACAGCCATTGTAAATTTATTCGTGACATGATATGACCCTTCAAAGTTCACATATGCACTTTTACTGAACACTAGAAGAGCAACAACAACACAAGTTTATCAAATTCTTCAACTCTGCTTTTGCCACAGGGTCACAGAAAAGCACTTTTCTATGGGCTACTGACTGATTCCAGTAATGCTGGCACTTCAGCATATAAACTTGTGTTTTCTTTTTAACTGACACAGTGAAAGTTTTTCCTACCTCCTAGTATTGTTAAGGCATAAACAATACCACTGTTATGAATTGAATATCATTTTTATGGAGTTTTGATGGCTGTAGCACCACTCATTCATTGACCTGAAAATGTGGGATTATAGAGGCTTGTTTACGTGATTATTTTATTTGTTTTGAAAACATTGAATTCACGCGTCTTCGAAAATTCCTGAAATAAGTGTCAAGATGGTATTTTTAACTAGTTGAGATGCTGCCATGAGTCTCATAATAATAGCATAGCTTATCTGTGCAAATAATGATTTTGTTATTGATTAATGACATTCAGTATCCAACTAACAGCCCATGTAACCTGTCAATTATTTGTTGGATATCGGATCACATTTAGAAAAATGAATCAACAATATGACAGCAGGTGGCACACACTAAAGAGATTATTGCTAAATATGGCCCAAAGCACATTTTTTTTAGTCATTTCATACTGTTGAGATCACCATGAAACATTCACCCAATCAGATTGAGTTTGATGAACCAAAGCAGCAAAATGAATCTTAATCTTTGAAGGCCTAAGTTTTATCTGTTTAATTCTGTCAAAATCACATACTTAAAACTATTCTTGTAAAAGATTTGCCCGCCCTGCATAAAAAAGCGCAATATTGATTTGCGGTTAACAATTACAATTTTACATTTGGAGCAAAACACTTTTAAGTTTAAGGCAATACTTTACAGCAATATAAATGACATAACGTTATACTTTTGCCTCCAGTGTACATTTTGGAACAATCCCAAGTCTCTAGCTGTCCTTCGATGGAGCAAAACTCATTACAAGAGTTTAGCTTTTAAGGTTCAGGATTCTGCCGAAAACATGCTCCCAAGAAATTGCTTCAAACAAGGCCTCAATGTTCACGTTTAAAGCTTATTCAAGGTGTGATCTTTTTAATATTTTAATATTATCACCAGTTTCTCTTCTTCTTCTTCTTCTTTTTTTTTTAAGCAAGCGAGAGAGAGAGAGAGAGAGAGAGAGAGAGAGAGAGAAATTCCAAGCAGGAACTTCTACTTGCAGCAGCCAGCAATGAAAAATACATATCCTCCAAGAAACCAATTTAACACCTTTATGATCGTTCAGGCGAGTGGGATCAATGCTCGGATCAATCGCTTAGCCCAATAGCTTTTGTTCAAAACCACTGGCTGAGATTAATGGGATTTTCCAGAGAGAGAGAGAGAGAGAGAGAGAGAGAGAGAGAGAGAGAGAGGGAGAGAGAGAGAGAGAGAGAGAGAGAGAAAGGGAAAGAGATAGAAAAAGGAGGAGACCCTGGCAGAGACGGGGGGAATGGACCTGCCATAGAGGGAATGGGAGAATGAGAAAAGACTTGAGGGAAATTGAGAAAATAAAACATAGTGATTAAGAGCAGATATTCCCTTTATTTCTGAGCAAATGTAAATTAATTGGAAATGGAGCATTCAGACTCTTGCTGACAAAAGTAATGTTTATTCATAGCCCCCTGCTAAGAGTAGAGCAATTATCATAGCGTGTTGAGTCAAAACAGGCCAATGTATTAGCAACCCCCCACCCCTACCCCCACCCCACCCCCCATCTTTTTTTTTTTTCAGTGGCTGGGTTTTGGTCTAGTGCCACAAGCATTGTTAAGCTTTGTACGGTACGGTGGGCTTTAACGAGAGTACACAGCTGGATCTGATTTTAATAAGTAGTTCCATTTTTGATGTAGCCTAATGAACAGATTAATGGAATCTCCTTCTGTGAAGCCTTAATGAATGGAGAGAATCAGGTTTTTTTTTTTTTTTTTTTTTACACACGGGGAGACGAAACACACACATGCACACGCACACACGGATCGCAAGTTTATCTCCCTCAAACGACTTGTACATAAACAATAGCTGTGCTTCCATCTTTCCCCCCTCGCTCGCTGCTGGACAAGAATCAATGCTGTCTCAGAGTACTACAGGTGAGATTTGAAGTTGACATCAATACTTGTGCGTCTCTAGCAGCCCTTCTTTGGTGCAGTCCTGTCTTGGCATCTGTTCGCCTTGAGCCAAACAGGGCCTGTATTCACCTGGGATCGGGTATTAATTTACCTAGCACAGCGCCTGTTGTTCTCCGAGAGTTGTGAACACTTAATTATGTTCTGCTCAACAATGTACTGTAGCTCAGTTCCAGTTTAGTTCGTTAATTTAATTGAGGAGTCTCAGTGTGGGGCACCATCACAAACAGTCATATTCTGGTGAATTTTAGTAATAGGACTAATTTTGCAGCACAGTATCTCAAATCACACAGTATGTCGTGCTTGATTAGGAGAAAGCACAATGATGGCAATATGAGATATCCAATTACTATCTAATTTTCCCATTATTGAACATCACAGTGCTTGTAGAAAGATCAAATGACAAAGACTGCAAATAATCCTTAAAAAAAACAAACAAAACAAAAACCAATCAGGTCACACTTTCACATCATCAAGTGAGATTATGTTTTGGATGAATGAAACAGCAAATGCCGACTGAATCCCGCTACAAATCATCTGTGGCAAGCAAAACTTGCACGGGCCACAAATAGAGCAGCATCTACAATCAAAAACAACAGACTGAGTGTTGAAATCCCCACAATGTTTGAGCTATTTGACCTGGTAGGAGGGGAGAAAGGCACGTGTCTGAACTATGTTCAGCTTCTCACTCCTGTCTGCGGTGGCCGATGACAGTGATGAGGGTTTTTTTTTTTTTTAAATTTATCTATTTTTTCCACGCTCCTCACTTCAACAAAACCAGCTTTGACACGGGGTGCATCTGGGCCTCAATTGCGTGGCTGGCAGAGTGATAAGAATGCTGGGAAAATGAGCAGGTGGTGCTACTGGTCAAGCGGGAGGTAGCTGCTGGCTGGAGTGAGGAATGATAATACTAGCGATAATGTGCTGAGCCACCAGCTTCAGTAAATTTTTTAGATTGCAGGAAAGGTTGAAGACTAAAGCAACCAAAAGTCATTGCTGGCTGCTCATACCCATGTTGGTTTTCTGCCATTTGGCTCAACATGTTATCCAACTTCCAGGATGAATGTTTTCCAGGGCACTCACTCTGTGAATGCCCACCAGCAGCAAGTAATTAGGAAAATGGAAAATAAATAAATAAATTGAGTGATTTCCGACAGACGAGAGGAATCGAATAATGACATTTGTCATTCACACTTGAAACCCATCTTTTTTTTATTATTATTTGATTCATCCCACCTGGTCTGACTTCATCAGGACTGGAAGTGGTAATTTAAATATCCAAACATTACCGTAAGTTCCCGATTTGTGAGTATTTTGCATAGAATACAAGCAGAATTTATACCATATAATGTAATTCTCTACTTACTATAAATGCCTATTATAAGTGAATATTGGGCACAGCTACAGGCTGAGCAAACATGCAAACCTGCATTGCTGAACACTGTACAGCCTTGTGTGTTATCAAAAAAGCTAAACAAAACAAAACAAATTATAATATGTTTTGGTTGATGAGGTAAAGTACCCTCAGCATTGACATGTATACTTAATTAATGCATTTAATTGAAACCAAGCAGTAACAGAGTCCATCCCATTTTTCTATTCTCTCTTCCATCCTGTCCAGATTTGAGGTATCTGACTTGACTTTAGTGCACTAGCCTTTTCCAGTTAGTTTATTTTCAGTGAAAAACTCCTTTTTTTTAAACTCCCTTTTGTGTAGATTTGGGGCAGGCTGTGACAGTATGTCACACTGTGTGCATGTCATTGCGTGAATGCTTATCAACATGTCATGTCACTGGCACCTGTTTGCTGGTTGCGTGTACCTCTAATCCAACATATCAGGTAGTGGAGAATGCCTGTGGGTTTATCTCCAACTGAGCACACACAGAAATCCTACACTGTTATTATGTCTCTTAACAGCCATGGAGATGCCACGGGCCATCTGTGAGCTCGGAAAATATCACGAAAGACACAGCAGGCCGTGTGTCTCTCTACTCAACTTCAGGAAAAAAGCTTTTTGTGCAAAAAGGCTGTTTTATTATATCAGTTTCTGTGGCTCACTTTAGAATTTAATGTACTGTCGATTCATCTAGCAATATGCCAACCATAGCATGTCCGGTTTTTTACCAGTACCTACTCTCTGCATGTCCTTTGATGCAAAGGTTACCAAAGAGATACTGGAAATGTATTACTCTTTCCTCTTAGGAACACATTTTACTCCACAGTTAGTTGCTTTTAGCAGACAAATTGAGGCAGAAATTGTTTGTTGTTATAACAGACAGGTTCAGGGAGTGCTGTAGGTTCACTGGGGTTGTGAGCATAAACTCAAAACAGAGACAGCACAGACCTGACATATAGGATACAAGAAGTGTTTTCAGTTAAGGAGTGAAGCAGTAAACAAATCGACAACATGTAACTTAGAACCACTGAGAGAACCTGATCTATAGGATCGTAGTATAGAGATCTTGACACCTGTTCATATGACTTCTGATTTATCTAGCTGCAGCAATTTAGTATTCACTGAATTAGAAATAACACAAGATTCACTCAGCTTGAAGACATCAGTTTACATAAAAGTAATTTATATCATCGGGTATGTCCATTGTCTGATGGCTTCAGGTTGGTAAAAACTTTGACACTGAATAAAACAATAAGTTATTTTTGCTGTTGAGATATTTCAGGGTGGGAATGCCTTTAGCCATTATACGTATGTGCAGTTTCTTGCATAGTAGATAATATGACAGTCATCTTTCAATAGATGAGCACTTGTGGAAACAGTCACTTTAATTTTATTTTATTTTTTTTAATTTAATTTAATTTTAGCTTGTGCCACAACAGTTGAACCTGTAAGGAGCCCTTGATGCGATGCAGTGTTGCAACTGCGTCACTGACAAGACACTCAAATACAGTTGAAGATATTGTAATTTTTCCAGCGATTATAATAGTATTATACTGCACAGCATTAAATTATATTCCTACTGTACTGTAACAGGAATTTGTCCATGGCTCATTCCCATTGCAAAAGCAAAAGTAAAACAGTCCTCAAAGAATCGTCAATGGGTGATGTATCACT